>NW_027361810.1:38102500-38497500 GCF_039654945.1 Dendrobates tinctorius | reverse complement strand
GAACAGCTCTATCCTATGGATACTGCATATTGTAAGTCTAGAAAACTTTTTAAAAGAGAATTTACATATTAAATACAAGAAACATTGAGTATATACCGTACATACAGTCATGTTACAAAGTGTATGCCTCTTCCTGATTTCCTATTCTTTTGCATGTTTGTCACACTTAAATGTTTCAGATCACCAAACAACTTTAAATATTAGACAAAAATAACACAAGTACACACAATATGTAGTTTGTAAATGAAGGTCTTTATTATTAAGGTTAACATAAATACAAACCTACAGGGCCCTGTGTGAAAAAGTCATTACCCACTTCTTAAAACATATATTAACTGTGGTTTATCACATCTTTAGGAATGTGAGTTCAAATTCCCTATCCACACCAAAGCCTGATTACTGCCACACCTGTTTTCAATCAAGAAATCACTTAAATAGGACCTGTCTGACAAGGTGAAGTAAACCAAAAGATCATCAAAAGCTAGACATCATGCTGAGATCCAAAGAAATTCTGGAACAAATGAGAAACAAAGTAATTGAGATCTATCAGTCTGGAAAATGTTATAAAACCATGTCTCAAGCTTTGGGACTACAGTGAATCACAGTGAGAGCCATTATCCACAAATGGTGAAAACATAGAATAGTGGTGAACCTTCCCAGGAGTGAACGGCCGACCAAATTTACCCCAAGAGTAGGGATGGGCGAATCTACTCGTTAGGACTCGTTACTCTGCGAGTAGTAGGGGACTCGCAGGAGTCGGTACTCTGCGAGCTTCCAAGCTATTACTCGCACAGTAACGAGTCCAATGCAAATCAATGGCAATCCTAGTTTTTGCAGAGTTTCTTAGTGATTTTGTGTCAGCAGCTGGACACAAAATCGCTAAGAAACTAGGATTGCTTGTATTAAACTGTGAAAAAACTAGCTAGGAGTTCTCTCTCTCTGTTTTGCAGCGATTCCTGTGCTGGGGGATTCCTGTGCTGGGGAGGAGGAGAATGGGGATGCGAGTTTTGCAGCGATTCCTGTGCTGGAGGGGAGAGAGAGAGAGAACTCCTAGCTAGTTTTGTGTGTCCTAGCTGGACACAAAATCGCTAAGAAACTAGGATTGCTTGTATTAAACTGTGAAAAAACTAGTTAGGAGTTCGTTCTCTCTCGCTCTCTCTCTCTCTCCTCGCATCCCCATTCTCCTCCTCCCCAGCACAGGAATCGCTGCAAAACAGAGAGAGAGAACTCCTAGCTAGTTTTTTAACAGTTTAATACAAGCAATCCTAGTTTCTTAGCGATTTTGTGTCCAGCTGCTGACACAAAATCGCTAAGAAACTCTGCAAAAAAAAAAACTGCATCCCCATTCTCCTCCTCCCCAGCACAGGAATCGCTGCAAAACTCGCATCCCCATTCATTAACATTGGACTCGCTAGACTTGCAACGAATAGCGAGTTTCCAAGTCGGACTCGTTACAGCCTAGCGATTACGAATATTTCAGGATTCGCCCATCCCTACCCAAGAGCACAGCGATGACTTACCCAAGAGGTCACAAAAGACCCCACATCTACATCTAAAGAACTGCAGGCCTATCTAGCCTCAGTTAAGATCAGTGTTCATGACTCCACCATAAGAAAGAGACTGGGCAAAAATGGCCTGCATGGCAGAGTTCCAAGACGAAAACCACTGCCGAGCAATAAGAACATAAAGGCTCATCTCGATTTTGCCAGACTGCCAACTGTCCAGAAATTCGAGGACAGTCCGTAAAAATAGGGCACTTAATTGCACTGCCTTTAAAAATAAAAATTTAAGGCGTCCTTGATTTTTTTGAGTTTAAAGAAACAATACATAATATTTTGACTGTAATTATCATCATTTTACAGGTCACAGCAATCACTTACGGTATATTCGTGATGATTTAATATGGTTTTCCAATGTATTCGCAAATAATATTGTCTGTCCATGATTTTTTTAAAAGCTGAGTCTTCTTTAGTGGCTTTGCTATCTAAAAGCTGTCTAGAAAAAATAAAAAGCCAAGTTGGCGACCCTGCTTGTAGTGTGATATGGCTGTAAAATTGGGGCTCAACTAAACGTGATTCTGCATTTTGTGCCTACATAGCCGAGATATGTAAATATCATAGCAGGTATGGGATTTGGTGTCTTCTTATCACCTGTTCACCAAAACTGGTTCTTAAAATGACAGCTGGTCAAGTGAACTAGTAGAACACACAATGTCATTCCAGTGCCCTGGTTCCTGAATTCAGTTGTACTCAGAGACGAGAATATAATTGAAGATACGTGTGTGCCTGTCAGAAGCGCACAAGCACACAAGCTGACAGCTGGCACAGAGAAGATGGAGTGCATCAGATCCCAGTGAGCAATTGTACTTGCTTCTAAAAGATGCTAGTACAATTGAAGCTCTGACTGCCCGGTCAGAGCGCCGCCAGCAGCATGCTCATGTCATGTGATCACGCTGCTGACGTCACTCGCTGGCGCACATTGGTGGTAAGTGCTCCATTGGAGCTGAAGACACTGAAGATTAAGTGCATGGGAGGATTTATTGTGGGGATGGGGAGATTTAATATGTAGGGGGAGATGGGAGATTATAAGTGGGTATGGGAAGATTTAATTTGTGGGGAGAGATTTAGAGTGAGGATGGAGAGATTTAATGTGTGTGGGGAGATTTGAAGTGGTGATGGAGAGATTTAATGTGTGTGGGGAAATTTGGAGTGGGGATGGGGAGATTGAATGTGCGGGGGGGGGAGGGGAGATTTGAAGTGGGTACGGGGAGATTTAATTTGTGGGGAGAGATTTGGAATGGGATGGAGAGATTTAATGTGTGTGGTGAGATTTGGAGTGGGGATGGGGAGATTTAATGTGCGTGTGGAGATTTGGAGTGAGGATGGGGAGATTTAAGGTGTGGGGGTAAAGTTGGAGTGGGGATGGAGAGATTTAATGTGTATGGGAGATTTGGAGTGGGGATAGGGACATTTAATGTGTGGGGGTAGATTTCAAGTGGGGATGGAGAGATTTAATGTGTATGGGGAGATTTGGAGTGAGGGTGGGGAGGTATAATGTGTGCAGGAAGATTTAGAGTGGGAATGGGGAATTTAATTTGTGGGGGGAGATTTAATGTGTATGGGGAGATTTGGAGTGGGGATGGGGAGATTTAATGTGTATGGGGAGATTTGGAGTGGAGATGGAGAGATTTAATGTGTATGGGGTGTTTTGGAGTGGGGATGGAGAGATATACTCCCAAATAGCCCCCATCCTCTGGAATTATTTGCCCCAACACATCCAGCTATCAACCACACTCGGATTGTTCATTTGGAACCTGAAAACCCATCTCTTCAGGAAAACCTACAGCCTGCAATGATCCCCGCTGCCCCCTCACCACTACTGGAGCTACCGCCTCACCATCACTGGAGCTGCTGCAACCCCCCAACCTACTGTCTCCTTCCCTACCATCCTGTAGAATGTAAACCCGAAAGGGCAGGGTCCTCTTTCCCCTCTAAGTCAGTCTGTGATTGTTAGTTTACTGTAAGTGATATCTGTAATTTGTATGTAACCCCTTCTCATGTACAGCACCATGGAATCAATGGCGCTATATAAATAAATATTAATAATAATAGTAATTTAATGTGTATGGGGAGGTTTGGAGTGGGGATGGAGAGATTTAATGTGTATGGGGAGATATGGAGTGGGAATGAAGACATTTAATGTGTGTGGGGAGACTTAGAGTGGCGATGGGGGATTTAATTTGTGGGAGATTTGGTGTGGGGACGGGGAGATTTAATGTGTGGGGGTAGATTTGGAGTGGGCATGGAGAGATTTAATGTGTATGGGGAGATTTGGAGTGGGGATGGGGAGATTTAATGTGTGGGGGAGATTTGGAGTGGGGATGGGTGATCTAATTTGTGGGGGGAGACTTGCTGTGGGGATGGGGGTGTTTAATGTGTGAGGAGATTTGAAGACAAAATGGGGAGAGGCAGGGCATGTGTGAGGAAACAGTACAGGGGAATGGGAGCATGTATGAGAAAACAGTATGGGGGATAGGTGCAGACACAGTATGGTGAGTGGGAGGATGGGTGCAGACAATATGGGGAGTGAACAGAGGAATGTATGCAGACACAGTTTGAGTAGCTATGGGAAAAGTAGACACAGTATGGGGTGTGAGGGTGATGAGATGTGTGCAGAAACAGTATGTGGTGTTGGTGGTAAGTGTGAGCAGGCAATATAGAGACTGAGGGAGTAAATATATAAGGAGACAGGATGGTGAACAGTGGGATGTGAGAGGAGAAAGCATGAGGAGGGAAGGGAATAGTGTGAGAAGACAGTGTGGAGGCAGAAAATTGAGTGGGCACAGAACAGAGACAGAGTAGTGGGGGGAGTACCATGGGGGGGCAGTATAAAGGTACAGCTGAGAAACAACAGTATACCAAGGAGGGGTAGTGTGATGAGAGGGTACAGTATATACAGTATAGAGACTGGGCCCAATAGGGCATATACAGTGTGAGAGGAAAGTGTGAAGAGGGGGCCAGTATGGAAGGGAGAAGTCAGTGTGAAGAGCATGTACCATAAGAGGGACAGTGTGGGGGTCATATTTTGTGCAGACAATATACAGTAGTGAGGGGCAATTAATTATTCAGGGGCTTAGCGTAGGGCAGATATTTTTTTATTCATGAGCATTATAATGAGACTTCTATCTTTAAGGGCATCATGGGGAGATTTGCTGCAGAAGAGCAGAGAAAATGGAAGTCAGCAGAAACGGCTGTGGATGAGAAAACTCATCATGGGAACTGAACAAGATGAAGAAAAGAAGGAGAACGACTCCAGAGATGATGTTTCTATAGGGTACCTAGTTGTATATGTTATTTGTGATACTGACCAATTCTCATGTTTTTATTTATGTTAGGAGCATTAAAGAGGTGGTCCAGGTTTGTGATGAGTCTGCAGTCATTCAATGCGACTGTGGCACTAAACTGAATTCTTGCCCCGGGTGCCAGAAAACCTAGATGCGCCTCTGGTGCCTACAAAACAGGAGCAGAAGAGCACTAATCAGTCTCTTACCCCAATGTGCAGTGAAGTATCAACTCACCTCATCTCTGCTGGCTTTGTACTGCTCACTGAGTAGAAGTGGCAAGGATGGCAGGGAAGGTGAGAGCTGGATCTGAAGGAAAACAATTGCCTTTGACTGCAGACTGATGAAGGGTATAGTTTGCAGAGGGTGTACAGTGGTAGTAGAGGTGGGATTCTCATTCACTTCGATATTCCCAAATAGGTTGGTAAAATAACAGCCATTTCCAAGCATTGTGGAATTCAAAGGACCTGATCCGGTTCCTCTTTACTGGGTTTTGCTCTACAGAAACATTGTCCCGTGTCATGTTAGTGACCTGAAGCAAAGAGGATGAAAGCTGAGATAGAATAGCTACCAAATAGTGGGGGACACCTGGCCTGATAGAACGATAAATGTAAATTATTTAACTTACTGTTTAAAGCTAAATTTAGAATACTTTCTCCAGTACCAATAAGCTTAAAGAGGTTCTCCCGGACAATTTTATTTTAACTATGGGCCTAAAAACTAAAAATTAGGTACAGAAGAAAAGGGATTGAAGAAGGCACTCCAACCTGGTTAAAATATAAAAAAACTTTATTTAAGGCATATTAGCCATGGTTAAAACTGTGAAAAAACACCTGACACATTTCAGGTGCGTTGACTGCGCCTTTAGTCACAGGATATAGGTTAGTAGGTAGTTCCTAACTGAGGCAACTACCGACCTGCTCTACATGAACCTGGCACAGAGCGGTCACCGACCGCTCCTGCCGGCAATTCGGCTATCCTACATCAACAGAGCAGTTCTTCTTCCTGGCTGGTTTGTCAATGGGGCATGATGCCAATGTCATGCTGATTGACAGCTGGCTCCCCACAGTTAGGCAGCGGGGAGACAGTTTTCAATCAGCATGACTTCAACAGTCACCCTCTGTAAACAGAGAAGAGCGGAAAAGAAGCCACTACTCTGTTGATGTGACAACAGTGAAAGCTGCTGATTCGTCAGCAGGAGAAGTCGGTGACTGCTCTGTGCTGGCAGAGATCCGCACCAGGCACAATAGGCAGGTAGGTAATTACCGTCAAATTCACATTCATGTTTATGATTGAGTCAGGTGAAATACCTGTTTGTCAAAACACTGTTCAGCCAAGAAATATGGTCAAGTTACATTTTTCTACTAAGTTAGGGAAATTTAGATTAACGAACCTTTTTCTATCTTTATGAAAGCGATGGCCACTTTTAAGTTAACTTTAAGTAAAATGTTCTAAAGTAATGTGACTGATTGTTCTTGATTCACCCCGAGACTCGTACAGATGGAGTTTGCTCGTTGTGAAAATGTCCATTACCAGGATTGGCATTGCTTCTCAGTCTGTCACAGCCCCATAGAGTAGAAGTATGAGGGCAGCCGATCATCATACATCATCCTTGTGATGTAGCAGTAAGATTTATTTCTCCCTCCGGTAGACAGCTCAGATTCTGCCTGGGCCCTGGCACTGAACGCCAAACAGACAACACAAATCCTACTCAAAGTAATGTTCAGACTTATAAAACGAAGAATTCACCATCATGCAAAACCTGAAACATGGTTAACACAGATTCTTAAAACCAAATGCCGAACAGGGAGCTAAATTATTCAAAGATGCATTTTCAAGTTTGTAGCAATGTTTGAAACCGCTAATGAATATTTCACTACATTTGGATGTCATTTGCCAAAATACATCTGTTCTTTAGCAGATCTTCATCATGCAAAAAAAAACAAAAACACAATTGTACACATGGACAATATTTCGATAAGGAGAAGAGATTCATCCCATCGATTAATTCCTAGAAATATTCTTTGCACCAGCAATGAGCACTTTGGAGCTGATTTTCCTGGTAAACAGACGGAAGTGTTACCAGCTGTTCCTTTCAGATCGTAAAACAAGCCATCAATAATGATTGGACACTAGAGTTGAGCGATACCGTCCGATACTTCAAAGTATCGTATCGGATGGTATCGGCCGATCTTTAAAAAAAGTATCGGTATCGCCGATTCCGATACCGGAAGTCCCATTCAAGTCTATGGGACTTCCGGTATCGGAATAAGAAAAACCCTTTCCTGCCCTTGTACAGCCTCTCTGGGGTCTGTACGGGCCTTTCGGGGGGCTGTGCCGGCCTGCCAGGGGGTCTGTGCAGGCTCCGGTGGTCTGTGCCGGCCTGCCGGGGGGCTGTGCAGGCTCCGGTGGGCTGTGCCGGCCTGCCGGGGGGCTGTGCCGGCCTGCCGGGGGGCTGTGCAGGCTCCGGGGGGCTGTGCCGGCCTGCCGGGGGGCTGTGCAGGCTCCGGGGGGCTGTGCAGGCTTCGGGGGGCTGTGCAGGCATCGTCCGATGGGACTACAAGTCCCATCGGGCGATGCCTGCTACCATGACAGTGATTGACACATTAGCCAATGATGGGACAGTAGTAGTCCCATCATCCGGCTAATGTGTTAAATGTAAAAAAAAAAAAAAAAAAAAAAAAATTACATGCTACATACATACAACATGCATACTACATACATGCTACATTCATACTACATACTACATACATGCTACATTCATACTACATAAATACTACATGCAACATACATACTACATATATACTACATACATACTACATATATACTACATGCATGCTACATACATACTACATGCTACATACTACATACATACTACATGCATGCTACATACATACTACATGCTACATACATACTACATATATACTACATGCATGCTACATACATACTGCATGCTACATACATACTACATATATACTACATGCATGCTACATACATACTACATGCTACATACATACCACATATATACTACATGCATGCTACATACATACTACATGCTACATACATACCACATACATACTACATGCATGCTACATGCTACATACATACTACATATATACTACATGCATGCTACATACATACTACATATATACTACATGCATGCTACATACATACTGCATGCTACATGCATGCTACATACATACTACATACATACATACCACATATATACTACATACATACAATACATTCATACAATACATACATAGACATACAGTACATATAACATAGAGTAACATACTTACCAATACTTGTCACATTGTTCCCCGAAGCCATTGTCGTCTACGGAATAAATATTAACATAACAAACCACAAAAATACTCACCCACGATCCGAAGCAGTCCACGAGTGTGTCCCACGACGATCTTGGGTAGAGAACTGCAGCATCAGATGATGCTGCCGTTCTCTACGGGCTGCAGGAATCCAATGACGGAAGGTAGGTATCCTTCTGCACTGTATTCCTCCGCCACTTAAAAAAAAAAAAGTCCCTAGTCTCACTTTATGCCATTGCTGTGTGGGAATTTCCCACGCAGCAATGGCATAAAGTGAGACTAGGGACTTTTTTTTTTTTAAGTGGCGGAGGAATAATGGAAAAAAACTGAAGTGTGAAACAGGCCTTAGAAGCTCATGTGTTTGCATCTCTGGTTTAGAAAAGTCTTTCTTACCTACTGTATGTGTGCATTACTACAAGAATTCTGTACATACACGTGACTGCTACAACCAATGAGGGGCTGCTGTGATGCTTGAATGTGCAGCACAAAATTCCTGCGGTCAGTGATTGGCTGCAGCATTTTTTGTATGCAACACTATAGCTGAACGGAAGTAAACAACGACTGGCAAAGATCACCCGAGCTTTTCAGTGAACTGGTTGTGTTTTTTCTTAATGATATAGTAACCTTTAGACTAAAGTGACCACAACTGGAACTCACATAGTTGATTTGCCTTTATTATTGGTCATCATTGTGTGGTAATGGAGTCTCTGGACCATGGATCCTCCATAAATCAACAAAACAAAGAGCTACTGATACTTTATGGAGAACCATGGCCCCTTCTTTGATGTATTAGTCACAGGACAGCTTCCACTCAAATGGCTGTGCCTGGCATCGCAGCGTAAGTTCGGATGTACAGTAGTATTAGGCACAGCAGCATATCAGGAAGCACAGTGAAGTCTGATACAAATCTGCATTGAAAAGCGTAATTTTAAGGGAATTTGTAACCAGGTTTTTGTCACCTAATCTGAGAGCAGCATCTTGGACCTTGATTCTAGTGATGTGTCACTTACTGGGCTGCTTCATGTCGTTTTAATAAAATCACTGTTGTATCAGAAGATTATCACTAGTAAACCTGCTGCCATGTAGTCCTCCATATGAGCTCTTTATTACTCTGCCCCCATTACTGATTGGCAGCTTTCTGCCTATGCACAGTGCTGCCAGTCAGTAGTGTGGGAGGGGTTATACACAGCTCAGCATTCAGAACTGGTAGATTTCCTGCTGACAAAACAGGCATTTTATCAAAACTACAGCAAGCAGCCCAGTAAGTGCTGGTTTCAGAGTCTTTGCAGAAGACTAGCCAAAACCTGCTGACATATTTATTTATATATGTTTTATTTGTAATTCAAGAAAGTAAAAGACAAGGGGTGGCACTTTACTTCTAGGCATATTAATGCAATTTAAGAATAGGTACACTTTTGAGGTGTGGAAGATTAGATCTGTAATGCTAAAATATAATAGTTTTTGGGAAAATATTGTATGAAAGTAGACACCTAGACAAGTGACAGATCACTAGTCCAACAAGAAGCTCAGCAAGGAGAAACAGTCCCCAAATTCTCTATATACTGTACACATGAAGGGTATATATGACGGATAATTCCATTTAATTAAGAAGAAGCTCATTGATTAAGGGTGTCTGTTGCACCAGAGGTGCAGCTTCATATTTCACTTGGAACTTCACATTGAGCAGAGGTTACATCAATACTAGATGACACAGGTTGTCACAGCAGTTAAAAATGCGTCTGGTTAGGACTCTCTGTCCGAACATTCATCTCAATCTCACAGCGTATTTTTACTAACAGTGGACCAGTGATTAGGAATGACAGATGAGACAAATGATTCTTAACAAAACGGGCTTGTTCCAAGTTTTCTCAAAAATTAATATTTGTTGAATATTTCAGGATTTGATTTGCATGAATCTTGGAAAACGGTGTCCAGCCGTCCACCATTGCGCTTGATTCCGCAGAGGGCAAGAAAAGGGTTAAAATTGAAAAAAGATTTTATTCACCTATTTTGCTCAGGAGCTTTAGTCCTCTGTTCCAGTCTTCGATTCTTCAGTCGTTCCGCTCAGCACTGAGACCAATCTGAGGAATGTTATTGCCTTCAAACAGTTACATGGAGGATGGGCATTGCCCCCTACCACCCAACATGGCCACATGAGGACAGTAACAGACCTCTGATTGGCCTCAGCAATGGAGTGATGGGTCATAGAGAATGATGGGCGAGTAGCATCGTTGCTCGGGCCTCCCCGAGCATGCTCGGGTGATCTCCGAGTATTTTGGCGTGCTTGGAGATTTATTTTTCGTCGCCTCAGCTGCATGATTTGCGAATTGTAGACAGAATGAATACATGTGGGAATTCCTTAATAAACAGGCATTCCACACATGTATTCAGGCTGTCTAGCAGTCGCAAATCATGCAGCTGAGACGCCGAAAACTAAATCTCAGAGCATGCCAAAATACTTGGAGGACACCCGAGCAGTAAGTATACTCACTCATGACTAGTCGTAGAAGAAAAGATTGGCACAGAACATGGGCATGGAGGACCAGGGCTTTGTTGGTGGCATAAACACGAGAACAGGCAGGTAAAGGTGATCTATAACATTTTTTTAATTCGTTACTCATGGCAATTGTGGCAGTTTAGTTTCAGACTTAATAATCTGCTGGCCAAATTTGAGTAAATCTTCCCGAATTTCATTTCAAGAAGCTCATTAATCTCTATAAGGGCAGTTTCACACGTACAGTTGTGGCCAAAAGTATTGACACCCCTGCAATTCTGTCAGATAATACTCAGTTTCTTCCTGAAAATGATTGCAAACACAAATTCTTTGGTATTATTATCTCCATTTAATTTGTCTTAAATGAAAAAACACAAAAAGAATTGTTCTAAAGCCAAACTGGATATAATTCCACACCAAACATAAAAAAGAGGGTGGAAAAAAGTATTGGCACTGTTCGAAAAATCATGTGATGCTTCTCTAATTTGTGTAATTAACAGCACCTGTAACTTACCTGTGGCACCTAACAGGTGTTAGCAATAACTAAATCACACTTGCAGCCAGTTGACATGGATCAAAGTTGACTCAACCTCTGTCCTGTGTCCTTGTGTGTACTACATTGAGCATGGAGAAAAGAAAGAAGACCAAAGAACTGTCTGAGGACTTGAGAAACCAAATTGTGGGGAAGCATGAGCTACAAGTCCATCTCCAAAGACCTGAATGTTCCTGTGTCTACCGTGCGCAGTGTCATCAAGAAGTTTAAAGCCCATGGCACTGTGGCTAACCTCCCTAGATGTGGACGGAAAAGAAAAATTGACAAGAGATTTCAACGCAAGATTGTGCGGATGTTGGATAAAGAACCTCGACTAACATCCAAACAAGTTCAAGCTGCCCTGCAGTCCGAGGGTACAACAGTGTCAACCCATACTATCCGTCAGCATCTGAATGAAAAGGGACTGTAAGGTAGGAGACCCAGGAAGACCCCACTTCTTACCCCGAGACATAAAAAAGCCAGGGTGGAGTTTGCCAAAACTTACCTGAAAAAGCCTAAAACGTTTTGGAAGAATGTTCTCTGGTCAGATGAGACAAAAGTAGAGCTTTTTGGGCAAAAGCATCAACATAGAGTTTACAGGAGAAAAAAAGAGGCATTCAAAGAAAAGAGCACAGTCCCTACAGTCAAACATGGTGGAGGTTCCCTGATGTTTTTGGGTTGCTTTGCTGCCTCTGGCACTAGACTGCTTGACTGTGTGCATCGCATTATGAAGTCTGAAGACTACCAACAAATTTTGCAGCATAATGTAGGGCCCAGTGTGACAAAGCTGGGTCTCCCTCAGAGGTCACGGGTCTTCCAGCAGGACAATGACCCAAAACACACTTCAAAAAGGACTAGAAAATGGTTTGAGAGAAAGCACTGGAGACTTCTAAGGTGGCCAGCAATGAGTCCAGACCTGAATCCCATAGAACACCTGTGGAGAGATCTAAAAATGGCAGTTTGGAGAAGGCACCCTTCAAATATCAGGGACCTGGAGCAGTTTGCCAAAGAAGAATGGTCTAAAATTCCAGCAGAGCATTGTAAGAAACTCATTGATGGTTACCGGAAGCGGTTGGTTGCAGCTATTTTGGCTAAAGGTTGTGCAACCAAGTATTAGGCTGAGGGTGCCAATACTTTTGTCTGGCCCATTTTTGGAGTTTTGTGTGAAATGATCAATGTTTTGCTTTTTGCTTCATTCTCTTTTGTGTTTTTTCATTTAAGACAAATTAAATGAAGATAATAATACCAAAGAATTTGTGTTTGCAATCATTTTCAGGAAGAAACTGAGTATTATCTGACAGAATTGCAGGGGTGTCAATACTTTTGGCCACAACTGTAGGTGGTTCTGGTACGTGTAGTGACAGTTTTCTCACATACTGGAGACACTGACAGACGTAGACCCATTCTAAGATCAAAGTTTTGAAGGCTGCAGGTCCTGACGGCATCAGTGCAAGGCTAATCAAAACCTGCGGGCACCAGCTGAGTGAGATCATTACATGTCTGTTCAATATGAGCCTGAGAATAGGTATAGTACCACAACTGTGGAAATTATCGTGTGTAGTACCAGTTCCGAAGAAACCTTATCCGAAAGACCTTAATGACTATAGACCTGTAGCATTGACATCACACCTGATGAAGGTACTAGAGAGATTGTTTCTCACACGTCTCCGTCCTCTAGTGAGCTCGGATATGGACCCTCTCCAGTTTGCCTACAGGCCGGGCATTGGTGTGGATGATGCCATTATCCACCTTCTAGATAGGACTCTCTCTCACCTGGAGAAACCAGGGAACACTGTGAGAATAATGTTTTTCGATTTCTCTAGTGCTTTTGATACCATACATCCAGGTCTACTGAGAGACAAGCTGGGCCTTGTTGGCGTGGACCTCCAACTCTCCACCTGGATCCTTAACTACCTCACGAACCGACCTCAGTTTGTAATGGTTCGGGACAGTGTGTCAGACACAGTGATCTGCAATACAGGGGCACCTCAAGGTACAGTTCTTGCCCCTTTTCTCTTCACACTATACACTGAGGATTTTAAGTGCAACTCATCTAGCTGCTACTTGCAGAAGTATTCTGATGACTCTGCAATAGTAGGCCTCATCACAGGAGGAGATGGAAGAGAGTACAGAGATACTAACCAAGCTTTTGTGGAGTGGTGTCAGAGGAACCACCTTAGGACTAATTCCGGGAAGACCAAGGAATTGGTGGTAGACTTTCGCAAGGGAAAATTTCCCACACAGCAATGGCATAAAGTGAGACTAGGGCCTTTTTTTTTTTTTAAGTGGCGGAGGAATACAGTGCGGAAGGATACCTACCTTCCGTCATTGGATTCCTGCAGCCCGTAGAGAACGGCAGCAACAGCTGATGCTGCAGTTCTCTACCCAAGATCGTCGTGGGACACACTCGTGGACTGCTTCGGATCGTGGGTGAGTATTTTTGTGGTTTGTTATGTTAATATTTATTCCGTAAAAGACAATGGCTTCGGGGAACAATGTGACAAGTATTGGTAAGTATGTTACTCTATGTTATATGTACTGTATGTCTATGTATGTATTGTATGAATGTATTGTATGTAGTATGTATGTAGTATATATGTGGTATGTATGTAGCATGTAGTATGTATGTAGTATGTATGTAGCATGCATGTAGCATGCAGTATGTATGTAGCATGCATGTAGTATATATGTAGTATGTATGTAGCATGTAGTATGTATGTAGTATATATGTGGTATGTATGTAGCATGTAGTATGTATATAGCATGCAGTATGTATGTAGCATGCATGTAGTATATATGTAGTATGTATGTAGCATATATGTAGTATGTATGTAGCATGTAGTATATATGTAGTATGCATGTTGCATGCATGTAGTATATATGTAGTATGCATGTTGCATGCATGTAGTATATATGTAGTATGTATGTTGCATGTAGTATATATGTAGTATGTATGTTGCATGTAGTATATACACTCACTGGCCACTTTATTAGGTACACCTGTCCAACTGTGTGTTAAGACTTAATTTCTAATCAGCCAATCACATGGCGGCAACTCAGTGCATTTAGGCATGTAGACATGGTCAAGACAATCTCCTGCAGTTCAAACCGAGCATCAGTATGGGGAAGAAAGGTGATTTGAGTGCCTTTGAACGTGGCATGATTGTTGGTGCCAGAAGGGCTGGTCTGAGAATTTCAGAAACTGCTGATCTACTGGGATTTTCACGCACAACCATCTCTAGGGTTTACAGAGAATGGTCCGAAAAAGAAAAAAAATCCAGTGAGCGGCAGTTCTGTGGCCGGAAATGCCATGTTGATGCCAGAGGTCAGAGGAGAATGGGCAGACTGGTTCGAGCTGATAGAAAGGCAACAGTGACTCAAATTGCCACCCGTTACAACCAAGGTAGGCAGAAGAGCATCTCTGAACGCACAGTGCATCGAACTTTGAGGCAGATGGGCTACAGCAGCAGAAGACCACACTGGGTACCACTCCTCTCAGCTAAGAACAGGAAACTGAGGCTACAATTTGCACAAGCTCATCGAAATTGGACAGTAGAAGATTGGAAAAACGTTGCCTGGTCTGATGAGTCTCGATTTCTGCTGCGACATTCGGATGGTAGGGTCAGAATTTGGCGTAAACAACATGAAAGCATGGATCCATCCTGCCTTGTATCAACGGTTCAGGCTGGTGGTGGTGGTGTCATGGTGTGGGGAATTTTTTCTGGGCACTCTTTGGGCCCCTTGGTACCAATTGAGCATCGTTGCAACGCCACAGCCTACCTGAGTATTGTTGCTGACCATGTCCATCCCTTTATGACCACAATGTACCCAACATCTGATGGCTACTTTCAGCAGGATAATGCGCCATGTCATAAAGCTCGAATCATCTCAGATTGGTTTCTTGAACATGACAATGAGTTTACTGTACTCAAATGGCCTCCTCAGTCACCAGATCTCAATCCAATAGAGCATCTTTGGGATGTGGTGGAACGGGAGATTCGCATCAGGGATGTGCAGCCGACAAATCTGCGCCAACTGTGTGATGCCATCATGTCAATATGGTCCAAAATCTCTGAGGAATGCTTCCAGCACCTTGTTGAATCTCTGCCACGAAGAATTGAGGCAGTTCTGAAGGCAAAAGGGGGTCCAACCCCTTACTAGCATGGTGTACCTAATAAAGTGGCCAGTGAGTGTATGTAGTATGCATGTTGCATGCATGTAGTATATATGTAGTATGTATGTAGCATATATGTAGTATGTATGTAGCATGTAGTATGTATGTAGCATGCAGTATGTATGTAGCATGCATGTAGTATATATGTAGTATGTATGTAGCATATATGTAGTATGTATGTAGCATGTAGTATATATGTAGTATGCATGTTGCATGCATGTAGTATATATGTAGTATGTATGTTGCATGTAGTATATATGTAGTATGTATGTTGCATGTAGTATATATGTAGTATGAATGTAGCATGTATGTAGTATGTAGTATGAATGTAGCATGTATGTAGTATGCATGTTGTATGTATGTAGCATGTAATTTTTTTTTTTTTTTTTTTACATTCAACACATTAGCCGGATGATGGGACTACTACTGTCCCATCATTGGCTAATGTGTCAATCACTGTCATGGTAGCAGGCATCGCCCGATGGGACTTGTAGTCCCATCGGACGATGCCTGCACAGACCCCCGAAGCCTGCACAGCCCCCCGGCAGGCCGGCACAGCCCCCCGGAGCCTGCACAGCCCCCCGGCAGGTCGACACTGCCCCCCGGCAGGCCGGCACAGCCCACCGGAGCCTGCACAGCCCCCCTGGCAGGCCGGCACAGCCCCCCGGCAGGCCGGCACAGACCACCGGAGCCTGCACAGACCCCCTGGCAGGCCGGCACAGCCCCCCGAAAGGCCCGTACAGACCCCAGAGAGGCTATACAAGGGAAAAACAGGATTTTTCTTATTCCGATACCGGAAGTCCCATAGACTTGAATGGGACTTCCGGTATCGGAATCGGCGATACCGATACTTTTTTTTAAGATCGGCCGATCCATTCCGATCCGATACTTTGAAGTATCGGACGGTATCGCTCAACTCTAGTAGTGGCATATCAACCAGGGACAGGAATAGGCTGGACAAACTGATTAGAAGGGCCAGTTCTGTCCTGTGATGCCCCCTTGATCCAGTTCAGGAAGCAGGCGACAGGAGGATACTGGCCAAGGTGAGCTACATGGTGCAGAATGATTCCCATCCCATGCATGAGACTGTGACAAAGATGTGCAGTACTGTCAGTGACCGGCTACTTCATCCTAAATGTGAGAGGGAGCGCTATCGAAAGTCCTTCCTTCCTGCTGCAGTTAGGCTGTATAACCAGCACTGTCCAAAACGGAGAACGACCCAAACAGTGAACTGATAGATCCAAAGTTGTGATAGTCTGGTTACATCTTTTTTTCGTATATGTACCTACCTACTGTCAATGTAATGCTTTTATGCATCTGTATCTGTACTTGTTCCTGCCTTGCTGCTGTAATGCTCTGAATTTCCCCATGGTGGGACGATTAAAGGATTATCTTATCTTATCTTATGCAGATGTCAGTGTGTTTTCACGGGCCATGTGTCTGTGTGCAAAATACGCTGACATGTCCGCTTCAAAACGGACACACGGCCCGCAACACGTGCTGCACACGTGCACACAAAGAACTGTCCACACAGTCCTCCGTGCTCACAGATGGCCGCCGGGAAGAAGCGGCTACTGTAAGCGCTGATCCCGGCGGCTGGTGCTGACCGCGGCTGTAATTCTCTTCTGCTTTGCTGGCAGGAGAGCAGAAAGAATGAAAACCCAACGTGGGGTTTCCCTCATTTTCTAAACCAAACAGACTAAACTTACAGCTGGGGGCCTCAGCCCTCAGATATCAGCTTCAGCCATGTTGGTTCTGAAGAATAGAGTGGTCCCCACACTGTTTTTTTAATTATTTAAATAAATAATTTAAAAAAACGGCATGGGGTCCTCCCTATTTTTAACAACCAACCTGACTAAAGCCGACCGCTGAGGGCTGATATTCTCAGGCTGGTAAGGGGCCATTGATCTTGGCCCCCCAGCCTAAAAACAGCAGCCCCCAGCTGCCCAGAAAAGGCACATCTATTAGATGCGCCTAATCTGGACCTTTGCCTGGTTCTTCCCACTTGCCCTGTAGCTGTGGCAAGTGGGCTAATAAGGGGTTAATGGCACCTTTCTATTATGAGGTGCCATTAAGCCCGGATTAGTAATGGAGAGGTGTCAATAAGATAGCGATCCACTACTAATCCTACAGTAAAGAAAGGGTTAAATAAACACACTCGCACAATAAGAATAAATTATTTTAATGAAAAAATACAACACACACATTTTTATTATCTTTATTATACTGGTAATTCCTTAGCGAAGCCATCGATCTTCTGAAAAAAAGTTTAAAATAATTAAACAAATCTATACATTACCTGTCCGCCGCTCAGTCACGTCCCACGGCGTAAATCCATCTCGGAGGTTAATATATTTACAGTGGGAGCGCTGCTAATACAGCCACTCCTGACTGTAACTGACTGGGGAATGAATGGAGCAGCCGGCGCATGCTCAGTAACTAGCGGTGATGTCACCGCTCATCACTGAGTCTGGCTCTGCTCCAAGATCCTTACCAGCCTGAGAATATCAGCCATCAGCTGTTGACTTTAGTCAGGTTGGTTGTCAAAAATAGGGGAAACCCCATGCCGTTTTTTAAAATTATTTATTTAAATAATTAAAAAAACAGCATGGGGACCCCTCTATTCTTCACAACCAGCCTGGCTGAAGCTGACAGCTGAGGGTCGCAGCCCCCAGCTGTAAGTTTTGTCTGGTTGGTTATGAAAATGAGGGAAACCCCACGTCGGGTTTTCATTCATTCTGCTCTCCTGCCGGCAGAGCAGGAAAGAAGAATGACAGCCACGTTCAGCACCAGCACCGGGAACAGTGCTTACTGTAGCGCTTCTTCCCGGCGGCATCCGTGTGGTCCTGATGCGGCACACGTGCGCACACGGTTGCCACACATGTGCCACACAGAGGTACCACGTGTCCACACAGACACGCAGACACGGATAGCTCCGGTACCGGTTTTTCCGGTACCGGAATTATCTGGACGTGTGAAATCGCCCTAAGAAACCATTATAGCATAAAAGCTGAAGGATCTGCATTAGGCGAAGATAAAATTGTCAGAATCTTCATCTAATAAAAATAAATGCAGAACTCAATGTGAAGCTCGAACTATAAGATTCGGCCAATCATGTGTTGGAAGCAATGTAACACACTAAGGGTATGTTCACACTTCATGTTTTTGCCATGTTTCCCCCACATTTTTTCCACTCTTTTTTTTGCGGCGTTTTACTTCCCCTACAAAAGGAAGTCATTTCAAATCTGCAGCAAGTCAATTCTTTCAGTATTTTTCATTTTTCACACAAATGGGAAAAAATGCATCAAAAACGCAAAGAAAAATGCATATTTTAGCAGATTTTTCTGCTTCAAATGCTGAACGTGTTGATATACCCTAAAACAGTAAATCTATATCTAGTGTCTAGAAAACGTATTGGTGCACTAATACAAAATCTGTTAGGCCACGGTCACACTATCAGTATTTTGTCAGTATTTTACTTCAGTGTTTGTAAGCCAAAACCAGAAGTGGGTGATAAATACAGAAGTGGTGACGTGTTTTTATTATACTTTTCCTCTGATTGTACTCCTCCTTTTTGCTTTAAAAAGTGCCAAAATTTTTGTGCAGTGCAAGGCTACTCAGACATTTTGTGACATTTTGCATTTTGTGCACCATTTTTGTACGGTGACTCTTGCTCGTCAAATTCATGACGAGTGGCGATATTCTTTATTCAAACTTTACTTCAATAATATGAAAAACTCAGCACTCGCCTGTATGCAATACAAAATTTGGTGCAATCCAAAATAGTGCAACATATTTTACAACAATTTTTGACGTTTTGGACTACCATCCAGACCTTCATCAGAAAGGTTGAAGATTGCAAGAGAGAAGAAGGGAGCACCTATAGGCACTGTGGATGCAATCTGCAACCTTTCTGATGAAAGTTTAGATGGAAGACAAAAACGTCAAAAATTGTTTTAATACATTGCACTATTTTGGAATGCACCAAATATACTTTCTTCAGTGCCTGCAGACAGACAAGAGTTTAGTTTTTCATATGATGACATTAAGTACAATTTGTAGTGCTTTAGATAACTAAAGCTTCAAATACATATGATCAGGCTATTCTTCTGTGTATTATGCCTGGGTAAGGTATTATGAAAGATGCAAATTACCCGATCTACTCTCTATAGACAGGAATGTCTACAGTCAAGTTGGTGGAAAGAGGGTATGCTATTTCCAAAGAAGGGAAATTGTGAAAAAAATTAAAACTCTGTTATGATGCAGGGGTAGGGTATAGGATAAAATATTGCTAGCTATATTATATAATACTAGCTTGGCCTGTGCAAAATTTTCACACATTGGTCATCAGGAGCGCAGGCAATTTCAGAAAAATCAAGCTGGTCAAATGTAAATGTATTTCATGAGCTGATGATCACAGACAGGTATTTATATATGTAGATTGGTAATACAATAAATTGTTTTGATAAGTAGAGGCCAAAAATGTTTTCCGGTTGAGGTGCCACCTGCAGTTCATTGTGTCTTTCTGCAGGTTTATGAAAATGAATGTTTAAACTGTATTTAGTGATAAAATTGTGAATGTGTGGTTTGTTTGGCAGTTTTCTTGCTGAAGGGAGCGAGTTTACCTTTCAAATGGTGTATTATGTGTGTGTGTGGGGCGAAGTAATCCCCGAAAAAGCAGTGCATGTATACAAATGTGTTGGTAGTGTGCTTTGGGGTACTGTGGTGCCACCTGCAGGTCATTTGTCCTTAGTGTAAGTTTATGAAAATTAATGTTTAAACTGTATTTTGTGATCAAATTGTGGAGGTGTGGTTTGTTTGGCTATTTTCTTACTGAAGGGGGCAAGTTTACCTTTCAAATGGTGTATCATTTGTGTGTGTGCAACATGAACGGGGATACAAAGGAATCACCGAAAAACAGTGTTTAGAAATAATAAAAAAGATAACAAGTTGGATGCTCCATCGGGCTCCAAAAGGTCACTGCTAATAAAGTAGGATTAGGATCTCGATAATTTGGCACCCAATAACTAAATTATGTTTTTCTTTCACACTTTGATTTCTTTTTTCAGTTCTCAAAATAATATTCTTTTCCTTTTCTTACCCCATTATTTGAGTCAATGTAAATTGGTAACATACGAAGCTGCGTTACCGTGAAATGAACTAACAGAGGAGAAAACGTGTTTCATTTAGTGTTTTCAAAAGGATAGATGTTTTTCATTTGCTCATTGGTTTTTACTTAGAAAGACAACTCAGCGTTGCACGGCAAACTTTGAAAACCTTGAATAATTAAACACCTATCATTTCCATGCATTTAGAAGCATACTGTATACAAGAATAATTGCTGATGGGCCTGTTCTGTGATGGATCGAATTCTATTGTCATGTTTCCTATCATAGATGTTTATTGGGATTTTTTTTGTGTCTTTGAAACAAATATAAACAGAATATGTTTTTATTATAAAGAAAAAAATTCATGAATGCACATAAAATTAATGACAGTTTGGCTTAGCAATAAATTTTCAGCCCATTTACAATGCCCATATGAAAAATTAAAGGGAATCTGTCAGCAGATTTTACTATAGCAGCATAAAATAAAAGAGCCTGATTCCAATGATATGTCACTTACTGGACTAGTGTTGATAGAATCTGTTGTTGATGTAGCAGTGGTAAAAATGCTGAGCTGTACATAACCCCGCCCACGCCTCTGATTGGCAGCTTTCTTTTTCACTGTACATTGTCAGCAAGCTTCCAATCAGTGGTGGGGGCGGGATTACAGAGATTAGTCTGACTGGAATGCACATGACAAATAGTCCTACAGTGAGAATCTTCTGCTGATAAAACACTGATTGTATTGAAACTACAACTCACAGTCCAGTAAGTGACACATTGCTGCAATCAGGCTCACTCTCCCTATATTGTGCTGCTCTCAGATTAAATTGCAAAAATGTTCTAACAGATTCCCTCTAAAAAGAATCTTTAAAGAAATTGTCTACACTTTCTTCAGGCATGTACCACTTCTCTGTCTCCCAGTTTCCTGCTTGCTGGGAAGGAGAAGGGGTTGCGGTTTGGTTTTGAAGATTGACAGCTCAAATCAGCGGCATGTTTGCGTCGTGGTCTGAACTGTGTGTTACAACATTGTGCAAGCAGGAGCACTCTTACCTCCGCAAATCGGAGAAGTGTATCAGCAGTGAAGTTGGACAGATCCTGCCAGTTTCAGAACTACACTTGCAAGCTCTATAGCAAACAGATTGCAAGAGTATGCTCTTTGCCTAGGAAATTGGCCATCTCTGAAAAGACTTCAGACTGTTAGCCAGTAGGCAAAGACCAGTAATCCATACCATTATAAATCCCTCCGTCCTTGATAACAGAAGAATTTTAAGAGGTAAATTACAAAGTTGCTTCTTTTTAAAAGCACTTTGCAATTTTACCCATTTATGAAGTTGAGACAACTCCTTTAGCCTTGACCAATTACCTTTTTATATATGGCCTCTACAGTGTGCTCAAATAACACTTGAATGGATTGTCCAGGTGAAAAAAAATATTTTTGAAAGAGTATAAATTGGTAAAAAAGATAAAAGAAGTAATACCCTCACCACTCACCCATAGATGCAGTTATGGGTCTTTATTTTCTAGTCCTGTTATAACACAAAGAAAATAGCTTGAAATGCCAATTATTGGCCGCAAGTGTGATTTGCCTAAGGCTATGGCTATGTGCACACGTAGCAGAACTCTTGCGGAAATTACCGCGAGAATTCCGGATTCCATTCCGCGGGAAAATCGCATTTAAATTCCCGCGATTTTCCAGCGGAAAAACTAGCGTTTTGCAAGCATAATTAGCTTGCAGAATGCTAGCGTTTTCCAAGCAATCTGGAGCATCGCTTGGAGAACTGATTGACAGGTTGGTCATACTCGTCAAACATAGTGTTTGACGAGTGTGACCAACTTTTTACTACTGATGCTGCCTATGCAGCATCAGTAGTAAAAGATAGGATGTAAAAAATAATTAAAAAAATAAAAAATATTGTTATTCTTACCTTCCGGCGTCCCGCGCAGCCTTCCCGCCTCTCTCCATGCTCCTGGTCCCAGTAATCCTTTGCGCGACTGACCGCGAGATGTTGCGCTCCCACGACGTCATCGTGGTCATTCTCGCAAAGGATTTGTCATGGTCCAGTCCGGAGTTTATCTTCTGCTGTCTTCACTCCGGACTGGTCATGCGGGGGTTAATCTCCTCAGCCTCGTTCTGGAGCTAGCTGGGCTATTTCAATCCCTCACAGCCTGCTGACGAGTGTTAGTGATAGCTCAAGCTTGCAGTTTAGAGCCGCCGACCCCTGTACCCTGGTGAGCTTCCTGCCTTGGACTGATATTCACGTGTATGACCCGGACTGATTTCTGACCCCGTCTTTTGGTATTCCTTTCTGCTGTTATGTTCCCTCTCTGGCATCTGACTCCCTGGCTTGAACCCCAACCACGTATTTCGTCTCACGTTTTGGACCCTGTGCTCATGTTCTGGCTTTCTGACTCTCGGCTTTGGTATTTTGACTACGTGTATTGCTGCTCCTTATGGTACGTCTGCTCCTGTTAGTTTCTGACTCGGTTCGTCTGACTATTCTCTCTCGTTACCTGTGGCACCTATGCTGTTGCTCAGGGTTGCTACTCTTAGTGTATAACCTCTCTTCCCTCACCAGCTCCCCCTGGTGGAGGTTTCACTACATTATCACTAACCTCACATTTAAACGGGATTTTGCTTTTTTTTTTTTTTTCTCTGGCCATGGATCTGCTGCATAACTTGGCAGATCAAGTGTCCAGTTTGACACAGATGGCGCAGGACTTTTCTGTGAATCATCAGTCCCTTGTCATGTCTCAGACCCACTTACAGAAAGAACTGACTGAGACTATTAAGACCATGCAGGGAAACACCTCTCATATTGTTTGTCCACCAGGTGACTCTGTAGATGTTATTTTGCACTCTCCTGAACCCTCAGTTAAACTTCCTGACACATTTTCTGGCGAAAAAGATAAATTTCATATATTCAAGGAGAGTTGTAAATTATGGTTTTCTCTTAGACCCTGATCGTCTGGGGATGAGACTCAGCGGGTGGGGATTGTTATCTCGTTACTTAGGGAGGGTCCCCAATCCTGGGCTTTTTTATTGCCCCCTACTGCCCCTGAACGGATGTCGGTAGATAGGTTCTTTGAGGCCCTAGGACTTATCTATGACGAACCGGACCGTGTTAGGGTGGCAGAGGACACTATTTTGGGTCTGGGGCAAGGGAAGCACTCAGCCGAATGGTACAGCTCCGAATTCCATCGATGGTCCACTGAGGTGTCCTGGGACGACTCTGCACTGAGATGTCTGTTCAGGAAGGGACTGTCGGATTGCTTGAAGGACGCTCTGGCTCTCCATCCACCTCCCAGTTCATTGGAGGAGGCTATGACTCAGGCTATCCGTATGGATCGGAGACTGCGGGAGAGAGGTGTTACTCAGCGAGGGGTTCCGTTTTTCCCTGCTAACCCTGACGTTTTGCTTCCATCTGAACCTATCGAGGTGGGAGCCACCAACCCCCAGGAGAAAGAGAGGAGACGGCGACGTGATGGAAAAGTGTGTTTTTACTGCGGAGATCCCAGACATTGGAAAAAAAGACTGCCCCTCCTGTCCTCCGACTAACAAGCGGCTGAGTCTGGGTGATAATCGTGGAGGTCACCCAGACTCTCAGGTACCTTTTTCTTCCTTTTCAAGAGTACTGCTAAAGGTGGAACTTGGTGTTGAGAACGGCTTTTTCCATACTTCGGCTTTTGTAGACTGTGGGTCATCTCTGAACCTGATTGACTCTAAGCTGGTTGCTCGCTGTAGATTAGGGACAGTTAGGTTGGAGACTCCCTTAAAAATTGTGGCTATTGATTCTACACCTCTCACTAAGGATGGTCTCCATTTCAGTTCTAAAGAATTTACCCTCAGGGTGGGGGCCCTACACCAGGAGCGCATGTCATGCTTTGTTTTGGATAACCTCCCTGCTGGCCTGGTGTTAGGGTTTCCCTGGTTGCAACGGCATAACCCAGTTATTGACTGGGGGTCCCGGGATATTGTTAGATGGGGACCTGGGTGTTCTGAAAATTGTCTTGCTACTGTGTCTATGTCATCCGTCAACCTGGAGGGTATTCCGGAGTACCTAAAGGGTTTTAAGGATGTGTTCTCCGAAAAAGAGGCTGAGGTTCTACCACCACACCGCCCATTCGATTGTGCCGTGGATCTTGTTCACGGTGCCAAATTGCCCAAAGCCCGGCTGTACAATCTCTCCGGCCCTGAGCGGGCTGCTATGAAGGAGTATATCTCTGAGAGCCTCCGTAAAGGGCATATGCGGCCATCTGTCTCTCCCGTGGCAGCGGGGTTCTTTTTTGTAAAAAAGAAGGATGGTGGTTTACGCCCATGCCTCGATTTTCGAGAACTGAATAAAATAACCATAAACGCTTATCCTCTCCCACTGATACCTGATTTGTATGATCAATTGTTGGGGGCCAGGTGGTTCTCTAAGTTGGACCTCAGGGTAGCATACAATCTCATCCGTAAGCGGGAGGGGGATGATTGGAAAACTGCATTTCTCACCTCTGAGGGTCTGTTTGAAAATTTGGTTATGGCCTTCAGTTTGACTACCGCACCAGCGGTATTCCAGAATTTCATTAACCATGTTTTTTCTGATTTTATTGGACGTTTTGTAGTTGTTTATCTTGACGATATACTTATATATTCTTCTGATAGACAAAGTCATATGGGTCATCTTCATGCGGTTCTCCAGAGGCTCAGGGAGAACTCACTCTTTGCCAAATTGGAGAAGTGTTCATTTTTTACTCAAGAAGTGTCCTTTCTAGGGGTCATCCTGTCCGCTGAGGGGTTTCGTATGGACCCTAGGAAGGTACAGGCCATTGTGGATTGGGTGCAACCCAGAGATCTCAAGGGTCTTCAGCGATTTCTGGGTTTCGCAAATTATTACAGAAAATTCATCAAGGGGTTCTCTCAAGTGGTCAAACCCCTCACTGATCTCACCCAAAAGGGAGCGGATCTTAAAAACTGGTCAGCTCCAGCTGTGGCGGCGTTTTCTTTGATAAAAGAATGTTTCATGACTGCTCCGGTACTGGTGCAACCTGACTTGTCTACACCATTCATCGTAGAAGTGGATGCCTCTTAGGTGGAAGTGGGGGCTGTGTTGTCCCAGGGGCCCACCACATTAACTAACTTAAGACACTGTGCCTTCTTTTCTAAAAAAATTTCCTCTGCTGAAAGGAATTATGATGTGGGTAACCGAGAGTTGTTGGCCATTAAATTGGCTTTTGAAGAATGGAGGCATTTTTTGGAGGGGGCTGTCCATCGTATCACTGTCATTACAGATCACAAGAATCTGTCTTACATCGAATCCGCCAAACGTCTGACTCCGAGACAGGCAAGGTGGTCACTTTTTTTTTCCCGATTTCAGTTTTCCATCACTTTCAGACCAGGTTCCAAGAATGTGAAGGCGGCTGCCTTGTCTCGCAGCCTAGATCCGGTATCGCCTCCGGAGCCTCCTTCCTCCATTCTTCAGCGCGGGGTGGTGGTGGCCTTGGTGTCCCAGAGATTGGAGCAGGAGATTCGTGAGGCCCAATCTCTAGCTCCCCCATCCATACCTGAAAATAAGCTCTTTGTGCCTGTCCAGTAACGGTTAAGGGTGCTTCGGGAGTACCATGACTCGGCTCTGAGTGGGCATCCAGGAATCTCGGCCACTCGTAAAGCCATCACTAGGCTGTTCTGGTGGCCCTCGTTGACTTCTGACGTCACTGGTTTTGGGTCCTCCTGTGAAACTTGTGCCCGCGCTAAAGCCTCCCACAACCGGCCGGCCGGGGAATTGGTGCCACTGCCAATTCCGGATAGACCGTGGCCTCACCTGTCCATGGATTTTATCACCGATCTCCCACCCTCTAATGGCAAAACCGTGATCTGGGTAGTTGTGGATAGGTTCAGTAAACAAGCACATTTTGTACCCTTAACGGGCCTTCCTAATGCTGAGACTCTATCTAAGCTATTCATTGAGCATGTGATTCGGTTGCATGGTGTGCCTGTCAGTGTGGTGTCTGATAGAGGGGTGCAATTCATGTCAAAATTCTGGAGAGCTTTTTGTAAAAGGCTGGGCATCAGTCTGACCTTTTCATCGGCCTACCATCCCGAGACCAATGGTCAGACTGAAAGGACCAATCAGTCTTTTTAGAGCAGATCCTGCGGTGTCTTGTCACATCCAGACAGGATGATTGGTGCTCTATGATACCTATGGCGGAATTCGCCTTCAATAATCGTGTCAATCAGTCTACTGGTACTTCTCCTTTCTTCTGCAACTATGGGTTTCACCCTCATTTTGGTGAATTCTTCAGACTAGATTCGGAGTGTCCAGGGGCTGATTCAGCCTTTTTGTGGTTGGAGGAGGTTTGGAGGGAAGTTCAGAGAAACATTGGGGAGGCTCAGGGCAAATATAAGTTTTTTGCAGATAAACAACACTCGGTGGGGCCGACTTATCAGGTGGGGGATAAGGTATGGTTATCCACCAAAAGCATAAGGCTGAGAATTCCCTCTACTAAGTTGGGTCCCAAGTTTATTGGTCCGTATGAGATTTTAGAGGTGATTAATCCTGTGGTCTTTCGCCTGCGGTTGCCTCCGTCATTACGGATTCCTAATGTGTTCCATAAAGCGCTTCTGAAGCCATCGGTGCCTTCCTCTGATGAGTCTCCCTCGCACCCGCCGCCTGTTATGGTAGATGGGCAGACCGAGTACAAGGTGGAACAGGTGGTGGATTCTCGTATGCTCCGTCGTTCACTTCAGTACTTGGTCCATTGGAAAGGATACGGTCCTGAGGATCGGTCATGGGTGCCGGCGCGTTCGGTCCATGCGGATCGGTTGGTCCGGGCCTTTCACGCTCGTCATCCAGGGAAGCTTGGGGGTCCAGTGGCCCCCCATTGAGAGGGGGGTACTGTCATGGTCCAGTCCGGAGTTTATCTTTTGCTGTCTTCACTCCGGACTGGTCATGCGGGGGTTAATCTCCTCAGCCTCGTTCTGGAGCTAGCTGGGCTATTTCAATCCCTCTCAGCCTGCTGACCAGTGTTAGTGATAGCTCAAGCTTGCAGTTTAGAGCCGCTGACCCTTGTACCCTGGTGATCCTCCTGCCTTGGACTGATATTCACGTGTATGACCCGGACTGATTTCTGACCCCGTCTTTTGGTATTCCTTTCTGCTGTTACGTTCCCTCTCTGGCATCTGACTCCCTGGCTTGTACCCCGACCACGTATTTCGTCTCACGTTTTGGACCCTGTGCTCATGTTCTGGCTTTCTGACTCTCGGCTTTGGTATTTTGACTACGTGTATTGCTGCTCCTTCTGGTACGTCTGCTCCTGTTAGTTTCTGACTCGGTTCGTCTGACTATTCTCTCTCGTTACCTGTGGCACCTGTGCTGTTGCTCAGGGTTGCTGCTCTTAGTGTATAACCTCTCTTCCCTCACCAGCTCCCCCTGGTGGAGGTTTCACTACAGGATTACTGGGACCGGGAGCGTGGAGAGAGGCGGGAAGGCTGCGTGGGACGCCGGAAGGTAAGAATAACAATATTTTTTTTATTTTTTTTAATTATTATTTACATCCTAAAAAATATTGTTATTCTTACCTTCCGGCGTCCCGCCCAGCCTTCCCGCCTCTCTCCATGCTCCTGCTCCATGCACAATCCTTTGCGCGAATGACAGCGAGATGTTGCGCTCCCGCGACTTCATCGTGGTCATTCTCGCAAAGGATTACTGGGACCGGGAGCGTGGAGAGAGGCGGGGAGGCTGCGCGGGACACCGGAAGGTAAGAATAACAATATTTTTTATTTTAATTTTATTTTTTACAGGGATATGGTACCCACAGCCCCGAGGAGAGTCTCCCCTCCTCCGGGTCGTAGATACCATCCTACCATCCGCAAATGTTCTGCTTACTTTTCGCATGGTGTGCACAGCCACATGCGTAAAGTAAGCACAACAATGCATTCCTATGGGTGCGGGAACGCCGCGATTCCGCTAAATTAATGAGCATGCTGCGTTTTTTACCGCAAAGCGATTCCGCCGCGGGAAAAAACGCAGCATTAGCACAGCATTGCGGAATCCCATAGGAATGCATGGGATGCTTATTTTTCGCTGCAAAATCGTGCGTTTAAAACCGCAATGAAAAAACTGCGACGTGTGAACGTAGCCTAAATGTTGTTGAAGATAGATGGAACCTGTTATACACATTCAAGTGGAAAAGTGCAATTAAAAGAATGTATTCCAAAAAAATAACGCTGTTCCAATTAAACTAGAACTTTTTATATCACCTATAATGTGTAAAGGTAGAGCACAAAATGCGAGGAAAGAAGTCAGAGGTTTGGTGACGTCAGATAGAAAATAGCAGAGAGTCGAATAGCTGCAGATAATGTTTCTTGAAGTGATATGTGTGATTAAATCTAAGCATGGAGAGCATCTGGCTGCACAATCTAATTTTGTAGTTAGCTTAAGTTTTCTATTGCAAGCAAACAAATTATAGCTGTATCAAAGAGCCAAATAGAAAAAACAGATAGCAGCTAGGGATGAGCTTTCCGATATTGAAATATCAGAAATCGGCCAGATATTTGCGATATCGGAATTCCGATTTCTGATTCCGATATTTTTTTCACATCGGAAATCAGAAATCGGAAATCCCTACTAACCATAAGCATAACCCTAAACCCTAACCCTACTAATCCTAACCCCTAACTGTAACCCTACTAACTATAAGCATAACCCTAGCCGTAAACCCTGACTCTACTAACCCACCCTAACCCCTAATCCTTAACCTAACCCTAAGCCTAACTAACCCTAACACTAACCCTAAACCCTAACCCTACTAACCCTAACCCCTAACCCTTAACCTAACCCTAACTAACCTTAACCCCTAACCCTAACCCTACTAACCCTAACCCTTAACCTTAACCCTCACCCTAACTAACCTTAACCCCTAACCCTACTAACCCTAAACCCTAACTAATCCTAACCCCTAACCCTAACCCTACTAACCCTAACCCCTTACCCTAACCATACTAACCATAACCCTAACTAACCCTATCCCCTAACCCTACTAACTATAAGCATAACCCTAACCGTAAACCCATACTCTACTAACCCTACCTAACCCCTAACCCTTACCCTAACTCTACTAACCCTAACCCTTACCCTAACCCTTACTCTACCAACCATAAACACTAACCCTACCCCAACTAATCCTAACCCAAAGAAAAAAACACCGCTGTTAAGAAGATGGCGACCAGTTTTCCTGCTATAGCTTTCGCTCTGTGCATTTTTCTTGCGATTTTTTTGCTCCTCTGCCTCTGCAAACTCCTTCCCCATTATCCGGAGGTGTTTCCCCTCCATTTTATCCATTATATAGCACTGTAGTGGTCATTTTGTAATTCAGATTTTTTTCTCCCATTGACTTGCATTGATATCGGAAATCGGAAATTCCGATATCCGATATGTTTTCAATATCTGAAATCGGAATTCCGATACGATATCGGGCAATATCGCTCATCCCTAATAGCAGCACAAACTTGAGCAGATTTTGGGTGCAATAGTCCTGAATAATGCGGTTGTCCAACGCAAAAATATACCGTATTTTTCGCTTTATAAGACGCTCTGGATTATAAGACGCACCCCAAATTTTGAGGAATAGGAAAAAATGTTTTTTTAATAAAATGGTGGTGCTTCTTATAATCCAGGCGTCTTATTGCTTACCGGTCTATAAAGGGGTGCTGTCGCCCACTCTGTCCCCGGGGTGCTGCCGCCCACTCTGTACCTGGTGCTGCCGCCACTGTGCTGGGTCCTCCGGGTGCTGCCGCCGCCGCACTGGGTCCCTCGGGTGCTGCCGCCGCAGCGCTGGGTCCCTCGGGTGCTGCCGCGCTGGATCCCCCGGTGCCTGCCGCCGGCGTCGGGCTCTGTCCCGTGCTGCGTGGGGGGCTCTGCCGTTCCATCCATGCCTGTGCGGTGGCTTGCTTCCTGGAAAATGGCCGCCGCGCAAGAGCAGATGGAGATCTCGGCATTGAAATCTCGGGAGATTGGATGGAACATGGATGGAACGGCAGAGCCCCCCACGCAGCACGGGACAGAGCCCGACGGCGGCGGCAGGCACCGGGGGACCCAGCGCGGCGGCAGCACCCGAGGGACCCAGCGCGGCGGCAGCACCCGGAGGACCCAGCGCGGTGGCGGCAAGTATCGGACACCCGCAGCGGCAGCACAAAAAACCGTATGTTTGCATTGTAAGACGCACCCCTATTTTCCCCCCAAATTTGGGGGAAAAAAGTGCGTCTTACAAAGCGAAAAAATACGGTAAATAGAAAAAAAACAGGCAGCACTCCAGTTAAAGGGAAAATTGTGGACTTTAATCCAGCGCCAAGTGGTGCAACGTTTCGACCTCACAGCACGGTCTTTGTTAAGCACAGTGTTACCATAGAATAGTGCACTTTTTATACATATCTCTTCAATTTACCAATATACAAAAATTAGCATATATTAAATATAAATCATAATCAAAGTGTATGAAAATTACATTGCAGTAAATATGAGAACCGTCATAGTGTTTACATATATAAGGTGCATGTTAGAGTGCAAAAAATTATATCCAACCGTACCTACAATCATTGATACAGCTAAATTAACAATGATTAAAAGATGCGAAACACCTATGTGATATTTAAAATGCATAAACATTATAAATCACCTGGAACACCCAGACATACTCCCGATTGGCTACTCGACAGTGATGTCAGTGATGATATCAATGCACAAGCTCGCTAGGCATTTCCACGCCCTGCTCCACCATTACAAGTGCTGGCAACTATTCCCACACAGTATTTCATAAGAAAAAACAGCATTTGTTCACAAAAGAGATAAGTCTCAATACTTAAATGGAATGGAGCACTTGTAGTGATCGTATTAAGTGATGAACTGGACACCCAAAACATTCAAACCAATGGCTGTGCATCAGGCCCGGATTGGTAATATGCCCAACCGGGCATTTTCCCGCTGGGCTGCTGTCATGTGGGCCGCTGTCATGTGGGCCACGGGCGGCAGCGCCCGCTCATCTGGACGCTTGCCAGCTGATGTGGCCACTGGCCCGACTGTTGTTTCTGCCGCCGGCCCTCTGTGGGCATGGCGGTTATAGTTTCCTGGGATTTTTCTATCCCACACTGCAGGGAGATAAGCCGCCACGCCCCCCACATCCTCGCCCTAGCTTGAGACCTCCCCCCGCCCCACAGCCACTCAGAGCGTCGCTTGCCTGCTCTCTTCTCTGTACACAGGACCTGTGATGAGGTCACAGGAGGGGAGGAGTCAGGGGACACATGATCAGGAGCCTTTGTCCAGACCCCTGATCATGTGACCCCTGACTCTGCCCCTCCTGTGACCTCATCACAGGTCCTGTGCACACAGCCCTGTGTTATGAATGAGTCACCGTAGGAGGCAAAAGCAGAAATACAAGCTAAGTCCAGAAAACCAGAGAAGTTGGCAACTATCAGATTGCAGACCCCTGAACCTATCAACACAACTAGCAGTAGCCATGGGGGGTTCCTACGATGCCCTAGACCCCTCGATCACAGCTGGAGAATTACATAGGCTTAAAGAAAGAAAGGGGAAATCTAAACTGCCCCAGAGCAGACCCCAAAGCAATAGGCAGCCCCCAACATATAATGACGGTGAAGCAAGATGAAAACACTAACACAGACAGAAAGATAGACTGAGCAAAGACGGGGCCCAAAACTACCTAGATAGGAAAGGACAGGAAGGCTGCTGTCTGCAATCTGTCAAAACCCTATCAAAGACATAAGCCAACAAGCTGATATGAAAAAGGCCCTGAAGCAGCTAGGCTTCAAAAACTAAATCAGCACTCAGGTATTTTCAGAAGACAGAGCTAAATGAATTCAGCACACCCGAGCAGGGAATGGCAGAAATCCAGAAAAACAAAGCAAAACAAAGTCAAAGCACAAAAGCAAAAGGCCGAGCAGCAAACTTAGCTTTGGAGGAGCAGGAATTCAGACAGGTCTCCAAGGATCCAACAGAGAAATCACCCGCAGGGCAGAAGGGCGTCAGCAGCCTTATATCCAGTCCGTAACTCCACTCAGCCAGTCATCATCATCAGCCTCAGGTGTTTGACAATCAGGCTCACTACCTTTCTTTACCAGAAGAGGGAGTTCCTCGGGCCTCAGTAATGAAGGGGAAAATGAACTCACAACAGTACCTCCCCCTTGAGGAGGGGTCACCGAACCCTCAACTACGCCACCAGGGCGATCAGGGTGAGCCAGATGAAAGGCACGCACCAATCTTTTGGCATGAATATCAGAGGCAGAGACCCAGGAATTATCCTCCTGACCATAACCCTTCCACTTAACCAAATACTGGAGTCTCCGTCTAGCCAGACAGGAATCCAGTACTTTCTCTACCTCATATTCCATGTTACCCTCAACCAATACAGGGTCTAGAGGTGCCACCCCCGGAACAACAGGTTCAACAAACCTCTTCAACAAAGATTTATGGAACACATTATGGATTTTAAATGTGACAGGAAGAGCCAAACGAAAAGAGACCGGATTAATAATCTCCACAATCTTGTAAGGTCCAATAAATCTAGGCTTAAACTTAGGAGAAGCCACCTTCATAGCAATATTTTTTGATGATAACCACACCATATCACCAACCTTAAACTGGGGACCACTGGTCCTATGTCGGTTGGAAAACCGCTGGGCCTTTTCCTGGGAGAGAGATAACTTATCCACCACTTGGTCCCAGATCTGGTGCATTCTCTCCACCACAGTGTCAACACCTGGGCAGGCAGAGGGCTCCACCTGCCCTGAAGAAAATCGAGGATGAAACCCAAAGTTACAAAAAAAAGGTGACATCAAAGTGGCAGAACTAGCTCTATTATTTAAAGCAAATTCGGCCAAGGGCAAAAATGAAACCCAATCATCCTGATCAGCAGAAATAAAACATCTCAAATATGACTCCAAGGTTTGGTTTGTTCTCTCTGTCTGCCCATTGGTCTGAGGGTGAAAAGCAGAGGAGAAGGACAACTGAATTCCCAACTTGGAACAGAAAGTTCTCCAAAATCTAGACACAAACTGGACTCCTCTGTCAGATACAATGTTCTCAGGAATCCCGTGCAAACGAACCACCTGTTGTAAAAACAGGGGCACCAACTCAGAGGAAGACGGCAACTTAGGGAGTGGTACAAGATGAACCATCTTAGAGAACCTATCACAAATCACCCAAATAACAGTCATCCTCTGAGAGACAGGCATATAAGAGATGAAATCCATTGAAATATGGGTACATGGCCTCTTGGGGACAGGCAAAGGCATCAACAACCCACTAGAGCGAGAACACGATTTAGACCGGGAGCACGTTCCACGGGACTGCACAAAATTCCTGACATCACGAGACAAGGAGGGCCACCAAAAAAACCGACTCACCAGATCTCTAGTACCAAAAATACCTGGATGACCAGCCAAAGCAGAGCAATGAACTTCAGACATCACTCTCTTCTTCCACTGGTCAGGAACATACAACTTTCCACTGGGACAACGCTCAGGTTTGTCCTCCTGGAACTCTTCCAGAGCACGTCTCAAATCAGGCGAGATGGCAGAAAGAACTACCCCTTCGCCTAAGATGGTAGCAGGCTTGGTCACCACAGGAGAATCAGCAAGGAAGCTCCTAGAGAGGGCGTCTGCCTTGACATTCTTTGTTCCAGGAAGAAAAGAAACCACAAAATCAAAACGTGTAAAAAACAAGGCCCACCTAGCCTGTCTAGGGTTGAAGCGCTTAGCCGACTCTAGGTGAATCAAATTCTTGTGGTCAGTGAGGACCATGACTTGATGCTTAGCTCCCTCCAACCAATGTCTCCACTCCTCAAATGCCCATTTCATGGCCAACAGTTCCCTATTCCCCACATCATAGTTACGTTCAGATGGAGAGAACTTTCGGGAAAAGAAAGCACAGGGATTCATTTTAGATGTTACAGGATCCTTTTGGGACAAAACAGCTCCTGCACCAATCTCAGAAGCATCCACCTCTACCTGGAATGGAAGTGAGACATCAGGTTGCCGCAAAACCGGGGCGGAGGTGAATCTTCGCTTCAGCTCCTGAAAGGAAGAAACAGCCTCCGGAGACCAATTTAACACATCAGCCCCCTTTTTAGTCAAATCAATCAATGGCTTGGCAATACTAGAAAATTTTGTTATAAATTTCCGATAAAAATTAGCAAAACCCAAAAACTTCTGGAGGGCCTTCAAAGAAGTGGGCTGAACCCAATCGTGAATGGCCTGTACCTTGGCCGGGTCCACTTCAATAGTTGACGGGGACAAAATAAATCCCAAAAAAGAAATCCTCTGTACTCCAAAAAGGCATTTAGATCCCTTGACATAAAGGGAATTCTCCCTCAAGATCCGGAACACAGTCCGAATATGTTCCACATGAGAATCCCAATCCTTGGAGAAGATCAAAATATCATCCAGATAGATAATCAAAAATTTATCGACAAAATCTCAGAAAATATCGTTCATGAAGCACTGGAAGACAGAAGGGGCATTAGTGAGTCCAAAAGGCATCACCAGGTACTCAAAATGTCCCTCCGGAGTATTAAACGCTGTCTTCCATTCATCCCCATGCTTAATGCGAATAAGATTATACGCCCCCCTGAGGTCAAGCTTGGTTAACCAGCAAGCACCTTTAACTCTGGAGAATAGATCAGAAATCAGGGGTAACGGATACTGATATTTAACAGTAATTTTGTTGAGGGCACGATAATCAATACAAGGTCTTAATGATCCATCCTTTTTGGCTACAAAAAAAACAAACGGCACCTGAGTGTGACGAGGATGGTCTAATATGACCCTTCTCCAACGCCTCCTTAATATAGGATCGCATAGCCTCATGCTCGGGTACAGATAAATTGAAGAGTCGACCCTTGGGAAATTTACACCCCGGGCTCAGTTCAATTGCACAGTCATAACTAGTGTTGAGCATTCCGATACCGCAAGTATCGGGTATCGGCCGATATTAGCGGTATCGGAATTCCGATACTGACTTCCGATACTTTTGTCATATCGGATACCGGAATCGGAAGTTCCCATCATGCTATGAGCCTGCTTGCTTTGATTAAGCCAATGGGAATCCTCCGAAGTGTGGGCACATCCTGTTAGGCATGTAGGCATGTTAACTATTGGCATGGCTGTGATTGGCTGCCGAAATGATGTCATGATGCACTATAAAAGCCACCGCAGCCACCATTTCTGGTTCACTCTGCTGTGAATTCAGTTAGGGACAGGCTGCTGTAGAAGACTGTGAGGGACAGTTAGAAATAGCGATTCCACCAAACATCTAGTGCTTTACCCAGGCTACATAAACCACCACTGTAGCCTTCTTTGCCCTAGCAGCAGTGTTCACAGCTGTCTGCAAGGGCTGTGTGAGTGCAGCTCACGCTGTGGAGTGGGTCCTGCAGCCACGTCAGGTTGTAGGCTGCCCAGCGTGCCTCACTGCTGCCTCATACATCTTTTAATTTTTGAGCTGCATTTTTTACATAATTTCAATCTACTGTGCTTCCATCCGTATCCATATACGTTGGTTGCAAACACTAGTAGTAGACAGCGGAGCCTTTCTGCAGCCTTTCAGTGCTAGTGTCCACTGTTCACGGCTGTCTGAGAGGTCTCTGACTGTGTGTGAGTGCAGCTCACGCTGAGTAGTGTGTCCTGCAGCTACGTCTGGTTTTAGGACGCTCAGCGTGCGTCAGTGCCTCACACATATTTTTATTTGAGTGCAGCTCATTTTTTCTTCTATTAGTGTGCATCCATCCGTCTCCATCTACGGTGGTTGCAAACACTATATAGGAGTACACAGCGGAGCCTTTCTGCAGCCTGTCAGTGCCAGTGCCCACTTAGCTGCACTGTTCACGGCTGTCTGAGAGGTCTCTGACTGTGTGTGAGTGCAGCTCACGCTGAGTAGAGTGTCCTGCAGCTACGTCTGGTTGTAGGACGCTCAACGTGCGTCACTGCCTCACACATATTTGTCTTTGAGTGCAGCTCATTTTTTCTTCTCCTATTAGTGTGCATCCATCCGTATCCATCAACATTGGTTGGTTGCAAACACTATATAGGAGTAGATAGAGGAGCCTTTTTTTCTGGCTTGTGCCCTGCCGGCGCAGCCAGATTAGTATTACCCAATTTTTTTGGAGCCTCATCTTTTGCATTGTAGGTTACCTGCCTGCATTGTAATAGCTCCAAAAAGTTGGTGATACTATCAGTTTCAATTCTTTGTTCACATACTTTGAGTTTGTTTCCAACAAAGAAACCACAAAAAAAGTTCACCAAACACTACATTTGGAACTTGTGTAGGCCACATCAGCTCCTATTAAAGTGTAGTCCACACACACACACTTCATAAAATTTGTGTTTCTTGTACCTGTAACCAGCTGTTCAGGAATAAGCACACTAAGGCCCCCCTTTGTACTTCTCTGCCTATCTTAAGCAGCCTGGCAAGATGAAGAAGGCAGGGAGTAAGGCGCGTGGGCGTGGGCGTGGAGTTTCTGCAGGGAGAGGACGTGGGGATTCTGCAGGGAGAGGACGTGGGGATTCTGCAGGTAGAGGACTTGGGGATTCTGGGCCTGCTGCGGGCACCAGTGGATCAGCATCCCCCAGTTTTAGCAGGCAACAGTCCTTTATGCGCAGCTTTGTAGGACCTCAACGTACCCCACTGCTGCGGGAGGAACAAATTGAAGCCGTTGGATGCATGGCAGCTAACGCATTGACTTCAATTACTTCCACAGCCTCTCAGGACCAGAGCACTGAAGAGCAACCATCTGTCTCTTCACCACCTGCCAAAGTGCCCAGGCAGTCAGAGAGACATGGACAGGAGCCATCACAGTCTCTACTTCTGTTCTCGGAATCTGTTGGCTTGGAAAGAGGGGGCCAGCCAAGCAGCATTCCTGAATGTGAAGAAGAGGGAGTATGCAGTGATGCGCAACTTCTTTGTCCCTCTGAATCTGAAGAGGCGAGTGGGCCAGTGCCTATGGTCAGCACACCTCAGTATGCATCAGATGATGACTAGACTCAGTTGCCACTTTCTGGTGCGTACGGTGCTGGCGAGACAACCCCGGAGAAGCAGCTGTTTGAAGAGGGGAGGGAAGATGATGAGGTCCTTGACCCATCATGGCGTGAGGAACAGGAAGGTGGTGGGAGCAGCTCGGAGGAAGAGATTCCCCTACCGGCCAAAACAGGAGGCAGAGGGAGGGGGTAGACTTGGTTGCCTGTACCCTCCACTTCGGCACCCATTAGGAGCATTCCTCATTCCAAAGGCAAAACGGGCGCTCCCAAGACTTGCAGTGCGTGGTCCTTTTTTGACACAGTTGCAGATGACATTTGCTTTGTCAAATGCAAGCTGTGTCATCAGAAAGTCAAAAGAGGGAGAAATGTCAGCAACCTCAATACCACAAATATGTGGAAACATGTGCGCACCAAGCACGAGTTGGAGTTGCAGAGACACCCTGAAGACGTAGGCCAACGTACAGCACCACCTACCACCTCTTCAGTTCGTGTTGGGGCCTCTTCCTCCAGCTCACACACTGCTGGTTCGGCTTCCTCAGAGGATCGCCAAGGAAGAACCTCTGCCACTGTTGTCCGGAGACCCTGTCAGATTCCACCCATAGCAGCACGTTCCCATCCATCACAGCCATCGGTAGCACAGGCATGGGATAAAAGGCGCCCTTACTCGGCAAACCATCCCCGAGCACAGTCTCTGAATGCTGGCATTGCCAAACTTCTGGCAGTTGAAATGCTGTCATTCAGGCTGGTGGACACTGACACCTTCCGGGACTTAATGGCATTGGCAGTCCCCCAATACAACGTGCCCAGCCGCTTTTATTTCAGCAGGCGAGCCGTCCCTGCCCTGCAGAAACATGTTGAGGGCAAAATAAAACATGCGCTACTAAACGCCGTTAGTAGCAAGGTCCACCTGACCACCGATGCGTGGACCAGTAACCATGGACAGGGACGATACCTTTCCCTCACTGCCCACTGGGTCAATGTTGTGGAACCGGGTACAGATCTGGAGAGTGGCGCTGTACGTGTTCTTCCAACGCCACGGATTGCAGGACTCCAGTCTGTACACATAGACTCCTCCTCCTACTCAAGTTCCTCAGAAACAGCAGAGCAGGAGCCTGTTACGACCGATATGAGCACAGCCGTGGCCAAACGTCAACAGGCTGTACTCAAATTAATTTCTTTGGGGAATCGAAGCCACACAGCGCAGGAGCTCTGGAATGCTATCAAGCAGGAGAATGATGTGTGGTTTGGGCCAGCGAATCTCCAGCCGGGCTTGGTAGTGTGTGACAATGGCCGAAATCTGGTGGCAGCTCTTGGCCTAGGCAACCTCACACACATCCCATGTCTGGCACATGTGCTTAACTTGGTCGTGCAGAGCTTTCTGAGGGACTATCCGGATCTTGATGCACTGTTGCACAAGGTCCGCATAGAGTGCGCTCACTTGCGGCATTCCAGCACGGCAAGATCGCACCTCGCTGCTCTGCAGCGACGATTTGGCCTTCCGGAACATCGCATCATATGTGACCTACGCACCCAGTGGAATTCAACGTTACATATGTTGGAGCGGTTGTGTGAGCAGCAGGCAGCAGTCATGGAGTACCAGCTGCATCAGGCGCAAACAAGTCGCACTGTGCGCCGTTCACACTTCAGCACCATTGAGTGGGCCTCTATGAAGGACATCTGCCTCGTTTTGCGTGCCTTTGATGAATCCACGCGGATGGCGAGTGCAGATGATGCACTAGTCAGCATGACTGTCCCCCTTATCTGCCTGCTTCAACAAACACTGCAAGCACTAAGGGATGAGGTTTCGGAAGAGGTGGAGGATGAGGAGTCCCAAAAGCCATCTGCTTCTGGACAGTCTGCGCTACGTGTTTCCTCACAAAGGCCTAGGCAGGGGACACTTTGTGAGGAGGATGAGGAGGAGTCGATGGAGGAGGAAGACATCTCTCCAGAGGAGGGAGGTACACAAACCTCTACTCAGTATGTACAGCGAGGGTGGGGTGATGCAGAGCAGGCCGAGGTCACGCCTCAAACAGGGGACAGCGGTTCTTTGGCAGTTGGGAGTCTGCAGCACATGGTTGATTTCATGCTGCAGTGCCTGAGAAACGACCGCCGCATCGCCCACATTCTCGTCTCGGCTGATTATTGGGTGTACACCCTCCTAGATCCTCGCTACCGGGACAGCGTACAAAGGCTCATACCAACGTTGAACCGGGAGCATAAACTGCGGGAGTACGAAGAGTCACTGGTGCAGTCCATAATGTTTTCCATTCCACCCGACAGCATTGTTGCTAGTGCTTTACAAAGCAGCTCTGTGCGTCGAGGCAGTGGAGGAAAATCTGCACAAAGAGGGAGCAGAGGCAGCGCCGCAGCACAAGGCAAGACCATTATTGCCCAAATGTGGCAAAGTTTTGTGTGTCCACCACAATTGTTTACACCATCAGCGACGCCTCGAGTCAGCAGGAGGCAACGCTTCCGTCAGATGGTGTCAGACTACATGTCTTGCCCTGTCGCTGTACTCCCAGATGGCTCTTCCCCCTTCAAGTTTTGGGTCTCTAAGCTGGATACATGGCCAGAGCTTAGCCAGTATGCATTGGAGGTGCTGGCTTGCCCTGCTGCCAGTGTATTATCGGAACGCGTCTTTAGTGCCGCAGGTGGTGTACTAACAGACCGTCGCACACGACTATCTTCCGATAATGTTGACCGGCTGACTTTTCTGAAAATGAACAAGGCCTGGATCTCCAAAGACTTTGCCATTCCTCTTACAGACTAAATTAGTGGTTGGCAACTGTATCCAGGTCTGCTGGTGTGTTCATTTTTCTACCACCTGAACTATAATCCCTGTGCTTCAACACAGCCAGTTGTCGCTCAGATGTGTCGTCTGCACAGAGAAACACACTAGCTCCTGTGTTAGTGGGGTTCAGTAATGCCAGCTGATCCCCTGCTGTGTGGACGGCAAAGTCACCAGCTCCATCAACATTCAAATCACTACTGATTTTTAACCGTGCACAACTTAGGTCTCTGGCTCCACTGTCTCTACTATTTCCCCTGGCCTCCAACCCCGCCATCTACATCTCTGAAGTGGCGTCAGCACAATCTACACTTGTTCCTGTGTTCCTGTGGCTCAGTCCCATCAGTTTATCCCCTGATGTGTGTCCGGCAAGGTCTCCTGCTCTGTCCACATTCCCATAACCAGTAGTGGGAATGAGGACAGAGCTGGCGAACTTGCCGGTCAAACATCAGGGGATCAACTGACGGGACTGAGCACCAGTAACACAGGAACAAGTGTAGATTGTGCTGACGCCACTTCAGAGATGTAGCTGGCGGGGTTGGAGGCCAGGGTAAATAGTAGAGACAGTGGAGCCAGAGGCCTAAGTGGAGCATGGTTAGAATCAGTAGTAGTCAACAACCTCCATAAAAACCGCTGCCCATTGGCCTCTGCATGCGGCATGCGCAATCCTGGGCTCCAACAGCGTCAGTTGGTGTTCAGAAGTGTCGTCTCCACAGAGCCAAACACATTCGTTCAAGTGTTAGTGGGGTTCAGCACTGCCAGCTGTTCCCTGCCTGTGAAGATGGCAAGTCTCCTGCTGCCTTCACCTGCCAAAAGCAACAGGCCCCAGCCTGCTCCTCGCCTAATCCTGGGCTCCAACAGCGTCAGTTGGTGTTCAGAAGTGTCGTCTCCACAGAGCCAAACACATTCGTTCAAGTGTTAGTGGGGTTCAGCACTGCCAGCTGTTCCCCTGCTGTGGAGATGGCAAGTCTCCTGCTGCCTTCACCTGCCAAAAGCAACAGGCCCCAGCATGCTCCTCGCCTAATCCTGGGCTCCAACAGCGTCAGTTGGTGTTCAGAAGTGTCGTCTCCACAGAGCCAAACACATTCGTTCAAGTGTTAGTGGGGTTCAGCACTGCCAGCTGTTCCCCTGCTGTGGAGATGGCAAGTCTCCTGCTGCCTACACCAGCCAAAATCCAGTAGGCCCCAGCCTGCTCCACGCCTGATCCTGGCCTCCAACAGCGTCCGTTGGTGTTCAGAAGTGTCATCTCCACAGAGCCAAACACATTCGTTCAAGTGTTAGTGGGGTTCAGCACTGCCAGCTGTTCCCCTGCTGTGGAGATGGCAAGTCTCCTGCTGCCTACAACAGCCAAAATCCAGTAGGCCCCAGCCTGCTCCACGCCTGATCCTGGGCTCCAACAGCGTCAGTTGGTGTTCAGAAGTGTCATCTCCACAGAGCCAAACACATTCGTTCAAGTGTTAGTGGGGTTCAGCACTGCCAGCTGTTCCCCTGCTGTGGAGATGGCAGTCTCTCCTGCTGTCTCCGCATTCCAAAGACAGTAGGCCTCTGCCTACACCCTCCTATTTCCTGGGCTTCAACACAGCCAGTTGTAGCTCGGAAGTGCCGTCCACACGGAAAGAGACACTTGCTGCCGTGTCTCAGTGGGGTTCAGTAACGCCAGCTGTTCCCCTGCTGTGTGGATGGCAGTCTCTCCTGCTGTCTCCGCATTCCAAAGACAGTAGGCCTCTGCCTACACCCTCCTATTTCCTGGGCTTCAACACAGCCAGTTGTAGCTCGGAAGTGCCGTCCACACGGAAAGAGACACTTGCTCCCGTGTCTCAGTGGGGTTCAGTAACGCTAGCTGATCCCCTGCTGTGTGGATGGCAAAGTCTCCTGCTGCCTACACAGTCCTACTACTACTGATTTTTAACCGTGCTCCAATTAGGCCTGTGGCTCCACTGTCTCTCGTATTTCCCCTGTCCTCCAACCCTGCCAGTTACAGCTCCGAAGTGGCGTCTGCACAATCCACACTTGTTCCTGTGTTACAGGTGTTCAGTCCGGTCAGTTAATCCCCTGATGTGTGTCCAGCAATGTTGCCTGCTCTGTCCACATTCCCATAACTAGTTATGGGAATGTGGACAGAGCAGGCGACATTGCCGGACACACATCAAGGGATTAACTGACCGGACTGAACACCTGTAACACAGGAACAAGTGTGGATTGTGCAGACGCCACTTCGGAGCTGTAACTGGCGGGGTTGGAGGACAGGGGAAATACGAAAATCAGTGAAGCCACAGGCCTAAGTGGAGCTTGGTTAAAATTAGTAGAAGTCTAAAACCGATCTTAAAATTTCTTCAATGCAGCCTCAGCCTGCTCCGTGCTTGTCCCTGGGCTTCAACACAGCCAGTTGTTGCTCAGAAGTGCCGTCTTCACAGAGTAAAACACTAGCTCCTGTGCTTGTGGGTTTCAGTAACGTCAGCTGTTCCCCTGCTGTTTTGATGGCAATCTGTCCTGCTGCCTCCCAAATGACAGCACATCAGGCCTCAGCCTGCTAAGTGCTTGTCCCTGGGCTCCAACATCGCCAGTTGCTACTCATAACTGACTTTGGCACGGGTACTCCCTCCTGCCCAGCTTGGTTCCAGCCCTGCCTGCTGTTTCCGGGAAGTGTCAATGTCAGTTTGCCACCCCAAGTTGCCATGTCGTGTTGCGGTTGGGTTAGCCGAGGCTAGGGTGCCAGCAGTTTAGGTGCTTCCTATGTGGACTGCGGGTTCTGGTAAGAAAGGCTTGTTCCGTAGTGCCAGTAGGACAAGCACCCCCTGTAGGACTGTGTGATTCGGTAACTGCGGCCAGCTTGCGGCATGCCAACTTTGCTTTTCAGGGGTAACTTCAGCTGCCCCTCCGGGTTCCAGCACCGTCAGCTGGTTCTCGGCAGAGCCTTTGGCCTAGGTGCCTCCATCTCGGTATCCGAGTTCCGGCAACGTCTGCTGGTCCTTGGTAGTGCTTTGTAGCACAGGTACCTCCTGCTTAGTAACCGGGTTCCAGCACCATCAGCTGGTCCTCGGTTGTGCCATTGGCTCTTATTCCTTCTGCTGCCCCTCCGGGTGCCAGCACTGTCAGCTAGTCCTCGCTATTTCCATTTGCTCTTGCAGCTTATGCTACCCTTCCGGGTTCCAGCACCGTCAGCTGGTTCTCGGCAGAGCCTTTGGCCTAGGTGCCTCCATCTCGGTATCCGAGTTCCGGCAACGTCTGCTGGTCCTTGGTAGTGCTTTGTAGCACAGGTACCTCCTGCTTAGTAACCGTGTTCCAGCACCGTCAGCTGGTCCTCGGTTGTGCCATTGGCTCTTATTCCTTCTGCTGCCCCTCCGGGTGCCAGCACTGTCAGCTGGTCCTCGCTATTTCCATTTGCTCTTGCAGCTTATGCTACCCATCCGGGTTCCAGCACCATCAGCTGGTTCTCGGCAAAGCCTTTGGCCTAGGTGCCTCCATCTCGGTATCCGAGTTCCGGCAACGTCTGCTGGTCCTTGGTAGTGCTTTGTAGCACAGGTACCTCCTGCTTAGTAACCGTGTTCCAGCACCGTCAGCTGGTCCTCGGTTGTGCCATTGGCTCTTATTCCTTCTGCTGCCCCTCCGGGTGCCAGCACTGTCAGCTGGTCCTCGCTATTTCCATTTGCTCTTGCAGCTTATGCTACCCATCCGGGTTCCAGCACCGTCAGCTGGTTCTCGGCAAAGCCTTTGGCCTAGGTGCCTCCATCTCGGTATCCGAGTTCCGGCAACGTCTGCTGGTCCTTGGTAGTGCTTTGTAGCACAGGTACCTCCTGCTTAGTAACCGGGTTCCAGCACTGTCAGCTGGTCCTCGGTAGTGCCATTGGCTCTTGTTCCTTCTGCTGCCCCTCCGGGTGCCAGTACCGTCAGCTGGTTCAAGAGGACAAAGAACAGGAAGACAACCACCAAGATGCAGAACAACAAGAGAGAGAAGACAAAGAAGCATAAAAAAACAAAGCAGAAGAACATTAAGCATAAGACTAATACTCTGAGCAAATGATATTATCTTATTTATAAGCAGAAGAAGACTAAGCAGTGTATGGGGGTGAGTCCGTTCCTCCTCGTGGTGCCCCTGGAAAAGGCCTGCTGCTGCAGGCCAAACTGAACGCGGACAAATCCTGTTGTAAATCTTTTGTGACAGGCAGAACGGAAGGTGTAATCTTATAACTTTTCTAGATAACAACTACAGGAATGCCTGACACAAATAAGAATATGAGGAAGAAGAATAGGAAGAAGATGAAGAAGTTGAATATGTAGAATAATAATTGTTGAATAAGAAGAATATGAAGAATGTAAGAAAAGGAAGAAGAAGAAGAAGAATGTAAAAAAGGAAGTAGAAGAATTTAAAAAAAGGAAGAAGAAGAATGTAAAAAAAGGAATAAGAAGAAGAATGTAAAAAAAGGAAGTAGAAGAATGTAAAAAAAGGAGGAAGAAGAAGAAGAATGTAAAAAAAGGAATAAGAAGAAGAAGGTAAAAAAAGGAAGAAGAATAAGAAAGAAAGAAGAAGAAGAAGACGACATACATGTCTGGCAAAATATAAATGAGGCTAACATAGTCAATATCTTTGTAACTCCTAACGTCTTTAAAAAAAAAAGTTTAATTCCTGCTTTTCCATTTGATTGGGCTAAACCTCTATGGCTTTAATGTCTCCTCCACCTCCCACAATACATTCTACATTATTCTTAGTTGTTTTTCTTCATGTAGAATTAACCTACAAGGAAAGAAAGGGTTTTTTTTAATTCCGATATTTTGGCCCCATTGACTTGCATTGGTTCCCGGTATCGGAATCGGCGATACCGATACTTTTTTTTAAGATCGGCCGATCCATTCCGATCCGATATTTTCAAGTATCGGCTGGTATCGCTCAACTCTAGTCATAACTCCTATGAGTAGGCAGAGACGCAGACTCATTCTCACTAAATACATCATATAAGTCCGCCAAATAATCAGGAACATCATGCGACTGAGGTGGAAAACACCGGAGCCTCACTAAAGGCACACCGACAACCCCAACTCACCACAGACACAGATTTCCAATCCAAAACTGGATTATGAATCTGTAACAAGGGAAACCCCAGAACAATAGTATCATGCAGATTATGCAACATCAAAAATCTGCAATTTTCTTGATGGTCTGGGGCGACCCGCATTACCACCTGGGTCCAAAACTGGGGTTTATTTTTAGCCAAAGGAGTAGCATCAATCCCCCTCAAAGGGATAGGCATCTGCAGAGGTGTCATCGGAAATCCACAACGTTTAACAAAATCCAAGTCCATTAGGTTTAGGGCTGCTCCCGAATCCACAAAAGCCTTGGCGGAAAATGTGGACAGGGAGCAGATCAGAGTAATAGCCAGAAGAAACTTAGGTTGAACATCCCCAACAGAAAACGTGTGTGCAAAGCGTTTCTCTCGTTTAGGACAGACAGAAATAATATGCGAGGCATCTCCACAGAAAAAACACAACTTATTACGCCTTCTGAACTCCTGACGCTGCTCTCTGGAAAAAACTCTATCACATTGCATAGGTTCAGACATTTGTTCAACAGGTGGCAACAATTCTGCAGAATCACGACCCTGGCTCAATGCCAGCAGGGTATTTTCAGCCTGATCAATGGCATTAGGTTCGTCATACAACAACCCCAAAGCTTGAAAGAATGCGTTCACATTAGTCAGAATAGGATCATCTGGTTTCAAAGAAAACGCCCAATCCTGGGGATCGCCACGCAGCAAAGAGATGACAATTTTAACCTGCTGCGTGGAGCTCCCTGACGAGTTGGGCTTCAAGGCAAAAAATAATTTACAATTATTTTTGAAATTCAAAAATTTAGACCAATCCCCAAAAAATACATCAGGTGTAGGAATCTTTGGTTCAGCAGCATGTGAATGAGCAAGGTAGGCGGAAATTCCCCGCACTTCCGCAGCGAGCTGCTCCACACGATCAGACAATAGCTTTATCTCCATTGAGAGAAAAAAAATTCCCCCTACGGCCTCAGAGATATAGAGGAAAAAATATACACTTTTTTTTTTTTTTCCTTTTACAATTCTTTCCTGCTATTGAGTACCCTAGAATCTGCGGTATGGCGGGTGATTCTGTTATGAATGAGTCACCGTAGGAGGCAAAAGAAGAAATACAAGCTAAGTCCAGAAAACCAGAGAAGTTGGCAACTATCAGATTGCAGACCCCTGAACCTATCAACACAACTAGCAGTAGCCGTGGGGGGTTCCTACGATGCCCTAGACCCCTCGATCACAGCCGGAGAAATACATAGCCTTAAGACAGAAAGGGGAAATCTAAACTGCCCCAGAGCAGACCCCAAAGCAATAGGCGGCCCCCAACATATAATGATGGTGAAGCAAGATGAAAACACTGACACAGACAGAAAGATAGACTGAGCAAAGACGGGGCCCAAAACTACCTAGATAGGAAAGGACAGGAAGGCTGCTGTCTGCAATCTGCCAAAACCCTATCAAAGACATAAGCCAACAAGCTGATATGAAAAAGGCCCTGAAGCAGCTAGGCTTCAAAAACTAAATCAGCACTCAGGTATTTTCAGAAGACAGAGCTAAATGAATTCAGCACACCCCAGCAGGGAATGGGAGAAATCCAGAAAAACAAAGCAAAACAAAGTCAAAGCACAAAAGCAAAAGGCCGAGCAGCAAACTTAGCTTTGGAGGAGCAGGAATTCAGACAGGTCTCCAAGGATCCCACAGAGAAATCACCCGCAGGGCAGAAGGGCGTCGGCAGCCTTATATCCAGTCCGTAACTCCACTCAGCCAGTCATCATCATCAGCCTCAGGTGTTTGACAATCAGGCTCACTACCTTTCTTTACCAGAAGAGGGAGTTCCTCGGGCCTCAGTAATGAAGGGGAAAATGAACTCACAACAGCCCTGCCTCTTGGTGTCTGATGGACTCGTGCTGGATGAGGTAAGTATGTGTGGGGTCAGGAGGGGTTTACAGGGTAGATATAGCAGAGCTGTGTGTGTATGAGGTGTACGGAGTGGAGCCGTGTGTGTACGAAGTGTACGGAGCGGAGCCGCATGTACGAGGTGTACAGAACGGAGCCACGCGTGTACGACGTGTACGGAGAGGAGCCGCGCGTGTACGAGGTGTACGGAGAGGAGCCGCGCGTGTACGAGGTGTACGGAGAGGAGCCGCACGTGTACGAGGTGTACGGAGAGGAGCCATGTGTGTACGGGGTGTACGGAGAGGAGCCGCGCGTGTATGAGGTGTATGGACCGGCGCCGTGTGTGTACTTGGTGTACGGAGTGGAGCCGCGTGTGTATGGGGTATACGGAGCGGAGCCGTGTGTGTTCGGAGAGGAGCAATATGTGTACGGGATGTACGGAGCGGAGCCAAGTGTGTACGAAGCATACAAAGCGGGCTTTTCCCACGGACACAGGAGTACATGGCGGAGCCCCGAAGAGCATTTTAAAATTCACACATGACGTTCCACCGGAAGTGATATGCTGGAAGCTGACCGTAAATGAGATAATTTCATGAGGAGATTGTGACGGAACTAGGAATGCTTCAAATCCATCACCATGTCCTCCTCCGACAGCGCAGACAGCAGGATCGCCTTGGAAACGTCCTGCATCGGGAGGCTCAGGTGGGCACTACAATGGGAGCCGGGCTGCTATAGTATCTTTATAGAATATTTCTTTCTCTCTTTTTCTTTCTCATTCTCTGTCCTGTCTTTCCCTCATTTTCTTTCTCTCTCTGTTCTTTCTTTCTCTCTCTAATCTTTCTTTTTTCTTTCTCTCTCTCTCTGTTCTTTCTTTCCCCTCTTTCATTCTTTTTCTTTCCTCTCTTTCTTTCTCTCTGTTCTTTCTTTCTTTCTTTCTTTTCTTTACTTCTTTCTTTCTCTCTCTGTTCTTTCTCTGTCCCTCTCTGTTCTTTCTTTCTTTCCCCTCTTTCTTTCTCCCTCTTTCCCTTCTTCAAAACTTGGGAGGTATGATAAGGGCGGCTATGACCATGGGGTCTGGTTGCCCAATGGATAGCAGTTCTGCCAGGAATTCTGTCACCATGCATATGAAAGGGGACAGAGCTTTGGGAGGAGTACTGTACCTAAAAGCAATAAATAGGACTGAGCTGAAATACTGGGCACAGCTCTGACTACATGTTATATAGTCGTGTTAATCTCCTCTCACTTCTTGTAACCTACAAGTGTACAAAGATATTATATAGTCACCATGTGACTAGTGGGCCTTTGTAACTTCAAATGCCAAGGCTGAATTTTAGTCCCAGTCCGGCCCTGCTGTGCATAAGCCACAAACACTACGCCACATGCCCCCTAGAGGACAGAGGCGGAGTACCAGTACACAGCCAGCAATCACAGAGGGAATTAACCCCCTGTGTCGCTACTATGCACTATGGGCTAAATGCACATGCCAGCAAACATTCACCATATAAACTGGGTGCCAGATGTCACTAGCAAAAATGCTGTTTTTTCTTATGAAATACTGTGTGGGCATAGTTCCCAGCACTTGTAATGGTGGAGCAGGGCGTGGAAATGCCTAATGAGCTTGTGCATTGATATCATCGCTGACATCACTGTCGAGTGGCCAATCGGGAGTATCTGATTACTGACATGCTCAGTTTTGCTCTGAGAATGCTGTTATGTTGGAACTACAACATGGGTCTGAGTGATCCAGGTGATTTATAATGTTTATGCATTTTAAATATCACATAGGTGTTTCACATCTTTTAATCATTGTTAATCTAGCTGTATCAATGATTGTAGGTACGGTTGGATATAATTTTTTGCACTCTAACATGCACCTTATATATGTAAACACTATGATGGTTCTCATATTTACTGCAATGTAATTTTCATACACTTTGATTATGATTTATATTTAATATATGCCAATTTTTGTATATTGGTAAATTGAAGAGATATGTATAAAAAGTGCACTATTCTATGGTAACACTGTGTTTGACAAAGACCGTGCTGTGAGGTCGAAACGTTGCACTACTTGGAGCTGGATTAAAGTCAACAATTTTCCCTTTAACTGGAGTGCTGCCTGGTTTTTTCGCTATTTGTATCAAAGAGGCCCTATAATTATCACAAACTAATCTAGAAGAAACTTAGTTTACTGGAAAAAAAAAATCCATATTATGTCTTTTAAAAATAAAAATCAGCACAGTGACCTGGGGGATGACTGCAGCTCCTGCCACCTTCAAGTTGCTCGCATCATTAAAAAATTTTTTGCAGTTTTAAAAAAAATGGGCGCGTAATAAAGAGAAGTCTAGTAAAAATGTCTCCTCAGTGGTCCGTCCAAGTAACATGAGTTTAGGAACAGAGTTGTACACGGAGCCTCTCCTGAGTAGCTGTAGGCACTTTAGGTGTTGTAGTAAACTCATGGTCACCTGGGTGGGGGAAGGCATGACCCCGCTAATGAATGGATGCTATGAATGAGTTACGGAGACATGTTGACTGGAAAAGATGTTTACTGGGGCTTTCTTGCAGAGGGCACTGACACATTGGTGAGACAATGGCACTGGGGTAAAACCAACCCTAACGTTGGAAAGTAGCCAAGCTTAGATCGCATCAGACTGCTTCAGTTGTGTACAGGTAGGGATCCTCTCCTGCATCTTTGTGATCTCCCGATTAAGGGACCAAGTCTCTTCATCATAGCCCTAAAAGGCGTCAATCACTACTAGCTCTCCCGCACAAAGATGCTCCAGTAAATGTCTGTTAGTTATGACACTACTCTGACTACTCTGGGGGTGAAAAATATTCACTCTTTTTATATTTAAATAATTCCCTGGCACACAATTTTACTGATACATCACTGAATATGGTAGGTGGACTAAATGCTCCACAACAAACTTGGAGCCATTCCTATCTAACATTATCCAAAACAGTATATAAATGATAATACATACTCCGGTTTCCTCCCACACTCCACAGACATATGGTAGGGAATTTAGATCGAGGGCCCATATGGGGACGGTGATGATTTGTGTAAAGCGTAATGGACAATAATGGTGCTATAAAAGTGAGTAAAATAAATAAATACAATTTATAAAACACATATAAGATATGAATAGGTACAGGAACACACTTTAGCATTAAAGTGAAGACTAAATGGACCTTATCTACTTCAAATACCTTGACATGGGAGAATACCTTTGAAAAATAGTATTTAAAGGATCTAACTATGATTAGAAATGGGTGAAGCCGAACAGTAAAGTTCTGGGTCGGTGCTGAATAACTACTGTTCGGACATGAACCCCAAACATGGACTTCACCATGAAGTCCATATTACTGTTTAGGTTCAGCCCCCCGAGCACTGGGTGTTTCTCGCGCTGTTATCTGCATGACATTGCAAGAAACACCAGCCGCTCTGATCGGTGATAAGATTAATATTATCGGTTAGAGCGCAGCGGTTCTCACGCTGTCAGTTGAAAGCTCTTGACGCTAATAACAACAAGAGCAGATGGCGGCTGATGGGAGTATTTATCAGCCGGCGCCTGTGCTCTAAATAAATAATAAAAAAATACAGAGTGGGTTCCCCTGTATTTTTGATAACCAGCTAGGCAAAACTGATAACTGTGGGATGCATTCCTCAGTGGTCAACGTTAGCAAGGCTGGTTATCAAGAATAGTGGGGTTCCCATATCGTTTTTTAAAATCATTTAAATAAATAGTTAAAAAAACAGCATGGGATCCCCCCTTTTTTGACAAGCAGCCAAGCTAAAGCAGACAGCTGGTATTCTCAGACTGATAATGGGCCATGGATATTGCCCCCCAAAGCCTAAAAATAGCTGTGCGCAGCCACCCAACAAAAGGCATATCTATTATGGTGCTTTGCCCAGCACTTCCCACTTGCCCTGTGGCTGTGGGGTTCAAATTTGTGGGGTCGATGTCACCTTTGTATTGTCAGGTGACATCAAACTCACGGCTTAGTAATGAAGAAGCGTCTATAAAACGCCTATCCATTACTAATCCTATAGTTTTATTGTAAATAAACACACAGCCAGAATAAAGTCCTTTATTTGAAATAAAAAAACACACTTTCACTTTTTCATTTAAAAATAGCAAACACAGTTATACTCGCCTAACGCCCATTCCAGTGATGTCATCATCTGTAAAAAACATAAAATAATAAATAACAAAAATACTCACCTAACACCCATTCCAGTGAAGCCGTGGTCTCCTGTAAAAAAACAAAAATGAAAAACAACCATATCCATTACCTGTCCGTCGCTCTGTCCCACACCTTTATCCATGTCTGGGATAAACAGTTTTTAACCTAGACGATGCCAAGATGTGACCGTCCTAGCTGAAAACCACTGGAGAATGAGCTGCTCTGAGCTCAGCTTCAGTGACTAGCGGTGACGTTATCGAGGTTACCGCAGGTCACTGAGGCTACATTTCAAGCCTGGCCACTGCACTGCAGTGACCTCAAAGCTATCACTGCCAGCACAGTGAGAAAAAGTCTCATGGCAGCACATGATCTTATTTTGATCTTTGAGGAGAAGTTATCATTATCCCAATAATAGGGGCTCTGGCTGCAACTCCTGGTGAAGGGTGGGGGAACTGGATATTACTACCCAGACGGCTCTGGATGTGACTTGCAATGATCCATCAGAACTGAATGTGACCACTGCTGCAGGGAAGCAAAGAATAAGCCATATTGAAACCTAAAATCCTTAGTATACTACTGTATATATACCACCCACAAATCAGATGCCATGTTCAATGTGACACGCTCCCTTTAATCCTAAATCCATACATTGTGTTACTTTTATGAAACTACCACAAAAATGTCTAAAAACATACTAATGCGGTAGGGGAACTTTCGCCATAAAGGATTTCCCAGCATGCATAAATTACAGGGGCGTGTGAAATACATAGACCAAAAAGTGGATACAAAGTAAAAGCCCAAGGCACACAGAGTTGCAACATGCAGTGAAGTTGCATAGTAAGCGAAAAAGCTAAAAAGGCGAAACTTGCGTCGGACTCCAGGAATTCTGTGAACAGGCGATTAAATGGGTATGTGCTCATGTTATATGTGATTACCAGCATGGGGATTTTTTCCTCTATATGGCACTTTGCACTTTACAGACCACTATGGGTCTAGGTGGATATATGCTTATATGCTGATATATTTTTGCACTTTACCATTACCTGTATCCATTCCTTTATTCCTGTATTTGTGTGTATTTCACTTGGGTATACATTCCTTCCTCTTACTTGTATTTTGTTTGTCTATTTATCTATGATATGAATTTACTTAATAAAATTTATTTTTTATGATATATCTCTTTGTGAGTGGTGTGCTCAGGATACTTTGTATCCACTTTTTGGACTTTTATGAAACTATAGAATTTATAAAATAGAGGAAAATTAATGCTTTAGTGGCTTTGAAAGTGTGACCAGAAAGAGAGTGACACAGTATTTGGTTGTGGGCTATAGTGGAGCCATGAACCAATCTAGTCTTAGAAGTGCAATAACCTGAACAATGTGTTAATATTGCTTTCGCTTACTATGCAACTTCACTGCATGTAGCAACTCTATGTGCCTTGGGCTTTTGCATTGTTATGAAAAACCCATTTTGTGACACAATATGGGAATAGAAGTATATGTATTTCTGGATGTGCACATAATTGAATATGTTATTTTTTTCATTTTGATCAATGTAAATTTATACGGTGGAAATATTGCTTTGTGTCAACTTGTAAGAATCTTCAAAAACACTACTTGAGAACAAATTGTGGTCCTAGTATTGGAAGACCTTCTTTCATACATATTTTGTTACCATAATAACTTAAAATTTAAACCAAAGTAGTGTCAAAACTTTACCAGAATTTTGAAAGTCCAGAGTAGGTGCTGCAAGCATGAAAGTGTATTTAAAAATTTTTTGACTGGATGATACTCAATCTAGACCAGTTTTTCAGCAAAGAACCGACAATGTAATTCATAGAGAGGAGCAATTCTATTCAAAGCAAATGAAAGTCATGTTGAGTTTCAGGAAATTTGCTATATTTGCCGAATGGGAACAATTTGCAATTCGATTTGCACAAATCGCCCAAAAAGTGACTACACAAAGCAAAAGATTACATGAGCCAGACAAGGCCCACATGACCACAAACGCAGCCACATACTGTACATGTCCCTATAATGTCTTACATCTATCACATTACATAGTATAGAACAGCCAGCTATGAAAGGCTATCATAGCCTGTATAAAAGCATAAGTAGGGAATGAAGCAGCCACTTTGTAGTGAATCTGAATAACGATAGGCTATTACAACTTAAAGCTTAGCAATAGCAATAAGGAGAGAAAACCATAAAACACTGAATATAAAATAATCGCTCATCTCTAGTGATTCATAACTAGGTGACACTTCTAAAATAGGGAACAAGTGAAAAGGTAAAGAACATTTTCCAAATAAACATGAGAAAAAAATGTTTTTACCTTTTTCTTGCTGCTTTTGCGTGGCATCACAAGAATACGACTTGGCTTTTCAAACATCATTTTCAGATTGTCCAGTGGGATGGCAAACCTTTCAATTTTGCGTGACGCCTGGAGATCTTCTTTGAAAATGGTCTCTCCATTTCTGAGTTTCTGCTGTGACTGAGATGTTTGGTTGGTCCTTCTATCTTCAATTGTACGTATCTTACTCATACTTCTAAATAAAAAAAAATTACATCTAAATCTTGACTTACTTATTAGCTTGTGAATTAGGGTTAGACTTGAACCTCAATGATTATGCTCAAGAACCATATGTGTTAAGTGGAACAGAACGTCAAGTTGGTCAATTATTCTCCATAAATTTGTTTCCTTTGTTAATATTTTTCTTTCTTATAAATATAAGATTGTTTTTTTTTCCTTCTGACAATTATTCAATTAAAGTTTTCTTTTTTTGCTTCAGCTCCTCTCAGTTCCTTTTACACAGTTGCTTTCAGTTGTCTTAGCCGATAATCTGCCAATGGCAAAGAGTTCTTCAGCTCTGGCAGCTTAAAATTTGGTCCTGGCAATCATTTTTTCAAGAAGCTGATCACTTTTGCTTGAAGCAGCTACAGCATAAGCTTCACAGATGATTCATAGTCTTGGAGGAAGCAAATTAGTAACCGGTTGATACTTGGATCATAAGACCATGTGGAGTTCTTTTCCAAATTCTCAATGAACCTTAGACTGTTGGGCACGTTCCCATATCCAGAGACTTCAGCAGACTAGCATTAAAAAAAAAATACTGTCGTTATTTTTTATTTGAAGGTCAGTGGCAAAATACATAACGATACAGGTACTGAAGCTGTTCATGATTTACAGCATTTTTTTGAAGCGTTGGAAATAAGCTTTCTTTCTAAAGGTCAGATGGGTTGAGTACTCTGCTGTTCAAAATTAAATTCATCACAAAGTTTCCTGACATTCAATTTCAAAACTAAGCGTTCGAGTTGTTAGTGACAACTTGCCATTTTTTTAACTATACTATACTGGCATATAGAGATTTATACAAATATGATACGAATTTATAAAAATGCAGAATAATATTGGGGTCTTTAGGGAGAGAAAATTCTCTTGTGGAAAGTAGTGTAGCCTATGACTCACAGTGCTTCTGTCTCCAATGCACTAAATTAATTTAGAAACATTTTGCATGCACCATTACAAAACTGTGAAGGCTAGCACATAAGATTGCCCTGTAAATTATGTTAACAGTACTATGCAAGGGACAATACATAAGCACTGAAATTTCACTTTTTCTTTTGGTTTGTAACTCTGCACTTCTATGAAACTTTAAAAGCTCCCTTTCCCAAACATAAAATAGCTTTAAGCAGAAACTGGTGTTTTTTGCATGATTCAGGCTAGTTTCACACTAGCTTATTTTCCACGCAGTGCTCGGCGCCACTAAGCCCCGCCTCCTGCCCACCCCATCCGGTCATCGCCGCCTACTATCGCACACGGCTGCATGCGATCTGCGCACCCTATCTTTAGCATAGGGTGTGCAGACCATGCGCTGGCCGTGCGCTAGTAGGATTTTAGCATGCGCTGCGCACTTTTGAAGGTGCGCCGAGCGTGCCAAAATACAACATGGTGCGTTCAGCGCACCTTCAAATGTGCACAGCACACGCTAAAATCCAACTAGCGCATGGTCTGCGCACCCTATGCTAAAGATAGGGTGCACAGATCGCATGCAGCCATGTGCGATAGTAGGCGGTGATGACCGGATGGGGCGGGCAGGGAGCCGGCAGGGGGCGGGGCTTAGCGGCGCCGAGCGCTGTGTGGAAAATAAGCTAGTGTGAAACTAGCCTTAATGATTCATTAATACTGTATAAGCATCTGGATTGAGCCTGTACTGGCATGTTCAGATTTACAGAAATACAGTATGATAGGATATTATTGTTGTGAAGGTGAAGAATAATATTGGGGCCTTTAAAGGGAATCTGTCACCTATTTTTTCGCATATAAGATGCGGCCACCACCATCAGGGGCTTATCTACAGCATTTTGTAATGCTGTAGATAAGCCCCTGAAGTAACCTGAAAGATAAGAAAAACAAGATATATTATACTCACCCAGGGGTGGTCCGGGTCTGGTCCGGGTCCGATGGGTGTCACGATCCGGATGGCGCCTTACATCTCCTAGCGATGACGTCCTCTTCTTTGCTTCCCCTCGCAGCTCTGGCGCAGGCGTTCTGCTCTGTTGAGGGCAGAGCAGAGTACTGCAGTGCGCAGACGCCAGACCTCTCTGACCTGGTCCGGCGCCTGCGAACTGCAGTACTCTGCTCTGCCCCCAATAGGGCAGAGCAGTACACCTTCGTCAGAGCCGCAACAGGAAGCAAAGAAGAGGACGTCATCGCTAGAAGATGGGAGGCGCCGGACCAGACAGCGACACACATCGGATCCGGACTGCCCCTGGGTGAGTATAATACATCTCATTTTTCTTATCTTTCAGGTTACATCGGGGGCATATCTGCAGCACTACAGAATGCTGTAGATAAGCCCCTGATGGTGGTGGCCACATCTTATATGCGAAAAAATAGGTGACAGATTCCCTTTAAGCAGAGAAATTCCTCTCTTTGAAAGTAGTGCAGCCTTTGACTCATAGTGCTTCTGCCTTCAATTCAGTACATTAATTATGTAACATTTGTATGACTCAGGGAGCAAAAAAAATACAATGGTATCCTGGCATGTGCCTTTCACTTGCCCTGTGCGCTATGGCTTTATACAATAAAGCCATAGGAATAGGCCTAAGCAACAGCACATGTGAAAAAGACTTGGGTATACTAATAGATCACAGACTGAATATGAGTCAACAGTGTGATGCAGCAGCAAAAAAGGCAAATGCAATTCTAGGATGTATTAACAGAAGCAAACAGTCTAGATCACATGAAGTCATTATTTCCCTGTACTCCTCTTTGGTCATACCTCATCTGGAATATTGTGTCCAGATAGACATCAACAAACTGGAGCAAGTTCAGAAAAGAGCAACCAGAATGGTGACCGGTCTGCAAACCCTGTCTTTTGAGGAAAGGTTGCAGGATTTGGGATTGTTTAGTTTGCAAAAGAGAAGACTGAGAGGAGACTTAATAGCTGTCTACAAATATCTAAAGGGCTATCATATTGTAGAAGGATCAACTTTATTCTCATTTGCACAAGGAAAGACTAGAAGCAATGGGATGAAACTGAATGGGAGGAGACACAGATTAGATATTAGAAAAAACTTTTTGACAGTTAGAGTGTTCAATGAGTGGAGCAAGCTGCCTCGAGAAGTGGTGAGTTCTCCTTCAACGGAAGTCTTCAAACAAAGGCTGGACAGACATCTGACTGGGATGATTTAGCGAATCCTGCTTTGAGCAGGGGGTTGGACCAGATGGCCCAGGGGGTCCCTTCCAACTCTACGGTTCTATTATTCTATGATTCTATAAGAAAATCTGTTACCTACATACAAAGGAGATAACCATGCTGTCGTCTAGCCAATGTCCCACAGCTTCCTCAGAAAGTGGTAAAGTAGTACAGATTTCATTTATAGCAGAATATTCATATGGATTTATTGGATCCATTTACATAAATATTAGTTTGGGCCACCACTGTTTGATTAAACTGTGTGCTTGTAATGAGGATATTATTCAACTATAAGAAGTGGCATGTCCCCTGTTTCTGATCCTCTTGTATTAAACAGAGTGGAGTGAATATCCAAAAATGTTATAACTCATAATATCTCATTTACATGTATGAATACATGTGTGGTCAGTACAAAAACACTGGCACATGATTTATTCCTTCCAAGGACCATACTAAACACCAGGGGGCACTCATTACAGGGGAAGAAAGGCGATTCCGACAGCTACATAGGAAAAGGTTCTTTCCAGTAAGAGCAGTCAGGCTGTGGAATGCCGACCACAAAAGGTAGTAATGGCCGACACTATGACAGCTTTTATACAATGGCTGGATGATTTCCTCAATACACATAACATTGTGGGTTTTAGTTAATTTAGTGACAAAATGAACAACTGGTCTAGAAAGGATGACTTGGTGGACTTAGTTCTTTTTTTCAACCTATGTAATTATGTAACTAAGGGGTACTTCACACTAAGCGAGATGGCTGGCGAGATTGCTGAAGCGTCACCGATTTTGTGACGCAACAGCGACCTCGCCAGCGATCTCGTTACGTGCGACACTTAGCAGCGACCAGGCCCCCGCTGCAATGTCACTGATCGTGCTTGAATGTCCTGGGCCATTTTTTGATCGCTGGCGTCCCGCTGGCCAGCATGCATCGCTGTGTTTGACACCAACGAGCGACCTTGTTAGCGACTCAGAAATCATGGGTGCAGGCGGGAGTCGTCAGAATCACTGCTGTGTGACAAGGTCCCAACGACTGCCGAGATTGTTGCTGCGTCGTTGGTAAATCTGACTGTTTGACAGCTTACTAGCGATCATTTAGTGACGCACCAGCGATCCTTACCAGGTCTTATCGTTGTCGGGATCTCTGGTGCGTCGCTTAGTGTAACGGGACCCTAAGAAACTGCCCATAGTCCCACCCAATAATCCTGCCCCAATACACGAAGACTTGATTGCAGCAACACTTTAAACACTATCTGCACAAGAACCACAAAAACGGATTTCTTCACCGCGGGTATCATTTTAATCAGTATTACAGCATTAATATGTCACTGTGTGTAGTTTACATAGCAAAATCCTGCTGACAGGTTCTCTTTAACACCAACTTAGGCCAAAGTTCTTACTCAATTAGGAATACCATTTTTTTCAGTGCCATTTTGAGTACATTAAAACAGAATAAATAGAAGAAATGGAGCCACACACACTAGTGAGAAAAAGCTCCTGATGGACCTCATCAGCCACAAAGCAGTACGTTAGGCATCTGTTAAGTTGTCTATTATTTTACCAGTAAAAATAGTGCCACATGTCATGTTTTTTCTTCCAGTGAACATGACGGAACTTGTGATGAAGCCTTCTTACGGAGACTGATACAAAGGTGTGATGGAAGCTTACAACTCACACATACTGTATATTTCACAGTTTCATTTTGCAAATGTAAAGTAAAAATGTCTCTTTCTGAGTTTTTTTTTTTGTTTTTTTCGGGATTTGTGTTTTGCTAAGATTTCATAGCTTAGCCTTTTCACCTTTGTCTGATTTAAAACATTAGAGATGATGAGAAGAAAATCCAAAACGTTCTCAGCAGCATCATACACAGTGTCTACAGGTTGACTTCATGTCAGCTGGAGAGCACATTAATTAAGAAGACACCATTGATATCATTATGACAGAATGGTGGATTTGAGACAATAGAGTCCTGAGTCCATGTTCCACCAAGGAAAAGACCAATACCTGCATGGCGTTTGTATGTTCTTGCCATGTTCTCTTGTTTTCTCTCATACCGTCAATTGGCATCCTATGAAATTGGTGTGTGTGTCCAAGGATGATTGTATTATAGGACCTTCTGGGGGCAGGTACTGATGAGAAATCTCTTGTGCTTCTCTTTGTACTTTATTAATAAGATTGACATACTGATATGGCCATCCTTAATTTGATTGTGTTAAACTATACAATTCTCACGATACCAATTCAACAAATGTGGCACAAAGCCAATAGGTGATGGATGGCATCTGTCAGTGCATCTTTGAGATCTGGAGATATTAGTTTGAAGACAAATAAAAGGGGTGGACGCCGTAATCACACAAGATGTACGATGCATGGTAGCCCCACCAACCACAAGTACGAAGGTCCTGAGTCCCTGTTTGAAAGGACCATTCAGCAGAAAGAAACGGAAAGTATTTCATGGACATATTAAAATGCGGATAAACCTCCAATAATCAACTTATTTAATATCTAAATATACTAGAGTCGTACCACCTGATAGGATATGATCTACACACTGCCAGCATGTCACAATTTAGCTTGAAAATTGGCAGGTATAGACAAAAGTTGTAGGTTAATAAAATGTTAAAGGCCATATGACAACCCAAATTCCTTTGTCCTCTTATTTTCCCTTTCCATTGTGCTTTCTCATTAACATCCAAAATGGTGGTGATTTTAACCTATAGCAGTTGCTACAGTATTTTCCTATTGTCTCTTCCCTTTAAATATTTAATGTTGACAGTTCTTGGAATTCGAAGCCATCGGCAGGAGTCTACAGCAGACATGTAATCCAATACTTGATTTTTGGGAACATTTATAAATATAGTGTATAAAATAATATTAGGATTTTTCATACCGATTAATAATTCTTAAATGAGCTTGTGAAGGTGATGCTAACATCCCATTTCACCCAATTTCATACATTTTTCCTAGGTGTTTATTGTATAGTAGTTATTGACAACCTTCATAAACCAGTTTTGCAAAAGTTATGGGCATCAGTGAGTTGCCATTGTTGAGATGCTTTAACTAAACTTAAATAAAACTCTTGAAAAACACTTTATAATAAACAGTTCAATAGTTTCCATCCAAATATTAGGTTGTCCTCTATCCATAGGGACACTGAACTCTGCTTTCTTAGGAAGACCCATAGATAATAAATGGAGTGTAGGACAAGCATGTGCTTCTCCACTCTATTCAAGATGGGCCTCAGCTGAACTCAGTTTCTAGGTTCCAGATCCCTGATCTTGGGATTATGGGGATTCCCAGTAAGTTATCCATTATTCTATCGATAGAGAATAACTTAATATTTTCAGAATAACGCTTTAAGTCTTCATTATGAGTCCACTACAAAGTACTACATCTGGGCAATAAAAATGAAAAAAGCATATATAGAATGGGAGGAATAGGGCTAAGTGACAGCACATGTGAAAAAGACTTGGGTATACTAATAGATCACAGACTGAATATGAGTCAACAGTGTGATGCAGCAGCAAAAAAGGCAAATGCAGTTCTAGGATGTATTAACAGAAGCATACAGTCTAGATCACGTGAAGTCATTATTTCCCTCTACTCCTCTTTGGTCAGACCTCATCTGGAATATTGTGTCCAGTTTTGGGCACCACATTTTAAAAAAGACATCAACAAACTGGAGCAAGTTCAGAAAAGAGCGACCAGAATGGTGACCGGTCTGCAAACCCTGTCTTATGAGGAAAGGTTGCAGGATTTGGGAATGTTTAGTTTGCAAAAGAGAAGACTGAGAGGAGACTTAATTGCTGTCTACAAATATCTAAAGGGCTGTCACATTGTAGAAGGATCAACTTTATTCTCATTTGCACAAGGAAAGACTAGAAGCAATGGGATGAAACTGAATGGGAGGAGACACAGATTAGATATTAGAAAAAACTTTTTGACAGTTAGAGTGATCAATGAGTGGAACAGGCTGCCACGAGAAGTGGTGAGTTCTCCTTCAATGGAAGTCTTCAAACAGAGGCTGGACAGACATCTGACTGGGATGATTTAGCGAATCCTGCTTTGAGCAGGGGGTTGGACCAGATGGCCCAGGAGGTCCCTTCCAACTCTACGATTCTATGATTCTATGATTCTATGATTCACCTAGGGATGGGACTTAAAATGGCAACTGATAAAATAGTAACAGAATCATGGGCACCAAAGGCTCATTGACAGTCGTGGGGAGTGAAGGCTAGACTGTCTGGTTTGATCCCTCAAAAGATCTACTGAAGTACATATTTCCCAAAAAAGTGGTGACCAGCCATGATAGAAAGATGTCTCAACACACATAGCATCATAGTTTGATGTGTATGGTGACTGGTCGAAATCGCCAATCTGATCACTGTCCACCACTGAAATTGTCTACAATGAGCATGAAAGCATTGGAACTAGGAAAGGTTTGAGGAACATGACAAAAAGTTGAAGGATCTAAAGGATCTATTGCCAAGATCTTGGCGTAGATGCCATAGGACACATTCAGAAGTCTTGAGAAGTCCATGTTTAATGCATTATAGCTGTCCAGGTGGCACTAGGAGCACTACAGAAAATAAGGCAACCGATATTAGGAAGGTAGGTATATTTTACATTTTGTTGCTGGGAATTTTAAGGCAAACGCCTGCAGAGTTCTTTTTATATTTTGTTGGCTGTGATTCCAGTTGCATATGGTTATACATACAATGTATGAGTTGTACAAAATGGAAAAATAGAAAGTTGTATGAAAACAAACACTCAAGTCTTTTTGGAAGAGTCATACAATTGTAAAGTACCTACCTTCTCCGGAGTCTTGTGGAACTTTCACTTAAAAAGTTCATAAAGTTGGAGTGATAGATACCATTCCTACTTTACCTTGATCCACCTTGCTATGCATCCTTTTTGTGACTTCGGAGAACGCCTGGAATGCATCCGAGAGGAGGAGAAAGACACAAAATCTCCTAGATCTCCCTAATGGAAATATATTATTTAGTGTCTCCTAGATCTGTCTACTAAAAGGACACTTTCTGCTATAGAGTGGTTGCAGCGGAGTAGCTGATCATCTTACAGTATTGCACTCAATAGATGTCTTTCCTTTCAGCTCGTTCTACAGCTATGGTAGAAAGCTTTTTCCCTAATCCAAAACAATGCTGTGGCTTAAACGAATTGTGCTTTATGTGACCAGCGCAGACAACATGCTGCAGGTTCAGTGACAGCAGACAATGCCCCCAGACATGCATTTTACAGGGATCTCATCGCAGCTGTTCTGTTGTAGGAGATACCTTTCAGACCTTACCTTGTGTGTAACAATGCTGTGAAGACAGGATGCATAATTCATTACACATATAAAGTGTACACCGTTCTTGGTCACAGCAAAAACATGGTTTGGAAAGGCATATGAGATATTGGATGTCTAGAAATGCACATCCATGTCACTATATAGAATATTCATGTTCATTTCTCATTTAGCATCTCTAGGTATGTATATTTTGCGCTCCATTTCCACTTTTAAGAACATAGTTAAAATGCTTGGAAAAAGACAGGTCCCTCATGTCCAAAATTCTGATCGTACAATGTTGGATATTAGGAGAGCAATTTCTTCTCAATGCCAGAAGAAATCTCTGGATCAATATCCCATCGAAGAATCTAATACCCATAACTTGTCATGTTATGTTTGTCAAGAAAGGCATGAAGACCCACCTCTCCTTGAACTTTTTTAGTGAATCTACCATTACAACTAGAGTTGAGCGATACCAGCCGATACTTGAAAATATCGGATCGGAATGGATCGGCCGATCTTAAACAAAAGTATCGGTATCGCTGATTCCGATACCGGGAACCAATGCAAGTCAATGGGGACAAAATATCGGAATTAAAAAAAACCTTTCTTTCCTTGTAGGTTAATTCTACATGAAGAAAAACAACTAAGAATAATGTAGAATGTATTGTGGGAGGTGGAGGAGACATTAAAGCCATAGAGGTTTAGCCAAATCAAATGGAATAGCAGGAATTAAACTTTTTTTTTAAAGACATTAGGAGTTACAAAGATATTGACTATGTTAGCCTCATTTATATTTTGCCAGACATGTATGTCTTCTTCTTCTTTTTTCTTCTTTCTTCTTCTTTCTTATTCTTCTTTCTTTTTTTACCTTCTTCTTCTTCTTCTTCTTATTCCTTTTTTTACATTCTTCTTCTTCTTCTTCTTCTTCCTTTTTTTACATTCTTCTACTTCCTTTTTTTACATTCTTCTTCTTATTCCTTTTTTTACATTCTTCTTCTTCTTCCTTTTTTTAAATTCTTCTACTTCCTTTTTTTACATTCTTCTTCTTCTTCTTCTTCTTCTTCTTCCTTTTCTTACATTCTTCATATTCTTCTTATTCAACAATTATTATTCTACATATTCAACTTCTTCATCTTCTTCCTATTCTTCTTCATCATATTCTTATTTGTGTCAGGCATTCCTGTACTTGTTATCTAGAAAAGTTAGAAGTTTACACGTTCCGTTCTGCCTGTCACAAAAGATTTACAACAGGATTTGTCCGCGTTCAGTTTGGCCTGCAGCAGCAGGCCTTTTCCAGGGGCACCACGAGGAGGAACGGACTCACCCCCATACACTGCTTAGTCTTCTCCTGCTTATAAATAAGATAATATCATTTGCTCAGAGTATTAGTCTTATGCTTAATGTTCTTCTGCTTTGTTTTTTTATGCTTCTTTGTCTTCTTTCTCTTGTTGTTCTGCATCTTGGTGGTTGTCTTCCTGTTCTTTGTCCTCTTGAACCAGCTGACGGTACTGGCACCCGGAGGGGCAGCAGAAGGAACAAGAGCCAATGGCACTACCGAGGAACAGCTGACGGTGCTGGAACCCGGTTACTAAGCAGGAGGTACCTGTGCTACAAAGCACTACCAAGGACCAGCAGACGTTGCCGGAACTCGGATACCGAGATGGAGGCACCTAGGCCAAAGGCTTTGCCGGGAACCAGCTGACAGTGCTGGAACCCGGATGGGTAGCATAAGCTGCAAGAGCAAATGGAAATAGCGAGGACCAGCTGACAGTGCTGGCACCCGGAGGGGCAGCAGATGGAATAAGAGCCAATGGCACAACCGAGGACCAGCTGACGGTGCTGGAACCCGGTTACTAAGCAGGAGGTACCTGTGCTACAAAGCACTACCAAGGACCAGCAGACGTTGCCGGAACTCGGATACCGAGATGGAGGCACCTAGGCCAAAGGCTCTGCCGAGAACCAGCTGACGGTGCTGGAACCCGGAGGGGCAGCTGAAGTTACCCCTGAAAAGCAAAGTTGGCATGCCGCAAGCTGGCCGCAGTTACCGAATCACACAGTCCTACAGGGGGTGCTTGTCCTACCGGCACTACGGAACAAGCCTTTCTTACCAGAACCCGCAGTCCACATAGGAAGCACCTAAACTGCTGGCACCCTAGCCTCGGCTAACCCAACCGCAACACGACATGGCAACTTGGGGTGGCAAACTGACATTGACACTTCCCGGAAACAGCAGGCAGGGCTGGAACCAAGCTGGGCAGGAGGGAGTACCCGTGCCAAAGTCAGTTATGAGCAGCAACTGGCGATGTTGGAGCCCAGGGACAAGCACTTAGCAGGCGGAGGCCTGATGTGCTGTCAATTGGGAGGCAGCAGGACAGATTGCCATCAAAACAGCAGGGGAACAGCTGACGTTACTGAACCCCACAAACACAGGAGCTAGTGTTTTACTCTGTGAAGACGGCACTTCCGAGCAACAACTGGATGTGTTGAAGCCCAGGGACAAGCACGGAGCAGGCTTAGGCTGCATTGAAGAAATTTTAAGATCGGTTGTAGACTTCTACTAATTTTAACCAAGCTCCACTTAGGCCTGTGGCTTCACTGATTTTCGTATTTCCCCTGTCCTCCAACCCCGCCAGTTACAGCTCCGAAGTGGCATCTGCACAATCCACACTTGTTCCTGTGTTACAGGTGTTCAGTCCGGTCAGTTAATCCCCTGATGTGTGTCCAGCAATGTCGCCTGCTCTGTCCACATTCCCTAGTTATGGGAATGTGGACAGAGCAGGCGACATTGCCGGACACACATCAGGGGATTAACTGACCGGACTGAACACCTGTAACACAGGAACAAGTGTGGATTGTGCAGACGCCACTTCGGAGCTGTAACTGGCAGGGTTGGAGGACAGGGGAAATACGAGAGACAGTGGAGCCACAGGCCTAATTGGAGCACGGTTAAAAATCAGTAGTAGTAGGACTGTGTAGACAGCAGGAGACTTTGCCATCCACACAGCAGGGGAACAGCTGGCGTTACTGAACCCCACTGAGACACGGCAGCAAGTGTCTCTTTCCGTGTGGACGGCACTTCCGAGCTACAACTGGCTGTGTTGAAGCCCAGGAAATAGGAGGGTGTAGGCAGAGGCCTACTGTCTTTGGAATGCGGGGACAGCAGGAGAGACTGCCATCCACACAGCAGGGGATCAGCTAGCGTTACTGAACCCCACTGAGACACGGGAGCAAGTGTCTCTTTCCGTGTGGACGGCACTTCCGAGCTACAACTGGCTGTGTTGAAGCTCAGGAAATAGGAGGGTGTAGGCAGAGGCCTACTGTCTTTGGAATGCGGGGACAGCAGGAGAGACTGCCATCCACACAGCAGGGGATCAGCTGGCGTTACTGAACCCCACTGAGACACGGGAGCAAATGTCTCTTTCCGTGTGGACGGCACTTCCGAGCTACAACTGGCTGTGTTGAAGCCCAGGAAATAGGAGGGTGTAGGCAGAGGCCTACTGTCTTTGGAATGCGGAGACAGCAGGAGAGACTGCCATCCACACAGCAGGGGATCAGCTAGCGTTACTGAACCCCACTGAGACACGGGAGCAAGTGTCTCTTTCCGTGTGGACGGCACTTCCGAGCTACAACTGGCTGTGTTGAAGCTCAGGAAATAGGAGGGTGTAGGCAGAGGCCTACTGTCTTTGGAATGCGGGGACAGCAGGAGAGACTGCCATCCACACAGCAGGGGATCAGCTGGCGTTACTGAACCCCACTGAGACACGGGAGCAAATGTCTCTTTCCGTGTGGACGGCACTTCCGAGCTACAACTGGCTGTGTTGAAGCCCAGGAAATAGGAGGGTGTAGGCAGAGGCCTACTGTCTTTGGAATGCGGAGACAGCAGGAGAGACTGCCATCCACACAGCAGGGGATCAGCTAGCGTTACTGAACCCCACTGAGACACGGGAGCAAGTGTCTCTTTCCGTGTGGACGGCACTTCCGAGCTACAACTGGCTGTGTTGAAGCCCAGGAAATAGGAGGGTGTAGGCAGAGGCCTACTGTCTTTGGAATGCGGGGACAGCAGGAGAGACTGCCATCCACACAGCAGGGGATCAGCTGGCGTTACAGAACCCCACTGAGACACGGCAGCAAGTGTCTCTTTCCGTGTGGACGGCACTTCCGAGCTACAACTGGCTGTGTTGAAGCCCAGGGACAAGCACGGAGCAGGCTGAGGCTGCATTGAAGAAATTTTAAGATCGGTTGTAGACTTCTACTAATTTTAACCAAGCTCCACTTAGGCCTGTGGCTCCACTGTCTCTCGTATTTCCCCTGTCCTCCAACCCTGCCAGTTACAGCTCCGAAGTGGCGTCTGCACAATCCACACTTGTTCCTGTGTTACAGGTGTTCAGTCCGGTCAGTTAATCCCTTGATGTGTGTCCGGCAATGTCGCCTGCTCTGTCCACATTCCCATAACTAGGGAATGTGGACAGAGCAGGCGACATTGCCGGACACACATCAGGGGATTAACTGACTGGACTGAACACCTGGAACACAGGAAAAAGTGTGGATTGTGCAGACGCCACTTCGGAGCTGTAACTGGCGGGGTTGGAGGACAGGGGAAATACGAAAATCAGTGAAGCCACAGGCCTAAGTGGAGCACGGTTAAAAACCAGTAGTAGTAGGACTGTGTAGGCAGCAGGAGACTTTGCCATCCACACAGCAGGGGATCAGCTGGCAGTGCTGAACCACACTAACACTTGAATGAATGTGTTTGGCTCTGTGGAGACGACACTTCTGAACACCAACTGATGCTGTTGGAGCCCAGGATCAGGCGTGGAGCAGGCTGGGGCCTACTGGATTTTGGCTGGTGTAGGCAGCAGGAGACTTGCCATCTCCACAGCAGGGGAACAGCTGGCAGTGCTGAACCCCACTAACACTTGAACGAATGTGTTTGGCTCTGTGGATACAACACTTCTGAACACCAACTGACGCTGTTGGAGCCCAGGATCAGGCGTGGAGCAGGCTGGGGCCTACTGGATTTTGGCTGGTGTAGGCAGCAGGAGACTTGCCATCTCCACAGCAGGGGAACAGCTGGCAGTGCTGAACCCCACTAACACTTGAACGAATGTGTTTGGCTCTGTGGAGACGACACTTCTGAACACCAACTGATGCTGTTGGAGCCCAGGATCAGGCGTGGAGCAGGCTGGGGCCTACTGGATTTTGGCTGGTGTAGGCGCAGGAGACTTGCCATCTCCACAGCAGGGGAACAGCTGGCAGTGCTGAACCCTACTAACACGTGAACGAATGTGTTTGGCTCTGTGGAGACGACACTTCTGAACACCAACTGATGCTGTTGGAGCCCAGGATCAGGTGTGGAGCAGGCTGGGGCCTACTGGATTTTGGCTGGTGTAGGCAGCAGGAGACTTGCCATCTCCACAGCAGGGGAACAGCTGGGAGTGCTGAACCCCACTAACACGTGAACGAATGTGTTTGGCTCTGTGGAGACGACACTTCTGAACACCAACTGACGCTGTTGGAGCCCAGGATCAGGCGTGGAGCAGGCTGGGGCCTACTGGACTTTGGCTGGTGTAGGCAGAAGGAGACTTGCCATCTCCACAGCAGGGAAACAGCTGGCAGTGCTGAATCCCACTAACACGTGAACGAATGTGTTTGGCTCTGTGGAGACGACACTTCTGAACACCAACTGACGCTGTTGGAGCCCAGAATTAGGCGAGGAGCAGGCTGGGGCCTGTTGCTTTTGGCAGGTGAAGGCAGCAGGAGACTTGCCATCTCCACAGCAGGGGAACAGCTGGCAGTGCTGAAACCCACTAACACTTGAACGAATGTGTTTGGCTCTGTGGAGACGACACTTCTGAACACCAACTGACGCTGTTGGAGCCCAGGATTAGGCGAGGAGCAGGCTGGGGCCTGTTGCTTTTGGCAGGTGAAGGCAGCAGGAGACTTGCCATCTCCACAGCAGGGGAACAGCTGGCAGTGCTGAACCCCACTAACACTTGAATGAATGTGTTCGGCTCTGTGGAGACGACACTTCTGAACACAACTGGCGCTGTTGGAGCCCAGGATTACGCATGCCGCATGCAGAGGCCAATGGGCAGCGGTTTTTATGGAGGTTGTTGACTACTACTGATTCTAACCATGCTCCACTTAGGCCTCTGGCTACACTGTCTCTACTATTTACCCTGGCCTCCAACCCCGCCAGCTACATCTCTGAAGTGGCGTCAGCACAATCTACACTTGTTCCTGTGTTACTGGTGCTCAGTCCCGTCAGTTGATCCCCTGATGTTTGTCCGGCAAGTTCGCCTGCTCTGTCCTCATTCCCACTACTGGTTATGGGAATGTGGACAGAGCAGGAGACCTTGCCGGACACACATCAGGTGATAAACTGATGGGACTGAGCCACAGGAACACAGGAACAAGTGTAGATTGTGCTGACGCCACTTCAGAGATGTAGATGGTGGGGTTGGAGGCCAGGGGAAATAGTAGAGACAGTGGAGCCAGAGACCTAAGTTGTGCACAGTTAAAAATCAGTAGTGATTTGAATGTTGATGGAGCTGGTGACTTTGCCGTCCACACAGCAGGGGATCAGCTGGCGTTACTGAACCCCACTAACACAGGAGCTAGTGTGTTTCTCTGTGCAGACGACACATCTGAGCAACAACTGGCTGTGTTGAAGCACAGGGATTATAGTTCAGGTGGTAGAAAAATGAACACACCAGCAGACCTGGATACAGTTGCCAACCACTAATTTAGTCTGTAAGAGGAATGGCAAAGTCTTTGGAGATCCAGGCCTTGTTCATTTTCAGAAAAGTCTGCCGGTCAACATTATCGGAAGATAGTCGCGTGCGACGGTCTGTTAGTACACCACCTGCGGCACTAAAGACGCGTTCCGATAATACACTGGCAGCAGGGCAAGCCAGCACCTCCAATGCATACTGGCTAAGCTCTGGCCATGTATCCAGCTTAGAGACCCAAAACTTGAAGGGGGAAGAGCCATCTGGGAGTACAGCGACAGGGCAAGACATGTAGTCTGACACCATCTGACGGAAACGTTGCCTCCTGCTGACTCGAGGCGTCGCTGATGGTGTAGACAATTGTGGTGGACACACAAAACTTTGCCACATTTGGGCCATAGTGGTCTTGCCTTGTGCTGCGGCACTGCATCTGCTCCCTTTTTGTGCAGAGTTTCCTCCACTGCTTTGACGCACAGAGCTGCTTTGTAAAGCACTAGCAACAATGCTGTCGGGTGGAATGGAAAACATTATGGACTGCACCAGTGACTCTTCGTACTCCCGCAGTTTACGCTCCCGGTTCAACGTTGTTATGAGCCTTTGTACGCTGTCCCGGTAGCGAGGATCTAGGAGGGTGTACACCCAATAATCAGCCGAGACGAGAATGTGGGTGATGCGGCGGTCGTTTCTCAGGCACTGCAGCATGAAATCAACCATGTGCTGCAGACTCCCAACTGCCAAAGAACCGCTGTCCCCTGTTTGAGGCGTGACCTCGGCCTGCTCTGCATCACCCCACCCTCGCTGTACATACTGAGTAGAGGTTTGTGTACCTCCCTCCTCTGGAGAGATGTCTTCCTCCTCCATCGACTCCTCCTCATCCTCCTCACAAAGTGTCCCCTGCCTAGGCCTTTGTGAGGAAACACGTAGCGCAGACTGTCCAGAAGCAGATGGCATTTGGGACTCCTCATCCTCCACCTCTTCCGAAACCTCATCCCTTAGTGCTTGCAGTGTTTGTTGAAGCAGGCAGATAAGGGGGACAGTCATGCTGACTAGTGCATCATCTGCACTCGCCATCCGCGTGGATTCATCGAAGGCACGCAAAACGAGGCAGATGTCCTTCATAGAGGCCCACTCAATGGTGCTGAAGTGTGAACGGCGCACAGTGCGACTTGTTTGCGCCTGATGCAGCTGGTACTCCATGACTGCTGCCTGCTGCTCACACAACCGCTCCAACATATGTAACGTTGAATTCCACCGGGTGGGTAGGTCACATATGATGCGATGTTCCGGAAGGCCAAATCGTCGCTGCAGAGCAGCGAGGCGCGATCTTGCCGTGCTGGAACGCCGCAAGTGAGCGCACTCTATGCGGACCTTGTGCAACAGTGCATCAAGATCCGGATAGTCCCTCAGAAAGCTCTGCACGACCAAGTTAAGCACATGTGCCAGACATGGGATGTGTGTGAGGTTGCCTAGGCCAAGAGCTGCCACCAGATTTCGGCCATTGTCACACACTACCAAGCCCGGCTGGAGATTCGCTGGCCCAAACCACACATCGCTCTCCTGCTTGATAGCATTCCAGAGCTCCTGCGCTGTGTGGCTTCGATTCCCCAAAGAAATTAATTTGAGTACAGCCTGTTGACGTTTGGCCACGGCTGTGCTCATATCGGTCGTAAGAGGCTCCTGCTCTGCTGTTTCTGAGGAACTTGAGTAGGAGGAGGAGTCTATGTGTACAGACTGGAGTCCTGCAATCCGTGGCGTTGGAAGAACACGTACAGCGCCACTTTCCAGATCTGTACCCGGCTCCACAACATTGACCCAGTGGGCAGTGAGGGAAAGGTATCGTCCCTGTCCATGGTTACTGGTCCACGCATCGGTGGTCAGGTGGACCTTGCTACTAACGGCGTTTAGTAGCGCATGTTTTATTTTGCCCTCAACATGTTTCTGCAGGGCAGGGACGGCTCGCCTGCTGAAATAAAAGCGGCTGGGGACGTTGTATTGGGGGACTGCCAATGCCATTAAGTCCCGGAAGGTGTCAGTGTCCACCAGCCTGAATGACAGCATTTCAACTGCCAGAAGTTTGGCAATGCCAGCATTCAGAGACTGTGCTCGGGGATGGTTTGCCGAGTAAGGGCGCCTTTTATCCCATGCCTGTGCTACCGATGGCTGTGATGGATGGGAACGTGCTGCTATGGGTGGAATCTGACAGGGTCTCCGGACAACAGTGGCAGAGGTTCTTCCTTGGCGATCCTGTGAGGAAGCCGAACCAGCAGTGTGTGAGCTGGAGGAAGAGGCCCCAACACGAACTGAAGAGGTGGTAGGTGGTCCTGTACGTTGGCCTACGTCTTCAGGGTGTCTCTGCAACTCCAACTCGTGCTTGGTGCGCACATGTTTCCACATATTTGTGGTATTGAGGTTGCTGACATTTCTCCCTCTTTTGACTTTCTGATGACACAGCTTGCATTTGACAAAGCAAATGTCATCTGCAACTGTGTCAAAAAAGGACCACGCACTGCAAGTCTTGGGAGCGCCCGTTTTGCCTTTGGAATGAGGAATGCTCCTAATGGGTGCCGAAGTGGAGGGTACAGGCAACCAAGTCTACCCCCTCCCTCTGCCTCCTGTTTTGGCCGGTAGGGGAATCTCTTCCTCCGAGCTGCTCCCACCACCTTCCTGTTCCTCACGCCATGATGGGTCAAGGACCTCATCATCTTCCCTCCCCTCTTCAAACAGCTGCTTCTCCGGGGTTGTCTCGCCAGCACCGTACGCACCAGAAAGTGGCAACTGAGTCTCGTCATCATCTGATGCGTACTGAGGTGTGCTGACCATAGGCACTGGCCCACTCGCCTCTTCAGATTCAGAGGGACAAAGAAGTTGCGCATCACTGCATACTCCCTCTTCTTCACATTCAGGAATGCTGCTTGGCTGGCCCCCTCTTTCCAAGCCAACAGATTCCGAGAACAGAAGTAGAGACTGTGATGGCTCCTGTCCATGTCTCTCTGACTGCCTGGGCACTTTGGCAGGTGATGAAGAGACAGATGGTTGCTCTTCGGTGCTCTGGTCCTGAGAGGATGCGTTAGCTGCCATCCATCCGACAACGGCTTCAATTTGTTCCTCCCGCAGCAGTGGGGTACGTTGAGGTCCTACAAAGCTGCGCATAAAGGACTGTTGCCTGCTAAAACTGGGGGATGCTGATCCACTGGTGCCCGCAGCAGGCCCAGAATCCCCACGTCCTCTACCTGCAGAATCCCCACGTCCTCTCCCTGCAGAATCCCCACGTCCTCTCCCTGCTGAAACTCCACGCCCACGCCCACGCGCCTTACTCCCTGCCTTCTTCATCTTGCCAGACTGCTTAAGATAGGCAGAGAAGTACAAAGGGGGGCCTTAGTGTGCTTATTCCTGAACAGCTGGTTACAGGTACAAGAAACACTAATTTTATGAAGTGTGTGTGTGTGGACTACACTTTAATAGGAGCTGATGTGGCCTACACAAGTTCCAAATGTAGTGTTTGGTGAACTTTTTTTGTGGTTTCTTTGTTGGAAACAAACTCAAAGTATGTGAACAAAGAATTGAAACTGATAGTATCACCAACTTTTTGGAGCTATTACAATGCAGGCAGGTAACCTACAATGCAAAAGATGAGGCTCCAAAAAAATTGGGTAATACTAATCTGGCTGCGCCGGCAGGGCACAAGCCAGAAAAAAAGGCTCCTCTATCTACTCCTATATAGTGTTTGCAACCAACCAATGTTGATGGATACGGATGGATGCACACTAATAGGAGAAGAAAAAATGAGCAGCACTCAAAGACAAATATGTGTGAGGCAGTGACGCACGTTGAGCGTCCTACAACCAGACGTAGCTGCAGGACACTCTACTCAGCGTGAGCTGCACTCACACACAGTCAGAGACCTCTCAGACAGCCGTGAACAGTGCGGCTAAGTGGGCACTGGCACTGACAGGCTGCAGAAAGGCTCCGCTGTGTACTCCTATATAGTGTTTGCAACCACCGTAGATGGAGACGGATGGATGCACACTAATAAAAGAAAAAATGAGCTGCACTCAAATACAAATATGTGTGAGGCACTGACGCACGCTGAGCGTCCTACAACCAGACGTAGCTGCAGGACACACTACTCAGCGTGAGCTGCACTCACACACAGTCAGAGACCTCTCAGACAGCCGTGAACAGTGCAGCAAAGTGGACACTAGCACTGAAAGGCTGCAGAAAGGCTCCGCTGTCTACTACTAGTGTTTGCAACCAACGTATATGGATACGGATGGATGCACACTAGATTGAAATTATGTAAAAAATGCAGCTCAAAAATTCAAAGATGTATGAGGCAGCAGTGATCACACTGGGTGGCCTACAGCCTGACGTGGCTGCAGGACCCACTCCACAGCGTGAGCTGCACTCACACAGCCCTTGCAGACAGCTGTGAACACTGCTGCTAGGGCAAAGAAGGCTACAGTGGTGGTTTATGTAGCCTGGGTAAAGCACTAGATGTTTGGTGGAATCGCTATTTCTAACTGTCCCTCACAGTCTTCTACAGCAGCCTGTCCCTAACTGAATTCACAGCAGAGTGAACCAGAAATGGCGGCTGCGGTGGCTTTTATAGTGCATCATGACATCATTTCGGCAGCCAATCACAGCCATGCCAATAGTTAACATGCCTACATGCCTAACAGGATGTGCCCACACTTCGGAGGATTCCCATTGGCTTAATCAAAGCAAGCAGGCTCATAGCATGATGGGAACTTCCGATTCCGGTATCCGATATGACAAAAGTATCGGAAGTCAGTATCGGAATTCCGATACCGCTAATATCGGCCGATACCCGATACTTGCGGTATCGGAATGCTCAACACTAATTACAACATATTGTAGGGAACCACAGTCTCACTGCTCTTATAGTAAAGAATCTGCGTTTGTGATAATGATTAACCCTTCTTTCGTCTAGATGTAAAGGATGCCTCCTTGTCCCTGTCGCATGCCTAAATGTAAAAAGGTCATTAGCATGTTCTCTATTCTGTCCATTCATATATTAGTAAATTGTACTAAGATTGCCATTAAAGGGAATCTGTCACCCCATTTTTGCTCTATGAGCTGCGGCCACCGCCACCGTAACCTGAAAGATAAGAAAAACAAGTTAGATTATAGTCACCGGGCGGTGCGGTCGGGTGCGGCAGATAAAGTACGCCTGCGCAGGAACCGCAGCAGAAGTAAGAAGTTGGACGTCATTATATGAAGATGGGAGGCGCCGGACCAGACCGCAACACCCATCGGACCGGACCTGACACCCAGGTGAGTATAATATAACTTGTTTTTCTTATCTTTCAGTTTACATCGGGGGCTTATCTACAGCATTACAGAATGCTGTAGATAAGTCCCTGATGGCGATGGCCGCAGCTCATACAGCAAAAATGAGGTGACAGATTCCCTTTAAGCCTTCATGTTTCCAAAGAATTGTGGTTCAGCCATTCCCTTAGTAACCAATGTTGCTCTTCTCTGCATCGGCTTTTGTTCAGCTATGCATTTCTTATACACTGGAGACCAAAATTGTACACGATACCTAAGTGTGGCCGCACTAGTGACTTGTATAGAGGGAAAACTACATTCTTTTCATGAACACACATGTCTCTTTTTATGCATTCCATAATTTTATTTGCCTTGGCAGCAGCTGCCTGGCACTGATCACTAAAGTTATGTTTGTTGTCCATCCATGCACCCAATTCTTTTTAGGTGACATTTGTACCCAGTGTTTTACCATTTAGAATATCTGAGGTAGCTAAAGGGATAACATCACATTGGACTGTCACTTATGATGGAGACTGAAAAGTAAAGTGGGTTCTTCTCTGGGGAAAATCTAAGTATTACATAGACATCTGTTTTATTTCAGTGGCAAATTTGTAAAGCACATTTTGTACTGTGGAGAATTGAACACTCTATTCTAAGTTCCAACCAAGATTCTCAAAGACTTATTTGCATAAACACACCCCTTTCTCATCAGTCATCAGTCGATGCCCCGTCCACACCCATTCCCTCACTTTTAATGTGCGTCTATATCCCGTTACTACAGCAAAGGAAATGCTGGGGGAGCATTGTTTATGGGATCTTTGTGACTCGCCAACTCCTTTGGAGTCTAATTGTGGCGCCCCTGAGGGTTCAGTTGCCACAGAGGTACTGCACCTCCTCCTGAGGTGTGGTACCCCCACCATCCAGGTGAGTTGGAGGCTCCTGACCATGCTCCAACACTCGCATCCCACGCAACATGGTAGTTCAGCAAAGCCACATTGCGGCTCCCTGCTTGCAGTGTAGCAGAGCACCTTTGGTGGCTCCCTGCTTGGAACACGAAACGTGCTGGGAGGCGGGTGGAGTTGAGAATACATAAAAGAACGGGAAGGGTTAGGATTACAAGTCAGTCAGTGAGAGGAAACCACTCAGAGAGGAGTGAGGAAAGAAGATCCCTGAGAGAGAGGGATGGAGGAAGGAGGTGCTGCAGCAGACCTCAGTGACCTGGGTCTGCTGGCACGGGAAAGGAAAGAAGGAAAAAGACATTGAACTGAAACATGATATTCCAGGAGAAGGAGAGATTAGTACGGAACGAAGGAGTAAAAGGGAACAGAGGACATGGGTTAGGAGAGAACCCTGCCTAGAAGTTCTAAGCGCAAGGCCGGGGCCCAGTCCCCGAGGTTGTATGGATGCTAATGGTCCTGCAGCAGACACCGGTGGAGTAGTGGGCTGTAAATGCACTACTCCCATCTAAGACTTGGGGGCACAACAGCAACTTGGATAGTGAGCCGGGACTCAGGAGTAAGGAGTCCCCGAAGCAGGCTACAGCTGTCAGCCATACAAGTAGAGTTCTTGGGATCATCTGTCAGGAGAAACTCCAGTGTAACTCAGTACTGGGAGTACTTCACACTTAAAGGCGCTATATGAGGAGACGTTCAGAAAGGTACATGTTGGCGGAGCATTGGAAGGGAGCATTCCATCTGACCTGGAGGTTGATTGAGCCTCTGACCCGGAGGACACAGCACGGAGGCAGGCACCTGTGTGTACTACAGACTGTGAGTAAAGCTTTGGAACTACAAGCCCTGGTGTCCTCCATTCACTCTTGCGCCAACACACCTGGTACCGCTACATCTGGGTACCAGCATCTACACTGCCCTGGGACTACAGCTCCACCTGTGGGGAGCTTCACCATCTTGGCTGCAACACACCACCAGTCCCAGAGGATCTGCCTGCAGCGTCAGCTTAACTTCTCCCTTGCCGAACACCACAGGTGGCGTCACGAACTATTCATCAATTCTATTTCATTGCTCTTTCACCCCATTTTGCAATGGAGCCCCAGGGCCACGGACCGGGTCACAGTAGATCAACGGGCCCGGTGCCGAGTACCCCAATAGCCCTAGCCATGCACTCCATAATCTTTATATATTAAAATTTAAATGCAAGAATTTTTTTTTTCAAATTGTTCTTAGTTATAAATGCAATAAGAAAAGAATAAATAGAAATATCTAAGACATGTTATAAGACACTGAAGTCACATTATTAACACAGACCTTGACCTCTCCTATAAAGGAAGTAACTAGCCATTTCACTTGTATATATAATGAGGTCGGAACTTTTGAAGCATGGCATTAGTTGCTAGGGCTACAGACAAATGACGAACACCAGCCGTACTAAGCCTTAATTAAAAGACACTTTCCCTCATTCTCTTATCTCCCTCTTTTTCCTTTGTTCTCTACACTCCAGCAAACTTGGTTTTCATTGACATCATTTTGCAAGCAGTTTTATTTATTTATAGCTGTATTATAGCCTACATAATATCCTAAAATGAGACTTAAAGGGCTATTGTTAATTATGGAAGTTATCCCGAATCCACGAGAAAGAGGATAATTTCCCCATCACTGGGGGTCTGACTTCTGGGACCTGACTGTTCCCAAAAATCAAGGCTCTGAAGAGCCTGGTGTGAATGCAGCTAACAGTGGCGCTTAGCTATCTGAGGGGGTCCCATTAAAAGTGAAAGGAGCAGTTGTAGGAATGATCAACCACCTCTCCATTCACTCTCTTAAAAATTCCTGTTCTCAGGCATGTCATGTTTGTTTCTTACTCCTTTGTGATATGGTTCACCTAACACAGACTCCCTTTTGCATCATGCCTCTGGCTTTGTAAAGAGGTAAGTCTCATCATGTGACATTTGTTTTTTCCTATGTAATGGAAGCAGAGATTAACTAGAACTGCTGTGCCTAGTCTCACACTGCTAAGACTTAGGGTCCCGTTACATTTAGCGATGCACCAGCGATCCCAACAATGATACGACCCGTTCAGGATCGCTGGTGCATTGCTAAATGGTCACTAGTGAGCTGCCAAATAGGCAGATCTCACCAGCAGCGCAGCAGCGGTCGGCTGGCGTTACTTACCTGTCAGACGGCAGCTCTGGTGACGACTTCCTCCCACGTCCATGGAGTCGCTCGTCGGCGCCAACAGGAAGCCGACAACGAGAAATGGACCAGGACGATCTCGCGCGATCAGCGATATCCAGAGGGGAGCCGGAGGTGAGTATCACATGTAGCGATATCGCTAGTGATATCGCTGCTGCGTCACAAAATCGGCGACGCTTTAGCGAGATCGCTAGTGATCTCGCTATGTGTGAAGGGGGCTTTAGTGTATTCTATAGAGTGCAATTCTTGCCTGTCTCCAGTTCCTCCTGCTTGTGATGCGGTTCTCTCTGTCACTCTTACAAGCAGGAGGCAGACGCGAGAACTGTAAAGTTGCATCTTTTAGGCTAGACTGGAGATTCTGGACACAACACACACAAATATTATAATTATAGACAGTCAGTATGATACCAGGAATTTTTTTTAATGCAACAGCTAAAATTGAGTAGTGTATAACATCACTGTTATCGTATATAAAGCAAAAAAGATATCTTTATCTGCATAAGAAACATACAAAGGGGCAAGGAGAATGGAATTTGGTGAAAAATAATTGTGTATGAAAGCTGACAGGTGGGATCTGATAGGTGATGATGGTCACCCTTTATTTCAAGGAAAGCCGTTTAGTTTAGATAGGAAAGCAAGTATTGGGCTGTGGTCAGACAAGAGATCACATAACTCTGCTGTCCTTATTAAAAGGTCAAAAAGAATGGATGCATCTCATCAGGGATAAAACAAATTATAGAGCTAGAATAATGTTGGTGTGCTACTTTAAAACCACACCATTGGAGAGAAGAAGAGCTCCATTTACTATAAAGGTATGCTAAGAAATGAAAAAAGCACAGAAAAATCACACCTAATGATTAAAGGTGGAGATTCACACAAATACTAGGTTTGCTTTGTATTCGTAAGAAAAGTTTACATACAGAATATTTCTAAAGTATCTCTATATTGGTATCTTTCTATGAGCTGTAGCAGACAAAGTACAGATCAGGATAGTGGAGAGATCTACTGTATATAGGTAATGTTGCAGATCTTCAACATTTTGAATGATTCTGCTTTTTACAAAAATGTGTCCCTTTCATTTCTACTGAGCCAATGCAAGATTGTAATGTTTTACTTCTTCTGTAAATGACGCACTGTACTTCACATATCACAAAACTGCTTTATAAGCGCTATACTGCCAACTGCAGTCACACTCATAAAATGCGCCATTTCTCATAAGGCACTTTAGGGCTGTAGATAAAAAGATAACGAAAAAATAAAAGTGTTTGCAAAATAGTAAACTAAATCCGAAAATCAATTGTGCAGGACATGAGATGATTCTTCAGTTCATATTTTGGGTCTAGTTTGACTTCTCTGGGATGATAGTCCTAAAAGGTTTCTAAGCTTAAGATTGAAACTATTTGAGGAACTACCTTTTATAATTAAGTCATGGGTAAGAGATCGTAGAAAATGACATTTATTGGCTTGCCAGGAATTCTCGTGGGATCATGAATATTCATTTCCATATGTGTTACACAATAAACACAAAGATGACATATGCCGTGGGTATGGAAAGTATTCAGACCTCTTTACATTTTTCACTCTTTGGTTCATTGCGGCCATTTGGTAAATTCAAAAAAGTTCATTTTGTTCTCATTAATGTACACTGCATCTCATCTTGACTGAAAGAAAAACAGAAATGTAGAAATTTTTGCAAAGTTATTAAAAAAGAAAAGCTGAAATATCACATGGTCATAAGTATTCAGACCCTTTGCTAAACACTCATATTTAAGTCACATGATGTCCATTTCCTTGTGATCCTCCTTGAGATGGTTCTACTCCTTCTGCATAGCCATTGATTTAAAGGGATTGTCTGGTGAAAACAAGCTATCACCGATCCACAGCATAGGTGATAACTTGCTGATCGGTGGGTAACCTACCACTGGGACCAGCACCGATCAGCAGATCAGGGAATTTTTATACCAAACAAGTAATTTTTATCTGCATTCAAGATGAGATGACAAGTTGGACACCTGACCACTGCTCCAGTCATTGTATATGAACCTAGCAGAAAAAGGTAAGTACAGTGCTTGGCAGCCCTATAGGAAATGAATACAGCAATGGTTGAGCATGAACATTGTAACTCCATTCTAACGAGATTTAAAGTTGCCTATTCTCCTAATTAGTTCCGGTGTTCGGATACCCACTGATTAACAAGTTATCTCCTATCCTATGGAGAAGTGACAACTTGTTTTACCCAGACAACCTCTTTAATGATCCAATTCTACCACCACTTTAGGGAGCTTACCGCATATTGGTTACACATTTTATTCTTTAATTATTTCCCAGTATGTTCCCTCAAGGGGTGGCACAATTTTTATCCTTTAAAGGGAACCTATAAGTTGACTCAATCTACCCAAACCATGGGCATGTATAGATCTGATTGAGCCTGTCTACATGATTGCAGCCAAATATGGTTTTCTCTGAAATGCGCCAGCATTTTTGGAGAAAACATACTTTGAAGAGCTGGTTAGCCTGTCAAACATCAGGACCAGTAGAAGGAGAAGACTGGATCTTCAATGTATGGTTCTCAGAAATGTTGGAGACTTGTCAGTCATGAGAAGTTGGACCGGTTGGGGACCTTCATCAGACTAGTCAGCCAAGACTAATCTCCCAACCCTGCTCCAGCTGACAGTATTCTCTCTATGTATGTACATAGGGACAGACCTTTCAGTCATGGGGAGTGTGGTGGGTGAGAAGCTAGTCTGGGACCTGCATTGGACAAGTCAACAAACAAACATGGTTTTTCTTTTTACTCTGAAACACTGAAGCATTTTAGGGAAAAACATGTCTCGCTGTAATTGTGCAGCCTGTGACTGATTTATGTTGCTCATGGCTCAGTTAGCATGAACCTGATGGTAGGTTCCTTTTAAAAAGCCTGGGAGACTTGGACATTGCCATGCACAGATCCTTTAGGAGACAGCGAAGTGGCTATGAGCGGCAGCCTGGATGAAGACACTGGACGCCAGCAGAGGTGAGCTTGATTGTGGCAGTTTAAAAGAGTCAGGTGCATTTGGACTTATGAGAACTAAGTTCCTCCTGTAATAATAGCAGTTAAAAATTATAAATCATTTGATCTAACAAAAGAATAAGGCATATATTCATTTCTATTTTACATTTTCAAGCTCAGTCATCACTAATCTAAGAGGTGAAAAAAAAAAAGAGCTATGCAACCAGCTAATTTTTCATAATTCCAATTGGTGTGCTACCTTAATTTTTTACTTTTTATTCTATGGAATGGACAGTTTAATCAATGTGAAATTATGTAATGATTGGAATTTTTCTCTTTCGGTATGATTGCTGTGTTTGGTGTTGTAAGCTGACATGAGTAAACCAGCCACTAATGCCTGAATCTTCATGTATATCAGTTTGTAACTGATGAAGTTTCATTTATAGCCTGTGGGAAAACTGTCGAGAGCAAGAATTCATCTAGCTTGACAAATGGCAAAAGATCCAATGCCCAAAGGAGAGTAACATGGGAAGTGTTGTTGTCGATAAAGAATATTATACAGAGCCAGAAAACAGTGAGTCATTTGATAGGAAATAATAATCATAACCCCGTATTTGAAGACTTTGAAATATCCACATACAAAACATGAAAATACTCATAATCCCGAATATTGTGGAAACAAGGACCTAATGGAAAAAAAAAGCTACCAAATGTATAAAGTATTATTTTTTCTGAAAGAGGAACAGTAATTTCAAAATATCATTAAAAAGGTATTCCCATCTTACTATTTGTGACATATCCACAGAATAGGTCGTAAATGTATGATAGATGCGAGTTCCACCACTGAAATCCACATCTATAGTACTGTGCAAAGGTTTAAGGCAGGTATGCCAAGATGCTGCAAAGTAAAAATGGTAAAAGATAAAAATATGAGACGCAACTACATATAAAATTTTAATTTTTATTTAATTAATTACCATATAAAATTGAGAATAACAAGGAAAAAGGATTCAACAGGACAAAAACTGGACAGATGGGGTTGTCATGCAAGTATATGAAATATATCAATCAAATTTAACAAAATTGGCTAGTATATAGTAATTAATAAGCACGTTTCGCCTGAACTTTTACGAGAGAAGCTTTGGCGAAACGCACCTTGGGCACAGCACAGCGAGAGTGTGTTTGTTAATTTTTGTTAACATTCTTCTCTGTACAGGCACTTTACTCTGACATCCACTACTTCAGTCCTCAATGTTATCCATTTTTTCGTGCTTCTTCAAAATAGCTATCACATTTTGAAACCTATTTGCTTTGAAATATTTGCATAGGAGAGACCTGGCTGATGCAGTATAACTACCTTGTGTCTTGTTGCTGTGCTCAGTCTTACTGTCATGATCCAGGTTGGATTATGACAGATAAATGCACTAGTAATCTTTTTTTTCCTTCAAGCCTTTGGCTTTAAGGTAGTTTTGCCCCCGGTGGCCATTAGGGTCATTGCACTGTGGTGATTTCAGTTCTAGTTTTGCCCCTGGTGGCCGTTAGGGTCATTGCACTCTGGTTACTTTAGTTTAGTGCATGTGATGATGAAGCAGGTGTGATTGCTGGTTCTTACCTATAAAAGAGTGTCAGATGGTTGCAATCAGTGTTGGTGATATTGCTCAACTCCAACCAAGTCTGGTGGAGGAAGGAATTATAGAGAGAGTTCCTTGCAGCTCAGGCAGAGCTCTGGTGTAGTAGCTTCAGGTGGAAGCTGAATTCTGGTGGTGGACTCTGTTGCTGGGAGCAAGAGCAACAGAGCAAAGCTAAGTGGTGTTACCCCTGTTTTGTAACTTTCCTTTTGTGTGTTTCAGTGCAGTGGTGGGATTAGTTTCTGCATCGTCCATTTCACTAGAAAGGGCTAGGTGCAGGTCGAGCTAGGGTTTTTAGGTTCCTGATTGGTGCCCGGTGTGGAACCGGCCAAGGTATCGTTAGGAGTGTAGTGGCACTGACTCAGGGGAGTGCAGGAGGTCTCCACGTCCCCGTTCCCTATCGCAGGGCCCTCCATTGTATCAGTTTCCCTGGTGTTTCCCTTTATTTAAATTCGCCCTGCTGGAGGCGGTGTATCCAGTTATATGTGTAATTAAATTCGCCTGCTGGAGGCGGTGTATCCGGCTGCACGTTATATTATTTAAATTCGCCCTGCTGGAGGCGGTGTATCCAGGGTCACGTGTGCCATAGAAATTCGCCCTGCTGGAGGCGGTGTGTCCAGTCACACGTTGACCATCACACTTACCATGGTGTACGAAATGTGACATTAATCCATCTCCCACAACCTTACCTTTGTAGCTGAGTGTGGCTGTTTCTCACCCTGTTTAAAGTCTCCTACACAGCCGTTTCTGTTTCAAGTATTGCCTGAGTTTCAACCTACATATGAAAATTGTGATCATGATCACCTGTTTGGTATAACTGGTTACTCAAACACCTGACAATAATCCTAGAAAATCCCTGACTTTGTGCAAATGTATCTAGAAAAATTGATGCTATTTTGAGGGCAAAGGCCGGTCACACTAAATATTGATTTGATCTAGATCTCTCTTTTGTTCATTTACATTGCATTTTGTTAATTGATAAAAAATCAACTAATCAACTATTAACGCTTTTATTTTTAAAAGCATTCCTATCTTGGAGCATTTTTTCCACACCAGAATAAATCTTTTGCATACTACCATATCTTGAGAACTTGACCCTGGCTTGATTTGCAAAGGTTATGTTACAAGGAGGTGGGTAGATATAAGAGTCTCACTCTATATTCATTTACATGGGAATTCCAAAACTTGCTGAGCACTTGTTTTCTTGTGGGTTTTCATTCTCAGATTTGAAATTACATTGTTTCACAAGCTTGCAAATCAAAGGCCTTCTAGACTTCTAAGGCTAGTTTCACACTTGCTTTTTTTTGCAGCGCGTTTTTCCCGCAAAAAAACGCATTGAAAAAACGCATACATAAGCATACAACTGCTGCGTTTTTTTCAAGCATTTTTATGAGCATGCATGAAAAAAACGCAGCATTTTTATGCGTTTGTATGCGTTTTTAGCGCGTTTTTACCGCGTTTGCGTTTTTTTCCAACATTTTTAGGTGGCCCCTCACACTACCCAAACCATGACTTTACTAACCCTAACCCTGACCCTAACCCTAACCCTAACCCTGACCCTAACCCTAACCCTAACCCTGACCCTAACCCTTAACCAAATCATACTTAACCCTAACCCAAACCCTAAACCCTAACTAACCCTAACCCTAACCCTAACCCTGACCCTAACCCTAACCCTAACCCTAACCCTAACCCTGACCCTAACCCTAACCCTGACCCTGACCCTAACCCTTAACAAAACCATACTTAACCCTAACCCTGACCCTAACCCTAACCCTAACCCTAACCCTGACCCTGACCCTAACCCTTAACCAAACCATACTTAACCCTAATCCTGACCCTAACCCTGACCCTAACCCTAACCCTAACCCTGACCCTAACCCTTAACAAAACCATACTAACCCTAATCCTGACCCTAACCCTGACCCTAATCCTTAACAAAACCATACTTAACCCTAATCCTGACCCTAACCCTGACCCTAACCCTAACCCTAACCCTGACCCTAACCCTAACCCTAACCCTGACCCTAACCCTTAACAAAACCATACTTAACCCTAATCCTGACCCTAACCATGACCCTAATCCTTAACAAAACCATACTTAACCCTAATCCTGACCCTAACCCTGACCCTAACCCTAACCCTAACCCTGACCCTAACCCTAACCCTAACCCTGACCCTAACCCTTAACAAAACCATACTTAACCCTAATCCTGACCCTAACCATGACCCTAATCCTTAACAAAACCATACTTAACCCTAACCCTGACCCAAACCCCAACCCTAACCCTGACCCTGACCATAACCCTAACCCTAAACCCCCTTAACTAACCCTAACTCTAACCCAAACCCCTAAATTCCATGGTTTAAAAAAAAAACGCATATGCAAAAAAACGCATACATGAGCATGCCAGTGCGCACATACGCGCATCCATAGGCTATAATGGCCATTTTTAGCGCAAAACGTGCGCATATGTGCGCATGCGCTTTTTTGCAGGGCCAAAAAATGCAACATGCTGCGTCTGGAAAATCCCAACGCACACCCCAAAAAAACGCAGCGCATGAAAATCGCATACATGCGCTTACCAGCGCGCAGGTATGCGCACCCATGTTAAATATAGGGGAAAAAACGCATGCGCAGGTGTGCGTTTTTTTCCAGCGCAAAAAAACGCAAATGTGAAACCAGCCTAAGATGGGTGATTCAAATTGTACAACACTATGAGAATATCTCCAAATCAACAAAAGAATGGCTTTGCCGAAAAAAGATCAATATTTTGGAATGGCCCAACCAGAGCCCAGATCTGAATCCAATTTAAAATCTGTACATGACCTGAAAAGGGTGCTGTACACAAGAGATGACCTTGCAATATGTCAGATTTGCTGTCATGGGGTTAACGCAACAGAGAAGAGCTAGAAGACCGCAGCATCTGATTACTCCTACTCCTGAGCTGAAAAGAAGCACTTCACCTTCTTTTTACAAGGTGTAAATTTCTTTTGGCAGTACAGGGGTTAACAGGTCATGTTGAGAGCTCCGGGAGCCTGGGCTCTAAGCTGAGCACGGTTAGCCACTCCTATCACCTATTTAATCTGGGTCCTGACTGATACACATCATCAGAGCTAGCTTATGCTGCATGGCTGGGAGGATAGGGGTTAGTGGTTATTTGAGAAGGCATTTGGTGGGTTTATCTGTGACTGTTACTTGGTTTAGTAAGTGTGATCATTCCCTTTTCTTCTCCTACTTTGGTTTTTCCCCATCCTTCACTCCCCGGACTATTCCTCTGTTATATGAGAGTGTATATTTGTATGTATGGTATTTTCCATTGCCTCTGTTTGTGTTACCTTGCTCATCTAATGGGTGTACTACGGTGCACAACTAATCCCATATTCCCTGGATGGAGAAGGGTACAGCTGGAGGGAAGATTGAGGACATAAGGCAAGGTATGTGGCCCTGGCATCTTCACCTTCAGAAGTAACCCAGGAAACAGGGCGAGCTAGAGCGACTCCTAGCGAAAGGAACAGGAAAGGATTCCCTGGTCCCGGGCCACCAAACGTCCGAGTTATGACATTTGCGCTTTTGCACTGAAGCTTGGGCAAAGATTGCTAGTTCTAGATGCGCAATGCATCTAGACAGTATTTAGTCTTTTTGGGAACCAAAAAGACTAAATACTGTCAAAAATTCAAAGGGTACTTCAACAATGCAAATGAATAAACTCCAACACCATGATCTGTGAATATTTTGCTCACACAAAATGCTTAAAAGACATACAGAGTCACCAGTACAGCTTACATGACGCAGCATCTCACGGTTTAAAATATTCACAGTTTGTGAAGCCGAAGTTTCTTAATTTGCATTTTTTCACACCTTGACAAGGCATTCCTGAGCTCCAAACACCTTCAGGATGCCAATCACTGTGAGCTGGACTTTATTTTTCCTAGTACTTCAATAATGTACTAGTTCATGCATTTGAATATTTATACAACCACATTATTTTAGTTCTTCAATTCCTTTCTTACGCCCCAAAAAGATTTTTTTCAATGAAATTTTACAGAGTATCGACAACATTAATGGTGGAAAATCTTCTGAAATTATTCTTCTTGGTATGATTTTTTACATGACGAAAACCTGGCATTTTAATTGGGGTAAGAAGACTCTTCAACCACTGAATGTGTTTAATCATTAATGTGTACATAACATCCCCTAAAAATATAAAAATGGACCAACAGGTCCCTTTACGGCCCCACAATGGGCAGTCATGTAGTGTCAGGAAGTGACCTCACAACTCATGCTGATTGTTCAAACTCAGCTTAAAGGTCTTTAACAGTCAGGTGTGGCCTTCCAAAGATATGATAAATCCCCCTTAGGCCCCTATTACAGGAGATGTCACAGTGAACATAATGTCACAGAATTGCTAATATCTGTGCAATAAGTGAGACCATTGCAAGAAACGATAGCAGTGACATGTTGTTATTGTGCATTGTATGGCATCAGAGCCTCTGATTTAATTGCAGGATGAGTGACATAATAATGGTGATGATTTCATCATGAAAAATGTCAGTAATATTATCAAAAATGTTGTCCTTTATACACTCAGAATTGTTTTTGACATCAGATGCGGTGACATCACATATATAGCCAGGATGTGCAATAGGGTTGGTTCATAGGTCCAACCCCCTGAGGAAGCCTATGTGGTGAAACTTGTTGGGGTGGCTATGAGATGTTTTTAGGTAGCACGAGTGACTCCTTTATAGCCTAGTCCTAGGCACAGAGATTCTAATTGAGCCACTTCTAATCCCGGAACTGACAGGGAGACAGTTGTGAAAAGAAATTAGATTGATCTACGAATCAGACAGGTCCTAGAGATTATAAATGGCATTATTGGCATAATTATTTTTTTTAATTTTTTCACTATTATTTTAAGAAAGTACAATAAAAGTCACATTTTAATGTATCCATTAATTAGGGCTTATTTACCCTCTGGTAATTTGGTGATATGAATTTTTCATCCTTATAGGGGTGTATACACTCTTTGGTTGTGTTGGTCTTATAATTTAAGCACTGGACCTGCAGCCATAGCAGTTGCTCCCATCATGGATGCCGATGTCACTATCTTGATGACATCACTGTTTATGATATCACCCGGATAGTAGTCTTGAGTGGCATAATTTGTTACCGTTGTTAACGTGCCTCCCTCTAAATATGGTGAGCTTTAGAAAGATGGTAAACATTTAAAAGAATGATTACCAGTAGAGTTGAGCGACTTTTGGTTTTTTAGGGTCGCGTTTCGTTTCGTGAAACCCGACTTTTCCAAAAGTCGGGTCGAGCAAGATCGTCCGATTATAGGGAGAAGTCGGGGTCATCCCGAAACACGAAACCCAATGTAAGTCAATGGGGAATAAAAGTCGGCAGTGAGAGGAGGACAGGAAACACACCTACAGTGCCCATTTGAATGCCAAAAGCATCAATTCTTCTTTCTTAAGCTTGTCAACCTTAATTAACTTCATAATACAAGTTATGCACTGAAAAATGGGGGTTATTTGGCTACAAACTGTGGGGGGGGAGGGCTGGCTCCAGGTTTTCATGTGCCCTGGGTGAAAGAGCGCCCCTTTAACACATACCACAACTCATCATGCTCCGATACGGCAGAGAAATAGCGGTATAGTACAATGAAAAATACCTCACTTTTTACATCTCATGACGAGGCCCATCTATTTCTCCATACAGAATCATTGGTCCCATATAATGTTTGAAACAGTATATGATGAGCTCCACATAATGCTCCAGTATATGTTGGTCCCCATGGATGAAGCTCCACTGTCTTATGGGCCCAAATAATGCTCCAAACATAATGGGCCCCATTTCTAATGCTCTAGTGCATAATGGGCCCTGTAAATGCTGCTCCAGTGTCTGATGTCCACCTTTGGAATGTTCCAGTGTATGGTGGGCCCCATCTATCATTTTCCAGAGTATAGTGCTCCCCAAAAATTGCTGTCCCAACATTGAAAACAATCAAATAAGTCTCCTCGCTAGGGAATCCCTGTACTTGTCTGGACAGGTGCTGTAGCTTGCTTAACAGCTCGCCAGCCGTTCTCTCGCCCAGTATGGATTACACGTGATTGGACAAAGGTGAGAAAGGGTACCGTATCCCCAGATAACATGTATGGATAGCGTACACATTCAAAATATATGTCTCAGGAGGCAGGCTCAGACGGTGTTAGGCCCAGTATGGATTGCACGTGATTGCACAAAGGTTAGAAAGGGTACCGTATCCCCGGATAACATGTATGGATAGCGTACACATTCAAAATATATGTCTCAGGAGGCAGGCTCAGACGGTGTTAGGCCCAGTATGGATTGCACGTGATTGCACAAAGGTTACAAAGGGTACCGTATCCCCGGATAACATGTATGGATAGCGTACACATTCATAATATATGTCTATACAGCATGAGGCAGGCTCAGACGGTGTTAGGCCCAGTATGGATTGCACGTGATTGCACAAAGGTTAGAAAGGGTACCGTATCCCTGGATAACATGTATGGATAGCGTACACATTCAAAATATATGTCTCAGGAGGCAGGCTCAGACGGTGTCAGGCACAGTATGGATTTGACGGCCCAGATTACACAGCGGAGGAGCAGGGAGAGGTAAAGATTGCAAATGCTGGGGCCCTGCCCAAGCAAGGGGGGCCCACTCGTGGGCGTCGGTACTGGCACTGGGCCCCTCATAGTACGGCGGTGTGTCTGACGGCGGGTGTGCACCACCACCGTTAGAGACACTTGATTGCACTATGAGGGACCCTGTGCCAGTGCCCGCGCCCAAGAGTCGGCCTACCCACCTGTCCAGGGCAACGGCACTCGCACGGTGTCGTGCGGTAGGTGGTGACCCCGGCCATGGGGGGGGAGGCAGCACAGTTAGGGAGTTTTAGAAAGTGGCATATGTTGATGTTGGACATTCAGCTGATGCAAAAGGCGAAATAGGTGAAGTACCAGGAAGAGGTGGACCAAAGCAAGCCATTTTTCTGTCACCCTATGTGTCATCAGGGGAAGGTGGGACAAAATCCTTGGAAACCCATGCGTGGTTCATTTTAATGAAGGTTAGATCATCCACATTTTGGGTTGACAGACGGGTCCTTTTTTCTGTCAGGATTGATCCAGCTGCACTGAAGACTCTTTCGGATAGCACACTTGCAGCTGGGCAAGCGAGCTCCTGTAAGGCATATTGTGCCAATTCAGGCCAGGTGTCCAGTTTAGCGGCCCAATAGTCAAAGGGGAATGACCTGTGTGGGAGAACATCGATATGGGAGGAAAAGTAGTTACCATAGTTGACAACTGCTGTCTCCTGTCACTTTCCATCGATGCAGTATTACCAGTTGTGTGAGCGGTATTTGAAAAATCAGTCCACAACATTGTCATGAAACCCCTGTCTCCAATGCCACTTCTGCTGTGTGCACCACGAACACCTCTGCCAAGCTGCCCCCGGCCCGTACGGCTCGTGTGAGAACCATCACCGCTGCTGTGTGCTGGGAATGCCTCAAGCAACCGATTTACCAGAGTTGCTTGTTTATTAGCCAATATTAGGTCAAGGTTCTCCTGTGGCATGATGTTTTGTAATTTGCCTTTATAGCGTGGATCCAGGATGCTGGCCAACCAGTAGTCGTCATCGTTCATCATTTTGGCAATGCGGGGGTCCCTTTTTAGGATCTGCAAGGCATAATCTGACATGTGGGTCAATGTTCCCGGTGTCAATGATGCACTGCGAGTGCTGGGTGGAGGAGCACTTTCTGGCAAATCCACATCCCTCCAGTCACGCACAAACCCTGTACCAGACCTTGCCACGCCAACATTTTCACTTGCCCCATGAGATGCATCCTCCTCCCCTAAGTAATCATCCCCATCCTCCTCCTCCTCCTCCTCTTCTTCCTCCACCTCGTCCAGGAGAGGTCCCTGAGCAGACAATGGCTGAATGTCATCAAGGATTCCCTCCTCCTCTTCCTCCTCATCAACATTGGCTGCAGACGCCTGCTCCTTAAGGTGCGTCAAAGTTTGCATGAGCAGACGCATAAGTGGGATGCTCATGCTTAGGATGGCGTCGTCTGCGCTTACCAGCCGTGTGCATTCCTCAAAACACTGAAGGACTTTACAAAGGTCTTTCAGCTTCGACCACTGCACACCTGTCAACTCCATGTCTGCTCTCAAAGTGCCTGGCCGTGTATCCTCCCACAAATGCATTATGGCCTGCCTCTGCTCGCACAGCCGCTCCACCATGTGCAGGGTGGAGTTCCACCTTGTTGCAATGTCGATAATGAGGCGGTGGTTGGGAAGGTGGAGCAATCGCTGCAGCTTCTGCATACGAACGGAATGTACAGGCGACCGGCGGATGTGTGCGCACAGTCTTCGCACCTTCTGGAGCAGGGCTGTTAACTCCGGATAATTTTTGAGGACGCACTGCACCACCAGGTTCAAGGTGTGAGCCAAGCAAGGTATGTGGCTGAGTTTTGAAAGGGCTATGGCTGCCACAAAATTACGGCCGATATCACTAACTACCTTGCCTGCCTCAAGATGTACACTGCCCAGCCATGACTCAGTTTGTCGCTTCAAGTACTCGGCCAGCACCTCGGCGGTGTGTCTGTCGCCCAAACACATCATCTGCAACACAGCCTGCTGACGCTTTCCACTAGCTGCTCGATAGGGGGACACATCGTGTGGAACAGTGGCAGCTGCAGATGGAGTGCTCGTACGACTGCGCTCTGTGGACGAGCTTTCGCTTCTGGAGGAGGTGGAGGAGGAGGAGGGTCGAACGCCTACAGCCAACTGTTTCCTATACCGTGGGCTAGGCAGCACTGTCCCACCACCGCTGTCCCCTGTGGACCCTGCATCCACCACATTAACCCAGTGCGCAGTGATGGACACGTAACGGCCCTGGCCATGCCGACTGGACCATGCATCAGTTGTGAGGTGCACCTTTCCGCTCACTGACTGCTTGAGTGCATGGACAATGCGGTCTTTCTCATGATGGTGGAGGGCTGGGATGGCTTTGCAAGAGAAGAAGTGGCGACTTTGTAGGCCATAGCGTGGTACTGCATAGGCCATGAGTTCGCGGAAAGCTGTGCTTTCCACCAACCGAAAGGGCATCATCTCAAACGAGATTAGTTTGGCAATGTGGGCGTTCAAACCCAGTGTATGCGGATGAGAGACTGAGTACTTTCTTGACCTACTCATAGTGTCTGGGAGGGTGAGCTGGACTTGAGAGCTGCATATGGTGGAAGTAGCGGTGGACAGGGCGGACTGAGAGAGGGTTGATGATGGTGATGGAGTTGGTGTTCTTTCTGATGGCCTAGAATCAGTCTTTCGTTGATATAACAGTGGGATTCTCTGACTGCTGTGGCCTTGCAACGACACCTCAACATTTGCTGCTGTGCTAACCGGTGGGCTTACAGTGGGGGAAACAATGTAGCGTTGCTGACTACCTTCGTTGTGATCAGTTGCACATGTGGCACTTGAGGTTTGGTGTTGTGTCCACGCTTGCAAGTGCATGCTGGTTAAATGTCTAAGCATGCAACTGGTATTCAAATTTTTCAGATTTTTCCCTCAGCTAAAGGTCTTTGCGCACTTCTTACAGATAACCTTGGCCTGATCATGAGGATTTTGTTCAAAAAAGTGCCACACTGCACTCTTCCTACTTTGGCAGACATTTTGCGGCCTAGCACACTGTGATCTTTTGACCCTCTGGACAAGCTGTCCAGCAACTCTTTTGATGTTTGGAACCTGTCTTTGGAGTGCTCCGGGCCTGCCAGATAACAGCTGTTGCGATGTCGATGTCTGCTGTGGATGCTCCTCATCTGAGCTATTGGAAGCAGCACCCTCTTCCCCCAATGGATGCCAATCTGGGTCAACAACTGGGTCATCCATCACCTCCTCTTCTATGTCATGTGCACCTTCCTCTGTGTCACCGTGTATGGTGGTATAGTGTGCGGGAAGGGGCACCTGAGTCTCATCAGGGTCAGAATCTGGCTCTGTACACTGCGAGGACAATGTAGTGCTCTGAGTGAATGTACCAGCAGAATCATCCATCAGCGTCTGTGCATCAGTGCACTCCATGTCAGATTCATCTTGGCCTGGGTAATTCACCATTTCACTTGATAATCCAGGCATGGTATGTGAAAACAGCTCCATGGAGTAATCAGTAGTATGGCCTGCGTCATCCTTCAATCTTGGTTGGGGTGAAGGACACAAGGAAAGGTGTGGTTCATGAACATGAGCCTCCAATGATGACTCAGTGCTTTTACTTTTTACAACTGAAGAAGAGGAGGCGATAGAGCTGGAGGCTGAGTCAGCAATGTAAGACAAAACTTTTTCCTGATGCTCTGGCTTTAAAAGCGGTTTGCCAACTCCTAGAAAACTAAGCGTTCGAGGCCTTATGTAGCCAGACGATCACGCAGGCTGAAAACACCTCCTGCATTCGGTCCTATTTTGCTCTTGCCACTACCATCAGATCCACCACCAACACCATCATTACCAGCTGCCAACCCCCGCCCAATTCCACGGCCTCTTCCACCAGCCTTCCTCATTTTTGGTAGAAATGTAGACAAAATCCAACAAACTATATAGTATGTAAAACAGGGTGTCTATAGGACAGGGGAGATTTTGAATTTCTGCACACACTTTTGGACACTGGACACTTTTGGATTGTGTGAGGCCCAATGAATATCTGAGCGCTATGTGACAGGCTCGATGGCACAGCTGTGACCTAAGTGACTAGAGAATAAGTGAGATTTTGAATCTCTGCACACACTTTTGGACACTGGACACTTTTGGATTGTGTGAGGCCCAATGAATATCTGAGCGCTATGTGACAAGCTCGATGGCACAGCTGTGACCTAAGTGACTAGAGGATAAGTGAGAGTTTGAATCTCTGCACACACTTTTGGACACTGGACACTTTTGGATTGTGTGAGGCCCAATGAATATCTGAGCGCTATGTGACAAGCTCGATGGCATAGCTGTGACCTAAGTGACTAGAGAATAAGTGAGATTTTGAATCTCTGCACACACTTTTGGACACTGGACACTTTTGGATTGTGTGAGGCCCAATGAATATCTGAGCGCTATGTGACAAGCTCGATGGCACAGCTGTGACCTAAGTGACTAGAGAATAAGTGAGATTTTGAATCTCTGCACACACTTTTGGACACTGGACACTTTTGGATTGTGTGAGGCCCAATGAATATCTGAGCGCTATGTGACAAGCTCGATGGCACAGCTGTGACCTAAGTGACTAGAGGATAAGTGAGAGTTTGAATCTCTGCACACACTTTTGGACACTGGACACTTTTGGATTGTGTGAGGCCCAATGAATATCTGAGCGCTATGTGACAAGCTCGATGGCACAGCTGTGACCTAAGTGACTAGAGGATAAGTGAGAGTTTGAATCTCTGCACACACTTTTGGACACTGGACACTTTTGGATTGTGTGAGGCCCAATGAATATCTGAGCGCTATGTGACAAGCTCGATGGCACAGCTGTGACCTAAGTGACTAGAGGATAAGTGAGAGTTTGAATCTCTGCACACACTTTTGGACACTGGACACTTTTGGATTGTGTGAGGCCCAATGAATATCTGAGCGCTATGTGACAAGCTCGATGGCACAGCTGTGACCTAAGTGACTAGAGAATAAGTGAGATTTTGAATCTCTGCACACACTTTTGGACACTGGACACTTTTGGATTGTGTGAGGCCCAATGAATATCTGAGCGCAATGTGACAGGCTCGATGGCACAGCTGTGACCTAAGTGACTAGAGAATAAGTGAGATTTTGAATCTCTGCACACACTTTTGGACACTGGACACTTTTGGATTGTGTGAGGCCCAATGAATATCTGAGCGCTATGTGACAAGCTCGATGGCACAGCTGTGACCTAAGTGACTAGAGGATAAGTGAGAGTTTGAATCTCTGCACACACTTTTGGACACTGGACACTTTTGGATTGTGTGAGGCCCAATGAATATCTGAGCGCTATGTGACAAGCTCGATGGCACAGCTGTGACCTAAGTGACTAGTGGACAAGGGAGATTGGATTGCTTTTAAAAAAGCAGTTTGTGGAGCAGTGGGTAAACAGCAATGCCAGCCTGTCAGGAAGCCTTAAAAGGCAGCCCAACAACCAACACCACTGATTCACCACTATATAGCCTCCCCTTGCACTGCACACAGTGACTGGTGTGTTGTGCAGGCCAAATTGCTATCAGCAGCAGAAGCAGTTTTTTTTCTTCTCAGCAGGACAAAAAAAAAAAATTGGGATTGCTTTTAAAAAAGCAGTTTGAGGCCCAATGAATATCTGAGCGCTATGTGACAGGCTCGATGGCACAGCTGTGACAAAAGTGACTAGAGGATAAGGGAGATTGGATTGCTTTTAAAAAAGCAGTTTGCAGAGCAGTGGGTAAACAGCAATGCCAGCCTGTCAGGAAGCCTTAGAAGGCAGCCCAACAACCAACACCACTGATACACCACTATATAGCCTCCCCTTGCACTGCACACATAGTGACTGGTGTGTTGTGCAGGCCAAATCGCTAGCAGCAGAAGCAGTTTTTTAGTCTTCTTCCCTGCCTAACTCTCTCCCTACAGAATCAGCAGCAACCTCTCCCTATACTGAGATCGGCAGAAGTAAGATGGCGGTCGGCGTGCACGCCCTTTTATACCCCCTGTGACGCCCACCAAAGCAAGCCAATCACTTGCATGCCCTTCTGAAAGATGGTGGTGACCCGTGCCTATGTCATCACGTTGCCCACAGTGTCCGTGGATCCTGATTGGCTGAAAAAGAGCGCAAAACAAACTTTTGAAACGCGACTTTGGCGCGTAAGTCGCCGACCTCGTGGCCGACCTCATCCTAGGGTCGGGTTTCGTTTCATGAAACCCGACTTTGCCAAAAGTCGGCGACTTTTGAATTTTTTCGACCCGTTTCGCTCAACTCTAATTACCAGTAATAATTAAGGTTTAACTTAAAATATAGATAAAGGCGTAAAAAAAAACCACATTAAATTGCACGAAACCACCATAGCAAGATCACATAATAAAATGTAATATCCTGTGAATGTCACTCATTTGCATATCATTATCCATAGTTCCCAGTTGTGATGGTAGTAAAGTCATTAGACCCCTATGAGACCCTTCCTATTACTTGCGAATGTGCATTCTGATGTACCGCAAGATGGCTCGTATTATGTTTAAAACACGCTATAAACATCTCTGTCTTTTTTATCTTCTAGACGACGTACAGCTCTATAGAGTGACAAACAGCACTTCTAACTTAAACATAAAAAAGGAAATCGCTCTCAAAGTTTCATATTATGCTAAACAAGAACATGAAACGAAATTGTCTACCTCTTATCCGATCGGCTCCAACTGTATTACCTCACATTAATCACAGGTTGTAACTGGAGGAACGGAAACAAGCAGTCCAGAAAACGTCTTTCATAGAGATGAAACATTTAAGAGGATAGAATTTGAAACCATTTTTTTGCCAAATTATTTATTGATTTGTTTTTCAAATACTGTAGAATCTAAACACAGTACAAAATAATACATTTTGTAGCTCAATTTACATTTTCATTATATTAGCGACCATTCCTTGGGTATTTGGTATCAGTATTTAATTGTGTAGGAGTCACTAGAATGAGACTGAGTTTCTGTGAGTTCCAACATCAGGCACAGACACAACCAGAGGTTCAATGTCAGTGTCGGACCGAGTTGACAAACGTCCATCAATAACATTGACTCTTGGGGCCCACTTTTCAGCTACATGCAAAATGAACTGACCCATGGAGCCAAATTTACTTTTGTTTTTTTTATAATATTAATTTGGCTAGCTTATTTACTGAATTATTGCATGATGTATTCTTCTGCAAAAAGTGAATCAAGTGCAATAGCACTGCTCCTCAGTTCTACTTCACAGGGGCCTACCAGAGGATTCTCCTGTTCCCCAGTGGGCCAGTTGAAGCTTGTTCAGAGTCATCTTCATTTATCTCATCCAATCAAATACTGATCCATCTTCATTTATCTGATCCAATCAAATACTGATAATTGTGAAGAAACCAGAGTATATCTTAATTGCCCAAACAGCTATGTTTTTGCAGGCCTGGAGGAATTGACTTTTTGTCTGTATATTTGGCTTGTGGATTTAAGTGTGGATTCTGGTGGGTCAAGAAGACTGACTTGCACAATGATATACCATGTAACATAGTGGGGGCTTATCTGATGTCTGTTTATATTGTGTAATAAGTTTGCTGACTTTGAATGTAGATAGGGAAAGGCTGTGAGGGTGTACTGAAGAACACTGGGTAGTTCTTAAAATAGCTTACCTGCCTTGGGTATAAAAAGTCCCTGAGACAGAGAGACGGGTCTCATCTCATCACAAAGAGCTACCAGCCGGACATTCTGCTAAACACCCAGCGGACAAGAAACTCTTGAGAATCCTGTTGTGAGTTCATTTTTCCCTTCACCGTTGAGGTCTGATGAACTCCCTCCTCTGGTGAAGGAAGGTAGTGAGGCTGATTACCAAACACCTGGGCAGCTAGATGATGACTGGGTGGCTGGAATTGAGGACTGGATATAAGTCAGCCGACGCCCTTCTGCCTTGCTGGTGATCCTGCTGGATTCTTGGAGACCAGTCTGATTCCTGCATCTCAAAGCTAAGTTTTTCTCCTCTGCTTTGTACTCTTCAGTTTTGTTTTTGTTTTGCCTTGTTTTTTGGGAGTTCTGCCATCCCCAGCCGGGGGGTGAGCTGAATTCCATTTTTGTCTCTGATCTGTTGATCTTTTGCTCTGTCTTCAGAATATAGAGTGCTGATTTAGTCTTTTGAAGCCTAGCGACTTCAGGGCCTGTTTTTCCTATCAGTCGGTTGGCACATTTTGATAGGGTTTTTGCGGATGGCAGACAGCAGCTTTCCTATCCTGTCCTATTTTAGTTAGCTTGGGCCCCATCATTTGCTCAACCTATCTTTCTATCTGTGTTAGTTTTTTCATCTTGCTTCACCGTCATTATATGTTGGGGGCTGCCTATTGCTTTGGGGTCTGCTCTGGGGCAGTTTAGTTTTTCCCCTTTCTGTCTTCAGGCTATGTAGTTCTCCGGCTGTGATCGAGGGGTCTAGGGCACCGTAGGAACCCCCCACTGCTACTGCTAGTTGTTGTGGATAGGTTCAGGGGTCTGCAATCCGATAGCTGCCAACCTCTCTGGTTTTTCTGGACTTAGCTAGTATTTTGTTTTTTCCTCCTTCGGTGACTCATCATAACAGAATCACCAGCCATACCGCAGATCCTAGGGTACTCAATAGCAGGAGAGAATTGTAAAAAAAAAAAAAAAAGTGTGTCAGAATTTTTTTTTTTTTTTGTGCATATTTTTTCCTCTATATCTCTGAGGCCGTAGGGGGAATTTTTCTCTCAATGGAGATGAAGCAATTGTCTGATCGTGTGGAGCAGCTCGCTGCTGAAGTGCGGGGAATTTCCGCCTATCTTGCTCATTCACATGCTGCTGAACCAAAGATTCCTACTCATGATGTGTTTTTTGGAGATCGGTCTAAATTCTTGAATTTCAAGAATAATTGTAAATTATTTTTTGCCTTGAAGCCTAACTCGTCGGGGAACTCCACGCAGCAGGTTAAAATTGTCATCTCTTTGCTGTGCGGCGATCCACAGGATTGGGCGTTTTCTTTGAAACCTGATGATCCTATTCTGAATAATGTGAACGCATTTTTTCAAGCCTTGGGGTTGTTGTATGATGAACCTAATGCTATTGATCAGGCTGAAAAGACCCTGTTGGCATTAAGCCAGGGTCGGGATTCGGCAGAGTTGTACTGTCAAAAATTCCGAAAGTGGGCGGTCCTTACTACCTGGAATGATGGTGCCTTGGCAGCCCTCTTTTGGAAGGGTTTGTCAGAAACTGTAAAGGATACTATGGTGGGATTTCCTGTTCCCTATGGTCTTGACGATTCTATGTCATTAGCCATTCAGGTGGATCGGCGTTTACGTGAACGCAAAACTACACGAGAGATGTTGCCACCTGTTGAACAAATGTCTGAACCTATGCAATGTGATAGAGTTTTGTCTAGGGCGCAACGTCAGGAGTTCAGAAGGCGTAGTAAGCTGTGTTTTTTTTTGTGGAGATGCCTCTTATATTATTTCTGTCTGCCCTAAACGAGAGAAACGTTGTGCACACACGTTTTCTGTGGGTGGTGTTCAACCTAAGTTTCTTCTGGCAATTACTCTGATCTGCTCCCTGTCCACATTTTCCGCCAAGGCTTTTGTGGATTCGGGAGCAGCTCTGAACCTGATGGACTTGGATTTTGCTAAACGTTGTGGATTTCCTATGACACCTCTGCGGACGCCTATCCCTTTGAGGGGCATTGATGCTACTCCTTTGGCGAAGAATAAACCTCAGTTTTGGACCCAGGTGGTAATGCGGGTCGCCCCAGACCATCAAGAAAATTGCAGATTTTTGGTGTTGCATAATTTGCATGATACCATTGTTCTGGGGTTTCCCTGGTTGCAAATCCATAATCCAGTTCTGGATTGGAAATCTTTGTCTGTGGTGAGTTGGGGTTGTCGGTGTGCCCTTAGTGATGCTCCTGTTTTCTCCACCTCTCCCCAGTTGCATGATGTTCCTGACTATTTGGCTGACTTTTATGATGCATTTAGTGAGAATGAGTCTGCGTCTTTGCCTCCTCATAGGAGTTATGACTGTGCAATAGAGCTGAACCCGGCGTGTAAATTCCCCAAGGGTCGGCTTTTCAATTTATCTGTACCCGAGCACGAGGCTATGTGATCCTATATTAAGGAGTCATTGGAGAAGGGTCATATTAGACCATCCTCTTCACCCTTAGGTGCTGGGTTTTTTTTCGTGGCTAAAAAGGATGGTTCATTAAGGCCTTGTATTGACTATCGTGCCCTCAACAAAATTACTGTTAAATATCAGTATCCGTTACCCCGATTTCTGATCTATTCTCCAGAGTTAAAGGTGCTTGCTGGTTTACCAAGCTTGACCTCAGGGGGGCCTATAATATTATTCGCATTAAGCATGGGGATGAATGGAAGACAGTGTTTAATACTCCGGAGGGACATTTTGAGTACCTGGTGATGCCTTTTGGGCTCACTAATGCCCCTTCTGTCTTCCAGTGCTTCATGAACGATATATTCTGAGACTTTGTGGATAAATTTTTGATCATCTATCTGGATGATACTTTGATCTTCTCCAAGAATTGGGACTCTCATGTGGAACATGTTCGGACTGTGTTCCGGATTTTGAGGGAGAATTCCCTGTATGTCAAGGGATCGAAATGCCTTTTTGGGGTACAGAGGATTTCATTTTTGGGATTTATTTTGTCTCCGTCAACTATTGAAATGGACCCGGCCAAGGTACAGGCCATTTATGATTGGGTTCAGCCCACTTCTTTGAAGGCCCTCCAGAAGTTTTTGGGTTTTGCTAATTTTTATCGGAAATTTATAGCTAATTTTTCTGGTATTGCCAAGCCATTGACTGATTTGACTAAGAAGGGTGCTGATGTACTGAATTGGTCTCCGGAGGCTGTTTCTTCCTTTCAGGAGCTGAAGCGAAGATTCACTTCTGCTCCGGTTTTGCGGCAACCTGATCTCTCACTCCCGTTTCAGGTGGAGGTGGACGCTTCTCAGATTGGTGCAGGAGCGGTGTTGTCCCAAAAAGATCCTATGACATCTAAAATGAATCCTTGTGCTTTCTTTTTCCGAAAGTTCTCCCCATCCGAACGTAACTATGATGTGGGGAATCGGGAACTGTTGGCCATGAAATGGGCATTTGAGGAGTGGAGACATTGGTTGGAGGGAGCCAAACACCAAGTCGTGATCCTTACTGACCACAAGAATTTGATTTACCTGGAGTCGGCCAAGCGCTTGAATCCTAGACAGGCTAGGTGGGCCTTGTTTTTCACACGTTTTGATTTTGTGGTCTCTTTTCTTCCAGGCACTAAGAATGTCAAGGCAGACGCCCTCTCTAGGAGTTTCCTTGCTGATTCTCCTGTTGTGACTAAGCCTGCTACCATCTTAGGCGAGGGGGTAGTTCTTTCTGCCATCTCGCCCGATTTGAGACGTGCTCTGGAAGAGTTTCAGGAGGACAAACCTGAGCGTTGTCCCAGTGGAAAGTTGTATGTTCCTGACCAGTGGAGGAAGAGAGTGATGTCTGAAGTTCATTGCTCTGCATTGGCTGGTCATCCAGGTATTTTTGGTACTAGAGATCTGGTGAGTCGGTCTTTTTGGTGGCCCGCCTTGTCTCATGTCAGGAATTTTGTGCAGTCCTGTGGGATTTGCTCCCGGTCTAAACCTTGTTCTCGCTCTAGTGGCTTGTTGATGCCTTTGCCGGTGCCCAGGAGGCCATGGACCCATATTTCAATGGATTTTATCTCTGATATGCCTGTCTCTCAGAGAATGACTTATTTGGGTGATTTGTGATAGATTCTCTAAGATGGTCCATCTTGTACCACTCCCTAAAGTTGCCATCTTCCTCTGAGTTGGTGACCTTGTTTTTGCAACAGGTGGTTCGCTTGCACGGGATTCCTGAGAACATTGCATCTGACAGAGGAGTTCAGTTTGTGTCTAGATTTTGGAGGACTTTCTGTTCCAAGCTGGGAATTCAGTTGTCCTTCTCCTCTGCGTTTCACCCTCAGACCAATGGGCAGACGGAGAGAACAAACCAGACTTTGGAGTCGTATTTGAGATGTTTTATTTCTGCCGATCAGGATGATTGGGTTTCATTTTTGCCCTTGGCCGAATTTGCTTTAAATAATAGAGCTAGTTCTGCCACTTTGATGTCACCTTTTTTTTGTAACTTTGGGTTTCACCCTCGATTTTCTTCAGGGCAGGTGGAGCCTTCTGCCTGCCCAGGTGTTGACACTGTGGTGGAGAGAATGCACCAGATCTGGGACCAAGTAGGGGATAAGTTGTCTCTCTCCCAGGAAAAGGCCCAGCGGTTTTCCAACCGACGTAGGACCGTTGGTCCCCAGTTTAAGGTGGGTGATATGGTTTGGTTGTCATCAAAAAATATCGCTATGAAGGTGGCTTCTCCTAAGTTTAAGCCTAGATTTATTGGACCTTACAAGATTTTGGAGATTATTAATCCGGTCTCTTTTCAGTTGACTCTTCCTGTCACATTTAAAATTCATAATGTGTTTCATAAGTCCTTGTTGAAGAGGTTTGTTGAGCCAGTAGTTCCTGTGGTGGCACCTCCTGACCCTGTATTGGTTGAAGGTAACATGGAATATAAGGTAGAGAAGATACTGGATTCCTGTCTGGCTAGACGGAGACTCCAGTATTTGGTTAAGTGGAAGGGTTATGGTCAGGAGGATAATTCCTGGGTCTCTGCCTCTGATATTCATGCCAAAAGATTGGTGCGTGCCTTTCATCGGGCTCACCCAGATCGCCCCGGTGGCATGGATGAGGGTTCGGTGACCCCTCCTCAAGGGGGAGGTACTGTTGTGAGTTCATTTTTCCCTTCACCGTTGAGGTCTGATGAACTCCCTCCTCTGGTGAAGGAAGGTAGTGAGGCTGATTACCAAACACCTGGGCAGCTAGATGATGACTGGGTGGCTGGAATTGAGGACTGGATATAAGTCAGCCGACGCCCTTCTGCCTTGCTGGTGATCCTGCTGGATTCTTGGAGACCAGTCTGATTCCTGTGTCTCAAAGCTAAGTTTTTCTGCTCTGCTTTGTACTCTTCAGTTTTGTTTTTGTTTTGCCTTGTTTTTTGGGAGTTCTGCCATCCCCGGCCAGGGGTGAGCTGAATTCCATTTTTGTCTCTGATCTGTTGATCTTTTGCTCTGTCTTCAGAATATACCTGAGTGCTGATTTAGTCTTTTGAAGCCTAGCGACTTCAGGGCCTGTTTTTCCTATCAGTCAGTTGGCACATTTTGATAGGGTTTTTGCAGATGGCACACAGCAGCTTTCCTATCCTGTCCTATTTTAGTTAGCTTGGGCCCCATCATTTGCTCAACCTATCTTTCTATCTGTGTTAGTGTTTTCATCTTGCTTCACTGTCATTATATGTTGGGGGCTGCCTATTGCTTTGGGGTCTGCTCTGGGGCAGTTTAGTTTTTCCCCTTTCTGTCTTTAGGCTATGTAGTTCTCCAGCTGTGATCGAGGGGTCTAGGGCACTGTAAGAACCCCCCACGGCTACTGCTAGTTGTTGTGGATAGGTTCAGGGGTCTGCAATCCGATAGCTGCCAACCTCTCTGGTTTTTCTGGACTTAGCTAGTATTTTGTTTTTTCCTCCTTCGGTGACTCATCATAACAGAATCCCAGCTGAGGGTATGTCAGACCCAGCTGAAAGAACACAGGACTGCTCTCGGTTATCTCCCTACACTTGTCGTGACCTCCTCTCTGTGTGTTATCACAGGTGGAATAGCCACCCTGGGAGCTCTGACATAACATCAACTAGCATTCCGGTGAGTCAACGGAGGGGTGAGACCTTGTAATGTGCACCATCTTGGGGAAATTGCTGGAATTGTTCTGTTTGCTAGTGGGTGTTGTGGTTCAATAAAGCTTGGCCACACTGTTTTACCCTTACCCTGTGTTGTCTGTGTAGTTTTCTGCCCACAAGGAGATAGAGCGGGCGTTCAGTGGTATGAGCCCTGGTCCATGAAGTCTTGCTAAAGACAGCCGGGCCAGCAGACAAGAGCACCCACTAACCCCGTTTCTCCACAATACTTATTAATTAATATCATCAACAAGCCCTGGAAAAATACTTTTCAGATATAAGCTCCAAACATAAGACTCCCAACCCACAATTGTTGTCTCCTGCATTAGAAATATAAAACATTTCATCAAATTAAGTCTACAAAACTAAGATAATCTTGGAGAAGACCTCTCTCACATGTATTTGTTGGAGGGGCATTAGGTGGAATGGGATATCTATTTCTAATCCCACAAGGGGCAAGGGTGAGCATAGCTTTATTGCTTTAGTATGCAATGTTCTAATGCAAGCAGAATTACAGTGAGGAAGACCCAAAAAACAAATATGGAAGAAATTATTTTGGGATGGGTTTGAGCAAGTATAAAGAAGGCTATTTAATTTTAAAAGGCAACTACTTGTAGACTTACCCAGATCCTTTGGTAAAGGGCAGCTCAATAAAGACAGTGTTTGGGGTATTTCTTTTAAGTTTCCCATCTTAAAATTGTAGTGTGGCTTGTAGTGATGATCGAACATGCTCCGATAAGGTGTTATCCGAGCATGCTCGTGTGCTAATAAAGTATGTTCGGCTTACTCAAATACTATGTTCGAGTCGCCACTGCTCCATGACTCGCGGCTGTTCGACGCAGCAACACATGCATGGATTGCCTAACAACACAGGTTATCTCTGCATGTGTTGTGGCTAGAGTTGAGCGAAACGGGTCGAAAAAATTCAAAAGTCGCCGACTTTTGGCAAAGTCGGGTTTCATGAAACGAAACCCGACCCTAGGATGAGGTCGGCCACGAGGTCGGCGACTTACGCGCCAAAGTCGCGTTTCAAAAGTTGGTTTTGCACTCTTTTTCAGCCAATCAGGATCCACGGACACTGTGGGCAACGTGATGACCTAGGCACGGGTCACCACCATCTTTCAGAAGGGCATGCAAGTGATTGGCTTGCTTTGGTGGGCGTCACAGGGGGTATAAAAGGGCGTGCACGCCGACCGCCATCTTACTTCTGCCGATCTTAGTATAGGGAGAGGTTGCTGCTGATTCTGTAGGGAGAGCGTTAGGCAGGGAAGAAGACAAAAAAACTGCTTCTGCTGCTGGCGATTTGGCCAGCACAACACACAAGTCACTGTGTGTGCAGTGCAAGGGGAGGCTATATTGTGGTGTATCAGTGGTGTTGGTTGTTGGGCTGCCTTTTAAGGCTTCCTGACACGCTGGCATTGCTGTTTACCCACTGCTCCGCAAACTGCTTTTTTAAAAGCAATCCAATCTCCCTTATCCTCTAGTCACTTTTGTCACAGCTGTGCCATCGAGCCTGTCACATAGCGCTCAGATATCAGTGGGCCTCACACAATCCACAAGTGTCCAGTGTCCAAAAGTGTGCGCAGAGATTCAAAATCTCCATTATCCTCTCATCACTTTGGTCACAGGCAGCTGTGCCATCGAGCGTGTCACATAGCGCTCAGATATCAGTGGGCCTCACACAATCCACAAGTGTCCAGTGTCCAAAAGTGTGCGCAGAGATTCAAAATCTCCATTATCCTCTCGTCACTTTGGTCACAGGCAGCTGTGCCATCGAGCGTGTCACATAGAGCTCAGATATCAGTGGGCCTCACACAGTCCACAAGTGTCCAGTGTCCAAAAGTGTGCGCAGAGATTCAAAATCTCCATAATCCTCTCGTCACTTTGGTCACAGGCAGCTGTGCCATCGAGCCTGTCACATAGCGCTCAGATATCAGTGGGCCTCACACAATCCACAAGTGTCCAGTGTCCAAAAGTGTGCGCAGAGATTCAAAATCTCCATTATCCTCTCGTCACTTTTGTCACAGGCAGCTGTGCCATCGAGCCTGTCACATAGCGCTCAGATATCAGTGGGCCTCACACAATCCACAAGTGTTCAGTGTATAAAAGTGTGCGCAGAGATTCAAAATCTCCATTATCCTCTCGTCACTTTGGTCACAGCTGTGCCATCGAGCCTGTCACATAGCACTCAGATATCAGTGGGCCTCACACAATCCACAAGTGTCCAGTGTCCAAAAGTGTGCGCAGAGATTCAAAATCTCCATTATCCTCTCGTCACTTTAGTCACAGGCAGCTGTGCCATCGAGCGTGTCACATAGCGCTCAGATATCAGTGGGCCTCACACAATCCACAAGTGTCCAGTGTCCAAAAGTGTGCGCAGAGATTCAAAATCTCCATTATCCTCTCGTCACTTTGGTCACAGGCAGCTGTGCCATCGAGCGTGTCACATAGCGCTCAGATATCAGTGGGCCTCACACAATCCACAAGTGTCCAGTGTCCAAAAGTGTGCGCAGAGATTCAAAATCTCCATTATCCTCTCGTCACTTTGGTCACAGGCAGCTGTGCCATCGAGCCTGTCACATAGCGCTCAGATATCAGTGGGCCTCACACAATCCACAATTGTCCAGTGTCCAAAAGTGTGCGCAGAGATTCAAAATCTCCATTATCCTCTCGTCACTTTGGTCACAGGCAGCTGTGCCATCGAGCGTGTCACATAGCGCTCAGATATCAGTGGGCCTCACACAATCCACAAGTGTCCAGTGTCCAAAAGTGTGCACAGAGATTCAAAATCTCCATTATCCTCTCGTCACTTTGGTCACAGGCAGCTGTGCCATCGAGCCTGTCACATAGCGCTCAGATATCAGTGGGCCTCACACAATCCACAAGTGTCCAGTGTCCAAAAGTGTCCACAGAGATTCAAAATCTCCATTATCCTCTCGTCACTTTGGTCACAGGCAGCTGTGCCATCGAGCCTGTCACATAGCGCTCAGATATCAGTGGGCCTCACACAATCCACAAGTGTCCAGTGTCCAAAAGTGTGCGCAGAGATTCAAAATCTCCATTATCCTCTCGTCACTTTGGTCACAGGCAGCTGTGCCATCGAGCCTGTCACATAGCGCTCAGATATCAGTGGGCCTCACACAATCCAAAAGTGTCCACTGTCCACAAGTGTGTGCAGAAATTCTAAATCTCCCCTGTCCTATAGACACCTTGTACCTTGTTTTACATTACTATATAGTTTGTTGGATTTTGTCTACATTTCTACCAAAAATGAGGAAGGCTGGTGGAAGAGGCCGTGGAATTGGGCGGGGGTTGGCAGCTGGTAATGATGGTGTTGGTGGTGGATCTGATGGTAGTGGCAAGAGCAAGATAGGACCGAATGCAGGAGGTGCTGACCCTGCGTCATCGTCTGGCTACATAAGGCCTCGAACGCTTAGTTTTCTAGGAGTTGGCAAACCGCTTTTAAAGGCAGAGCATCAGGAAAAAGTTTTGTCTTACATTGCTGACTCAGCCTCCAGCTCTATCGCCTCCTCTTCTTCAGTTGTAAAAAGTAATAGCACTGAGTCGTCATTGGAGGCTCATGTTCATGAACCACACCTTTCCTTGTGTCCTTCACCCCAACCAAGATTGAAGGATGACGCAGGCCATACTACTGATTACTCCATGGAGCTGTTTTCACATACCATGCCTGGATTATCAAGTGAAATGGTGAATTACCCAGGCCAAGATGAATCTGACATGGAGTGCACTGATGCACAGCCGCTGATGGATGATTCTGCTGGTACATTCACTCAGAGCACTACATTGTCCTCGCAGTGTACAGAGCCAGATTTTGACCCTGATGAGACTCAGGTGCCCCTTCCCGCACACTATACCACCATACACGGTGACACAGAGAAAGGTGCACATGACATAGAAGAGGAGGTGATGGATGACCCAGTTGTTGACCCAGATTGGCATCCATTGGGGGAAGAGGGTGCTGCTTCCAATAGCTCAGATGAGGAGCATCCACAGCAGACATCGACATCGCAACAGCTGTTATCTGGCAGGCCCGGAGCACTCCAAAGACAGGTTCCAAACATCAAAAGAGTTGCTGGACAGCTTGTCCAGAGGGTCAAAAGATCACAGCGTGCTAGGCCGCAAAATGTCTGCCAAAGTAGGAAGAGTGCAGTGTGGCACTTTTTTGAACAAAATCCTCATGATCAGGCCAAGGTTATCTGTAAGAAGTGCGCAAAGACCTTTAGCCGAGGGAAAAATCTGAAAAATTTGAATACCAGTTGCATGCTTAGACATTTAACCAGCATGCACTTGCAAGCGTGGACACAACACCAAACCTCAAGTGCCACATGTGCAACTGATCACAACGAAGGTAGTCAGCAACGCTACATTGTTTCCCCCACTGTAAGCCCACCGGTTAGCACAGCAGCAAATGTTGAGGTGTCGTTGCAAGACCACAGCAGTCAGGGAATCCCACTGTTATATCAACGAAAGACTGATTCTAGGCCATCAGAAAGAACACCAACTCCATCACCATCATCAACCCTCTCTCAGTCCGCCCTGTCCACCGCTACTTCCACCATATGCAGCTCTCAAGTCCAGCTCACCCTCCCAGACACTATGAGTAGGTCAAGAAAGTACTCAGTCTCTCATCCGCGTACACTGGGTTTGAACGCCCACATTGCCAAACTAATCTCGTTTGAGATGATGCCCTTTAGGTTGGTGGAAAGCACAGCTTTCCGCGAACTCATGGCCTATGCAGTACCACGCTATGACCTACCCAGTCGCCACTTCTTCTCTCGCAAAGCCATCCCAGCCCTCCACCATCATGTGAAAGACCGCATTGTCCATGCACTCAAGCAGTCAGTGAGCGGAAAGGTGCACCTCACAACTGATGCATGGTCCAGTCGGCATGGCCAGGGCCGTTACGTGTCCATCACTGCGCACTGGGTTAATGTGGTGGATGCAGGGTCCACAGGGGACAGCGGTGGTGGGACAGTGCTGCCTAGCCCACGGTATAGGAAACAGTTGGCTGTAGGCGTTCGACCCTCCTCCTCCTCCTCCTCCTCCAGAAGCGAAAGCTCGTCCACAGAGCGCAGTCGTACGAGCACTCCATCTGCAGCTGCCACTGTTGCACACGATGTGTCCCCCTATCGAGCAGCTAGTGGAAAGCGTCAGCAGGCTGTGTTGCAGATGATGTGTTTGGGCGACAGACACACCGCCGAGGTGCTGGCCGAGTACTTGAAGCGACAAACTGAGTCATGGCTGGGCAGTGTACATCTTGAGGCAGGCAAGGTAGTTAGTGATAACGGCCGTAATTTTGTGGCAGCCATAGCCCTTTCAAAACTCAGCCACATACCTTGCTTGGCTCACACCTTGAACCTGGTGGTGCAGTGCTTCCTCAAAAATTATCCGGAGTTAACAGCCCTGCTCCAGAAGGTGCGAAGACTGTGCGCGCACATCCGCCGGTCGCCTGTACACTCCGTTCGTATGCAGAAGCTGCAGCGATTGCTCCACCTTCCCAACCACCGCCTCATTATCGACATTGCAACAAGGTGGAACTCCACCCTGCACATGGTGGAGCGGCTGTGCGAGCAGAGGCAGGCCATAATGCATTTGTGGGAGGATACACGGCCAGGCACTTTGAGAGCAGACATGGAGTTGACAGGCGTGCAGTGGTCGAAGCTGAAAGACCTTTGTAAAGTCCTTCAGTGTTTTGAGGAATGCACACGGCTGGTAAGCGCAGACGACGCCATCCTAAGCATGAGCATCCCACTTATGCGTCTGCTCATGCAAACTTTGACGCACCTTAAGGAGCAGGCGTCTGCAGCCAATGTTGATGAGGAGGAAGAGGAGGAGGGAATCCTTGATGACATTCAGCCATTGTCTGCTCAGGGACCTCTCCTGGACGAGGTGGAGGAAGAAGAGGAGGAAGAGGAGGATGATGGGGATGATTACTTAGGGGAGGAGGATGCATCTCGTGGGGCAAGTGAAAATGTTGGCGTGGCAAGGTCTGGTACAGGGTTTGTGCGTGACTGGAGGGATGTGGATTTGCCAGAAAGTGCTCCTCCACCCAGCACTCGCAGTGCATCATTGACACCGGGAACATTGGCCCACATGTCAGATTATGCCTTGCGGATCCTAAAAAGGGACCCCCGCATTGCCAAAATGATGAACGATGACGACTACTGGTTGGCCAGCATCCTGGATCCACGCTATAAAGGCAAATTACAAAACATCATGCCACAGGAGAACCTTGACCTAATATTGGCTAATAAACAAGCAACTCTGGTAAATCGGTTGCTTGAGGCATTCCCAGTGTGGTTCTCACACGAGCCGTACGGGCCGGGGGCAGCTTGGCAGAGGTGTTCGTGGTGCACACAGCAGAAGTGGCGTTGGAGACAGGGGTTTCATGACAATGTTGTGGACTGATTTTTCAAATACCGCTCACACAACTGGTAATACTGCATCGATGGAAAGTGACAGGAGACAGCAGTTGTCAACTATGGTTACAAACTACTTTTCCTCCCATATCGATGTTCTCCCACACAGGTCATTCCCCTTTGACTATTGGGCCGCTAAACTGGACACCTGGCCTGAATTGGCCCAATATGCCTTACAGGAGCTCGCTTGCCCAGCTGCAAGTGTGCTATCGGAAAGAGTCTTCAGTGCAGCTGGATCAATCCTGACAGAAAAAAGGACCCGTCTGTCAACCCAAAATGTGGATGACCTAACCTTCATTAAAATGAACCACGCATGGGTTTCCACGGATTTTGTCCCACCTTCCCCTGATGACACATAGGGTGACAGAAAAATGGCTTGCTTTGGTCCACCTCTTCCTGGTACTTCACCTATTTCGCCTTTTGCATCAGCTGAATGTCCAACATCAACATATGCCACTTTCTAAAACTCCCTAACTGTGCTGCCTCCCCCCCCATGGCCGGGGTCACCACCTACCGCACGACACCGTGCGAATGCCGTTGCCCTGGACAGGTGGGTAGGCCGACTCTTGGGCGCGGGCACTGGCACAGGGTCCCTCATAGTGCAATCAAGTGTCTCTGACGGTGGTGGTGCACACCCGCCGTCAGACACACCGCTGTACTATGAGGGGCCCAGTGCCAGTACCGACGCCCACGAGTGGGCCCCCCTTGCTTGGGCAGGGCCCCAGCATTTGCAATCTTTACCTCTCCCTGCTCCTCCGCTGTGTAATCTGGGCCGTCAAATCCATACTGTGCCTGACACCGTCTGAGCCTGCCTCCTGAGACATATATTTTGAATGTGTACGCTATCCATACATGTTATCCGGGGATACGGTACCCTTTCTAACCTTTGTGCAATCACGTGCAATCCATACTGGGCCTAACACCGTCTGAGCCTGCCTCCTGAGACATATATTTTGAATGTGTACGCTATCCATACATGTTATCCAGGGATACGGTACCCTTTCTAACCTTTGTGCAATCACGTGCAATCCATACTGGGCCTAACACCGTCTGAGCCTGCCTCCTGAGACATATATTTTGAATGTGTACGCTATCCATACATGTTATCCGGGGATACGGTACCCTTTCTAACCTTTGTGCAATCACGTGCAATCCATACTGGGCCTAACACCGTCTGAGCCTGCCTCCTGAGACATATATTTTGAATGTGTACGCTATCCATACATGTTATCCGGGGATACGGTACCCTTTCTAACCTTTGTGCAATCACGTGCAATCCATACTGTGCCTGACACCGTCTGAGCCTGCCTCCTGAGACATATATTTTGAATGTGTACGCTATCCATACATGTTATCCAGGGATACGGTACCCTTTCTAACCTTTGTGCAATCACGTGCAATCCATACTGGGCCTGACACCGTCTGAGCCTGCCTCCTGAGACATATATTTTGAATGTGTACACTATCCATACATGTTATCCAGGGATACGGTACCCTTTCTAACCTTTGTGCAATCACGTGGAATCCATACTGGGCCTAACACCGTCTGAGCCTGCCTCCTGAGACATATATTTTGAATGTGTACGCTATCCATACATGTTATCCGGGGATACGGTACCCTTTCTAACCTTTGTGCAATCACGTGCAATCCATACTGGGCCTAACACCGTCTGAGCCTGCCTCCTGAGACATATATTTTGAATGTGTACGCTATCCATACATGTTATCCGGGGATATGGTACCCTTTCTAACCTTTGTGCAATCACGTGCAATCCATACTGTGCCTGACACCGTCTGAGCCTGCCTCCTGAGACATATATTTTGAATGTGTACGCTATCCATACATGTTATCCAGGGATACGGTACCCTTTCTAACCTTTGTGCAATCCATACTGGGCCTGACACCGTCTGAGCCTGCCTCCTGAGACATATATTTTGAATGTATACGCTATCCATACATGTTATCCAGGGATACGGTACCCTTTCTAACCTTTGTGCAATCACGTGCAATCCATACTGTGCCTGACACCGTCTGAGCCTGCCTCCTGAGACATATATTTTGAATGTATACGCTATCCATACATGTTATCCAGGGATACGGTACCCTTTCTAACCTTTGTGCAATCACGTGCAATCCATACTGGGCCTGACACCGTCTGAGCCTGCCTCCTGAGACATATATTTTGAATGTGTACGCTATCCATACATGTTATCCGGGGATACGGTACCCTTTCTAACCTTTGTGCAATCACGTGCAATCCATACTGGGCCTAACACCGTCTGAGCCTGCCTCCTGAGACATATATTTTGAATGTGTACGCTATCCATATATGTTATACGGGGATACGGTACCCTTTCTAACCTTTGTGCAATCACGTGCAATCCATACTGTGCCTGACACCGTCTGAGCCTGTCTCCTGAGACATATATTTTGAATGTGTACGCTATCCATACATGTTATCCAGGGATACGGTACCCTTTCTAACCTTTGTGCAATCACGTGCAATCCATACTGGGCCTAACACCGTCTGAGCCTGCCTCCTGAGACATATATTTTGAATGTGCACGCTATCCATACATGTTATCCTGGGATACGGTACCCTTTCTAACCTTTGTGCAATCACGTGCAATCCATACTGGGCCTAACACCGTCTGAGCCTGCCTCCTGAGACATATATTTTGAATGTGTACGCTATCCATACATGTTATCCAGGGATACGGTACCCTTTCTAACCTTTGTGCAATCACGTGCAATCCATACTGGGCGTGAGAACGGCTGGCGAGCTGTTAAGCAAGCTACAGCACCTGTCCAGACAAGTACAGGGATTCCCTAGCGAGGAGACTTATTTGATTGTTTTCAATGTTGGGACAGCAATTTTTGGGGAGCACTATACTCTGGAGAATGATAGATGGGGCCCACCATACACTGGAACATTCCAAAGGTGGACATCAGACACTGGAGCAGCATTTACAGGGCCCATTATACACTAGAGCATTAGAAATGGGGCCCATTATGTTTGGAGCATTATTTGGGCCCATAAGACAGTGGAGCATCATCCATGGGGACCAACATATACTGTAGCATTATGTGGAGCTCATCATATACTGTTTCAAACATTATATGGGACCAATGATTCTGTATGGAGAAATAGATGGGCCTCATCATGAGATGTAAAAAGTGAGGTATTTTTCATTGTACTATACCGCTATTTCTCTGCCGTATCGGAGCATGATGAGTTGTGGTATGTGTTAAAGGGGCGCTCTTTCGCCCAGGGCACATGAAAACCTGCAGCCAGCCCCCCCCCCCCACAACTTTAGCCAAATAACCCCCATTTTTCAGTGCGTAACTTGTATTATGAAGTTAATTAAGGTTGACAAGCTTAAGTAAGAAGAATTGATGCTTTTGGCATTCAAATGGGCACTGTAGGTGTGTTTCCTGTCCTCCTCTCACTGCCGACTTTTATTCCCCATTGACTTACATTGGGTTTCGTGTTTCGGGACGACCCCGACTTTTCCCTATAATCGGACGATCTTGCTCGACCCGACTTTTGGAAAAGTCGGGTTTCACGAAACGAAACGCGACCCTAAAAAACCAAAAGTCACTCAACTCTAATTGTGGCTGTTGAACAGCCACAAGACAAGCAGCTGCGGTGACTCAAACATAGTATTCGAAAACGCTGAAGATACTTTATTAGCACACAAGCAAACGCTATGCAAAAATAAATACTACCCCTCTTTCACAGTGATCATTTACTGGACCTTCAAAAAACAGGAAAACAGGCCATCAATCTGTCAGATACTTTCCTGGAGGGAATGTAAGACCAAAGATTCCCTCCAATTAACACTTTACTTATCACAGAGCGTGTAACACAAAGAGTTTGGAGTACATTCAAAACACGTCGCTTTTCATATGTCTTCCTTCTATGTAATTTTTTAAATGTTTGTATGGAATAAAGAAAACATTTTTTACCAGGAACTGTAGTACATCCCTCATGTTTTTTCTCGTCTGCCACACTGTCAGATCGTGTTTTCCGTGCACACTGGATGATTACCTTTGTTGCGTTGGCATATCTTTTTTTTAACTTTTATATTTAACACAAAATACCAAGAATGTAAACTATAGAGAAAGAAGAGGTTGAGAGGAATAAGCAATACCTGAATGCCTTATAGTGCCAATATTGTAGCAGCAAGTGGTGCCCCCTGAAAAGTAGAGATATATTGCCCTTCTGGCACCAGTGTGGGTAACAGCAGGTACGCAGGATGCAGTGACGAGACGCGAGACTGGTTGAACTTTGGAAAGCAAACTTTTATAAATTGAAGCCGCTAGGGCTATACTAAGCAACCGAAAAGGGATAACAACAGTTGTTCTCGCAGGGACTCAGTACAACGAAACACTATTTAAAAAGAACACGACTAACCCGGCCGAGGCCGGTTACTATGGGGCCGCGGTATGGCCGTCTACGGGTCCTTATGCTTTATAAGGTCACTTATCCGTCCTGACGTCCCTCGGCGTCTCTGTTGCAGCTGCGTTGCTGATGAAGCTGTTTTGGCGTCTCTGATGAAGCTGCTTTGGTGTCTTTGATGAGGCTGCCTTGGCGTCACAGTCACTGGGCCCAGCTGCTGAAGATCTGGCGTAGTCTTCGGGCGCCCAGGAGGAGTTGAGGCACAACAGGCCCTGATGGAGTCCTGAGATGAGGTAACCCTCTGCAGTAACAGCGGGGTTTTGCTTGTTAGCGAGTTCAATGGGACTCCTGTCCCCAAGCAGGGTTGTGTCGCAGTTCCCAAGAGTGGCGGTTTACTGGCCACGCGCACAGCCTGGGGCTGTGTGAAGAGTGTCTCTGCTGATGAGGAACAGGCCCCAACTGCTGACTGCAGCGGGGTGAAGGCGGCTGTGTGTGTGGTGACGGACAGGCCACAACCACAGGCTAAAGTGAAATGGCAGCGTCTGCGAGTGGCAGCGGGCAGGCCGCAACCGCGGGCTGAAGAGGGACGGCAGTGGCCGGGAGAGGCAGCGGCCAGGCTGCGGCGGGCTTGGGCTCAGCGGTAACGGCCGAGGATGACCGGGGGCAGATCGTGACCCAGGATTGGGGTGAAGAGACAGTCCCCTGTCGGTAAGCTCGGCGCCTCCTCCCCTCTGCTGCTGGTCTCCTCTCTGAACTGTCTGTGGCCTTCTCGTTCTTTCACGCCCCCTCCGTCTCCTGCTCCGTGTTTGACGTATCACCAGCTGACTCCCCTGCGCGCTCCCTGTCCCTATTATACTCGCCCCTCCCCTTGCTGTCTTGTCACTCTCAGCAGTCCACTCTCCACCTCTGTTCCCCGGGTACTGTTTCCTTAGGAACTCAGATGGCGGTCCCCTTGGTTCCGGCCCGGACACTCTGCGGGGATCCTCCTCCCTACACCAGCAAGAAAAAGTACATTGCCAAATCTACCAAAACATCTGAGGGAGGTGGGCTCCTTGTAAAAGCGGGGAGAGCAATATGACTCGTGGAAGAGCAGACAAATCTCCTGGACGCTAAGCAAAATCATGCAAAGTTTCCTGGAAAACCAAATACTGTCATTGAGTATGAGTATGATCAGAGTGTGATCTGTTTTTCTTTGAGGTGGAGACTAAAAAAAAAGTTTCTCCATCTTCTCCATTCAATCTGTCTGTGAAAATTGGACCGTACTTGGATGTTATCTTACTGTGGTCCAATGTTTCCCACGAAACCATAGGCATGAATAGGCTAGTGCCATCCAATTATCTGAGGCAAATTGAGCAGGCTGCAATATTTAGGCATCTGCACAGTCACATAGAATAACGTAGGGATGAGTGCTATCCATCAAAACCACACATTCAAGTTATACGGTCATGGCACAAGCCCTCCTACGCCATCTATATGGGCATGCAGGTCATAGGAAGCTGAATAAAATGATACCTTGATATCTGCGATCTGATTTTTTATTCCAGAGCAAGCCACATTTTTTTAAAATATGTAAATGAGCTGTTGAGAGCTAGGGGATGGATATAGATCTCCATAAGAATTTGCCACCACAGCTTATTATAAAGTAAAAGGAGGCGTTACCAGTGTGAGACATGGAATGACTGACAGTCTACTCTCCTATCCACTTTTGAAATATGCAACATATCATCATAGCATATTGTTACATCTCCAATAGTGTCCCGCTACAGTGTCTACAGATCACTTTCTAAGCGCTATACACATTAAACATTTCAGCTGAGTACATATAAATGTGCAGGTGGAAATTATTTACAAGTCAAGAATTACAGAGCTAAATGAGTTTAACTTCAGACAAAATGCATAATAACAAATGTACAGTAAACGACTTTATTTTGACATTTTCACCTAAGTATTATTGCTCTTTAATGCTGGTTGTTATGATTGCTTAAGTGACTTTTCATTTGCACGCTGCATTAATTAATACAAAGTGACTGTGCAGCAAAGATGAAAGTTTAACCCTTTTGAAATTGATAAAACTTACCTTAAACAGGACCTGTCACTAAGGAAAAAGTGACTAATTTTTGTTTTATTCCAGCTGAGCCTCTGAGTATTCTGTTTTTAGTTTTTTTTCTTTTAACCTTCCATACTATTCCAGAGATAAAGGCCTATTTAGTTAGTACTAATGTTTATTGTTTATGGTTTTTACTAAAGGGTAAATATGGTTTTCACTAAAGGGTAAATATGCAGCATTTAGGCTCGCCCAAGAGGATCCTGTGACTTACACTTTCTTGATATAGCCCATAAAAATTAGCACTTAATAAAAAAAAAGGCCCATGTCTCTGCAACCGTATAGTGGATATAAAACAATGACATTCTGGAGAGCAATGGGAATAAAATAAGAGCAAACACTGGGCACTTTTGACCTCATGACACCTCCTCTTTAACCCCTTCCTGACATCAGACGTACTATCCCGTCCATGGGACCCGGGCCCCTATGCCCATGGACGGGATAGTACGTCTACCGCAATCAGCGGCGCCCACGTGGTGAGCGCCGCTGATCGCGGCCGGGTGTCAGCTACTGTAATTATCACAGCTGACACCCGGCACAATGTGTCAGGGGCGGTCACGGACCGCCCCCGACACGTTAACCCCTTGCACACCGCGATCAAACATGATCGCGGTGTACCGGGGGTTAAAGGGAAGCATCGGCAGGGAGGGGGCTCCCTACGTGCTTCCCTGAGCCCCCTACGGCAGCGTAATGTGCAGCGCTGCTGCGGGGGGCTCCTTTCCTGCAGGCCCCCGAATCCAAGATGGCGACAGGGGCCTGCAGGAAGCTGGCTTCCTCAGTGCCTGCAAAGCGCAGGCATGAGGAAGCCTTCTGTACTGCCTGTGACAGATCGCTGATCTGTCACAGTGATCTGTGATGTGACAGATCAGCGATCTGTCACAGGACAGTGATGTCCCACCTGGGACTATTTAATAAAGTTAAAAAAAATATAAAAGTGTTAAAATAAATTTTAAAAAATCGCCAAATAAATTAGAAAAAAAAAAATATTCCCCCAAATAAATCCATTTTTTGGAAATAAAAAAATAAAAATAAATAAAAGTACACATATTAGGTATCGCCGCGTCCGTGACGACCCGCCCTATAAAACTGTCCCATTAGTTAACCCCTTTAGCAAACCCCTTAAAAATAAAAATAAAAAACAAAACAAAAAATAATGATTTATTATCATACCGCCAAACAAAAAGTGTAATAACGCGCGATCAAAAAGACGCATATAAATATCCATGGTACCGCTGAAAACGTCATCTTGTCCCGCAAAAAACGAGCTGCCTCACAGTATCATCAGTGAAAAAATAAAAAAGTTATAGCTCGCAGAATAAAGCGATGCAAAAATAATTATTTTTTATATAAAATAGTTTTCATTGCATAAAACCGACAAAACATAAAAAAAGACCTAAATGAGGTATCACTGTAACCGTACTGACCCGAAGAATAAAACCGCTTTATCAATTTTATCGCACGCAGAACGGTGTAAACGTACCCCCCCAGAAGAAATTCATGAAACGCTGGTTTTTTGTTCATTCTGCGTCCCAAAAATCGGAATAAAAAGCGATCAAAAAATGTCACGTGCCCGAAAATGGTACCAATAAAAACGTCAACTCGTCCCGCAAAAAATAAGACCTCAAATGACTCAGTGGATCAAAATACGGAAAAATTATAGCTCTCAATATGTGGTGATGCAAAAACTATTTTTACAATAAAAAGCGTCTTTTAGCGTGCGACAGCTGCCAAATATAAAAACCGCCATAAATAGTAAATCAAACCCCCCATTATCACCCCCTTAGTTAGGGAAAAATAATAAAATAAAAAAAATGTATTTATTTCCATTTTTCCATTAGGGTTAGGGTTACGGCTAGGGCTAGGGTTAGGGTTAGGGTAGGGTTAGGGCTAGGGTTAGGGTTAGGGCTAGGGTTAGGGTTAGGGCTAGGGTTAGGGCTGAGATTAGGGTTAGGGGTGTGTTGGGGTTCGGGTTGGAGTTAGAATTGGGGGTTTCCACTGTTTGGGCACATCAGGGGCTCTTCAAATGCATCATGGCGTCTGATCTCAATTCCAGCCAATTCTGAGTTGAAAAAGTCAAATGGTGCTCCTTCCCTTCCAAGCTCTGCCATGTGCCCAAACAGTGTTTTACCCCCCACATTTAGGGTATCAGCCTACTCAGGTAAAATTGCAAAACAATTTTTGGGGTCCAATTTCTCCTGATACCCTTAGGAAAGTAAAAGATTGGGGGCAAAAATATCATTTTTGTGGAAAAAAATGATTATTTTATTTTCACGTTCGAGCGTTCTGTGAAGCACTTGGGGGTTCAAAGTGCTCACCACACATCTAGATAAGTTCCGTGGGGGGCCTAGTGTCCAAAATGGGGTCACCTGTGGGGAGTTTCAATAGTTTAGGTACATCAGGGGCTCTCCAAACGCACATGACACCCGCAGACCATTCCATCAAAGTCTGCATTCCAAAACGTCACCACTTCCCTTTCGAGCCCCGACGTGTGCCCATACAGTAGTTTTCTCCCACATATGGGGTATCAGAATACTCAGGACAAATTGGACAACAACTTTTGGGGTCCAATTTCTCCTGGTACCCTTGGGAAAATAAAAAAATGGTGACTAAAAGATCATGTTTGTGGAAAAAATACGAATTTTTTATTTTCACGCCCGGGCGTTATAAACTTCTGTGAAGCACTGGGGGGTTCAAAGTGCTCACCACACATCTAGATAAGTTCCTTGGGGGGTCTAATTTACAAAATGGTGTCATTTGTGGGGGGTTTCCACTGTTTAGGTACATCAGGGGTTTTCCAATCGCGACATGGTGTCCGATCTCAATTCCAGCCAAAAACGTCAAATGGCGCTGCTTCCCTTCCGAGCTCTGCCATGCGCCCAAATAGTGGTTTACCCCCACATGTGGGGTATCAGCGTACTCAGGACAAATTGCACAATAACTTTTAGGGTCCTGTTACCCTTGGAAAAATAAGAATTAAGGGTGAAAAGATCATTTTTGTGGAAAAAATATGATTTTTTAATTGTACGGCTGTATGTTATAAACTTCTGTGAAGCCCCTTGGGGGTTCAAAGTTCTCACCACACATCTAGATAAGTTCCTTAGGGGGTCTAGTTTCCAAAATGGTGTCATTTGTGGGGGGTTTCCACTGTTTTGGTACATCAGGGGTTTTCCAATCGCGACATGATGTCCGATCTCAATTCCAGCCAAAAACTTCAAATGGCGCTGCTTCCCTTCCGAGCTCTGCCATGCGCCCAAATAGTGGTTTACCCCCACATGTGGGGTATCAGCGTACTCAGGACAAATTGCACAATAACTTTTAGGGTCCTGCTACCCTTGGGAAAATAAAAATTGGGCTGAAAAGATCATTTTTGTGGAAAAAATATGATTTTTTAATTGTACCGCTGTACGTTATAAACTTCTGTAAAGCCCTTGTGGGTTCAAAGTTCTCACCACATATCTAGATAAGTTCCTTGGGGGGTCTAGTTTCCAAAATGGGGTCACTTGTAGGGGGTTTCCACTGTTTAGGTACATCAGGGACTCTCCAAACGTGACATGGCGTCCGATCTGAATTCCAGCCAATTTTGCATTGAAAAAGTCAAACGGCACTCCTTCCATTCTTAGCTCTGCCATGCGCCGAAACAGTCGTTCCCCCCACATATCAGGTATCAGCGTACTCAGGACAAATTGCACAATAACTTTTGCAGTCCAATTTCTCCTGTTACCCTTGGTAAAATAAAAAAAATTGAACCTGAAATATTTTTTTTGTGAAAAAAAGTTAGATGCTCATTTTTTTTTAAATATTCAAAAAAATTCCTGTGACGCACCTAAAGGGTTAATAAACTTCTTGAATGTAGTTTTGAGCACCTTAAGGGGTGCAGTTTTTAGAATGGTGTCACTTTTGGGTATTTTCTATCATATAGACCCCTCAAAGTGGCTTCAAATGTGATGTGGTCCTAAAAATAAAATGGTGTTGTAAAAATGAGAAATCGCTGGTCAACTTTTAACCCTTATAACTTCCTAACAAAAAAAAATTTTGGTTCCAAAATTGTGCTGATATAAAGTAAACATGTGGGAAATGTTAGTTATCAAGTTTTTTGTGTGCCGTATCTCTGTGATTTAAGGGCATAAAAATTCAAAGTTGGAAAATTGCGAAATTTTCCAAATTTCCATTTTTCTCACAAATAAACGCAAGTTATTTGAATGAAATTTTACCACTAACATGAAGTACAATATGTCACGAGAAAATATTGTCAGAATCACCGGGATCCATGGAAGCGTTCCAGAGTTATGACCTCATAAAGGTACAGTGGTCAGAATTGTAAAAATTGGCCAGGTCATGAACGTGCAAACCACCCTTGGGGGTGAAGGGGTTAAGCACCCCTTATATTCAAGCATGATGGTGTATGCACGTTGAGTTTGCAGGGTCTCTGTTCAGGACATGATAGTTCTTCCTAATTGGCTGTTCTGGACCATGTGATGTGATAGCTGCCAGACACTATGGGGTAGCCCACCTGGCCGCACCTGAGGTCCTGTGATCCTTTTCTTGATGATGCAACGTTTTGCAATCTGTGAAGTGACAGCAGTCATGTTTAGATTTCGGAATAAATTCTTGGACTTATGTGCGTATATAAGTCCAAGAATTTATTCCGAAATCTGATGTTGAAGCGGTCGCAGAGTTGACCTTTGGATGTGCAGCAAGCAGATTACTGATCCTACATGCTTTAATCTCTCCTAAAAAGGGTGAGTAAATTCTAATTTATTTTTTCTGCAATAACCCGGATAAGACCCTATTGCGCTTTTTTTGTTCCTTCAGCTATATTACAGCAGTCATGTTTAGTAATCTATGCAAATCAAAACACAAATTGTTTAAATTCACTGAGATTTTAACCCCTTCCCGACATTTTCAGTACATGTACGTAATGGCGATCTCCCACATATAGGGAACTGTGCAGGGGAGATCGCCTCCAGGAGTCAGCTGATTTTGACAACTGACATCTGGACTGCACTGCTCCTGGCACTTTAGCACCCTAAATGCTGCGATTGCAGCATTTACAGAGCAGGGAAGAAGATGAAAGACTCTCTGCCCTTGGATCGGAGTGCCCACAACGTTATTACGGCGTCTCAATTGTTGCCATGGTGACGCAATGGCGCTAGCAAGTTAGTTAGATGCACAGTGCATGATCTAACTAACTTGTATCTGCAGCACCGACAGGTTGGTATAGCAATGCTTCTGCATTGCTATGCCTTGTAATTGTGATCAGACTGCAGAAAGTGAAAGTCCCATAGTGAGACAAAGTAAAAAAAGTGAATAAAGCCGTAAAAGTATTTTTTTAAACCACAAATTAATAAAAAAAATAAAAAATATATTGTACCCATAAGTAAATATTATTATGAAGATAAAAAACAATAAAAATACACACATTTGGTACCACCGCGCCTGGAATGACCCGACCTATAAAACAGTCTCACTAGTTAATCCTTTTAGTGAACATCGTAAAAAAAAAAAAAAACCGAGGCAAAAAGCGATGCTTTATCATCATACGGCCAAACAAAAAGTGGAATAAAATGTGATCAAAAAGACGAATGTAAATAAACATGGTACAGCTGAAACCATCATCTTGTCCCACAAAAATCAAGCCGCCATATAGCTCCATCAGCTGAAAAATAAAAAAGTTATCGCTCTCAGGATAAAGCATTATAATTATTTTTTCAATAACATACCATATATACTCGTGCATAAGCCGAGATTTTCAGCCCATTTTTTGGGGCTGAAAGTCCCCCTCTCGGCTTATACACGAGTCATATACCTGGGTCGGCGGGGGAGGGGGAGCGGGGGTGTCACAGATCATGTTTTCCCCCCCTGGCGTGCCTTTGCAACCTCCCCGCTTCTCCATTGTCTCCCTTCCTGCCTTCAGCGGTCAAGTGGTACTGCTAATTAAACTCATGAATATGCGCATATTCATGAGTGTAATGAGCGGTATCACATGATGCTGAAGGGAGACCTGGAGAAGCGAAGCTGCAGAGACCGCGCCAGGAGGAGGTAAGTATAGTGATATTCACCTGTCCCCGGTCCATCGCTGTCTGCTGCATCCTGTGTCAGTGACCTTTAGGCAGCAGGGGGCGTGGTGACGTGGTTAGTGCGCGCCATGCCCTCTGCTGCCTGAACGTCACTGACAGATGACGTGGCAGACAGCGGTGAGCAGCAGGACAGGTGAATAACTCAGGTGCCGGGTCCTGAGCAGGAGAGGTGAGTATGGCTTTTTTTGCAGCAGCATATGGGGGGCATAATATATGGAGCATCTTATGGGGGCAGCATATGGGGCATATTCTATGGAGCAGCATATGGGGGGCTTTATGGAGCATCGTATGGGGCATAATCTATGGAGCATTTTATGGGGGCGTAATCTATGGTGCATTTTATGGGGCATAATCTATGGAGCATTTTATGGGGGAATAATCTATGGAGCATCTTATGGGGGAATAATCTATGGAGAATCTTATGGGGGCATAATCTATGGCGTATCTATGGAGTATTTTATGGGAGCATAATCTATGGAGCATTTTATTGGGGAGTAATCTATGGAGCATCTTATGAGCTCACAATCTATGGAGCATCTTATGGGGGCATAATCTATGGAGCATCTTATGCTGGAATAATCTATGGAGCATCTTATGGGGGCATAATCTATGGAACATCTTATGGCTGCATAATCTATGGTGCATTTTATGGGGTATAATCTATGGAGCATCTTATGGGGCCATAACCTTTATGGAGTAGCATATGGGGCATATTATTCCATGGAGCATCTTATGGGGTCATTATTAACCTTTGTGCAGCATTATATGGGGTGCATTTTATATGGAGCATTTTATGGGGCCCATCATGAACTGTATGGAGCATTATATGGGGCTCTTGATTCAATATAGATATTCAAAAACATTTAACCTACTGATGTCTCAATTAATTTTACTTTTATTGGTATCTATTTTTATTTTTAAAATTTACCAGTAGCTGCCGCATTTTCCACCCTAGGCTTATACGCAAGTCAATAAGTTTTCCCAGCTTTTTGTGGCAAAATTAGGGGGGTCGGCTTATACACGAGTATATACAGTAGTTTTTATTGTGTAAAAGCACCAAAACATTTAAAAAGAACTACTGTATATAAATGGGGTATCGCAGTAATCGTACTGACCCGAAGAATCAAACTGTATTATCAATTTTACCACATGCGTAACGGCATAAAAAAGGTCATAAAACAATTCCTGCATTATTAATGGCTGTAAATCCTTCCTCCCAAAAATCGGAATAGAAAGCGATAAAAAAAGTCATGAGCCCAAAAATGATATCAATAAAAATATCAACTTGTTGCGCAAAAAAACCTCACATGACTTTGTCAGCAGAAATATGGAAAAATTATAGCTTTAAAAATATGGTGGCTCAAAAAACAATTTTCTAAAAACAAAAAAAAGCATCTTTGAGGGCTAAGTTCACACTGGGCGTTTTTCTGCATTTTTTTTCTGCAGGAAAGAAGCTGCGCAAAAGCGCAGGTTTTGGTGCTTTTTGGGGGGGAATTTTTGGTTTGTTTTTTTTCATGCATTTTTTTCCATTCAATTCTATGGGTGAAAAACGCTGTAAAAACATTGAAAGAAGTGACATGCTCTATGTCCAAAAAACATGCAAAGCACAAAATACTGATGACAAAAAAAACAAGCTGTGTGCATGAGATTTCAGAAAACTTGGAGACATAGCTGGTGCTGTAAAATGCAGCTGAAAATTAGCATAAAAAAGCATAAAAAAAAGCCCAGTGTGAACTTAACCTTAGTATGTAACAACAGCTAAACATAAAAACCTGATATAAATCTGGTATCGCTTTAATCGCACCGACCCGAAGAATAAAGTCGTCTACTACGATACAATACGATACACTTTATTGATCCCAAGGGAAATTATGGTATTACAGCAGCGTTTCAAACAGCATTACAAACATTACAACATTACAAACAGCATTACATAAAGTAATTCCAAGACATAGATCTTTCACATGACTAACCATATTACGTAACAAACAAATTTGTGTAAGTGCAGGTACTTAAATCTTAAATCTCTGATCATTGCTATTAGGGCACCAGCCATAGGTCATTGTTGTCTTTCACCCTTAGGAAATTGTTATATAGAACATAGCAGTAGGCACAAACAATTTCCAGAATTTCTCCTTCTTGCACCTAAGTAGGATTAGACGGCTGCTGAATGTGCTCTTCTGCTTCAAGAACAGCTCGTATAGTGGGTGTGTATTATTGTTCATTATAGCCCTACACTTCTTCTGAATCCTATCTTCCACTACCTCCTCAAAAGAGTCAGGATGGAGGCCAACAGCTGCGCTTGCCTTCTTGATAATTTTGTTGAGCTTATTAGCATCAGTTACTCGCACAGTACTGCCTCAGCATATGATAGCAAAAAAGATGGTGCTTGCCACAATGGACTGGTAAAACATTTTGAGCCTTTTACTGCACACATTGAAAGACCTGAGCTTCCGTAGAAAGTACAGTCTGCTCATTCCCTTCTTGTAAACCTTCTCCGTATGACACCTCCAATCGATTTTGAGGTCAAGGTGGACCCCCAAATATTTGTAGCTCTCAGCCAGCAATAGTAATCGGTAAGTAATCATTCTCTTTCCTTCTATAACTCATCACCATCTCCTTGGCTTTCTTCACATTTAGTTCTAGACAGTTAGTCTGGCACCAATCCACAAAGTCAGAAACCACCCTTCTATATTTCTCCTCCCCCTGATCCCCCACAATTCCCCCTACAATCACTGAGTCATCTGAGAATTTTTGGAGGTGACAGAGATCTGATTTATACTGAAAGTCAGCTGTATACAATGTGAAGAGGAAGGGCGTAAAAATCATTTATACCGCTCAAGGAACGGCATAAAAAATAAATTTAACCAATTCTTCACCTGCTGTTGATTTTTCATTCTGACTCCCAAACATCGCAGTAAGGCTCAGTGCACATTTATCCTGCGCTCTGCACTGAGCGCTTACACCGGGGTTTCCGTGCAAATCTCTGAAATACGTGATTTAGATGGAACCCTCATGAAAGATTCCCTATAATGAGGCAGATGGAGGCACTATTGGACGCTGTCTGACCTGTGAAAAACAGACACAGCGTTCAACGCTTACTAGCTGACCCAGGGGATAAAACGCAATCTGATATCTTTTCAATTGAACCATAGGCACACTGAGGAAGGTCTAATGTAGACCGAAATGTTAGGGCAGGTTCACATTGCGTTATGGCAGTCCTTTTAAAGGATGTAACGCATCCGTTAACGCACCCATAGACTGCCATAACCAAATGCATCGCTAACACATGTCATAATCGGCATGCACTATTTGTGCCATCATGCTGTGACGGAACCTCGGACGTGGTCTACAGCGTTCGAGGGTCCGTCACGGCTAGCGCAGATGGAGCAGAATGCGCTAACGCGATCGCATTAACACAATCAAAAGAAGAGTAGCGCTAGCACAGTCCGTTTAACGCATCCATTAAATGGACTGCCATAACGCTATGTGAGCCTAGCCTTTATGAACCTTTATTGTTGGATTGCATAGTAAATCATTTACTTAATTTCATCTACTCTGAGTGCCAAGTTTTCTTATGTTTCGCTGAAAAGGATTGGATCCTACTTGTGCACCATTATACAAAAGTGCCATGGTCATCTCTATAGTGCTTGTAACAGGGACATTATACCTGCCATTATGTAGGGATGACCTGTACTCTTGGTGGGGTTTACATAGGAAGAAAAATAAAGTTAATGCTTAAATTGTGGCGTAACACGATTTTCTGCAAGTCCCATAGCTTCTCTTCAGTGCCTCAGTACAGGCAAGTAATAAATCATTATTTTCTACAGATCAAATCTTCATGTAAATATGATCTTGGCTCCTTTTTATAATGTGATAATATTATGAGAGTGTTTTTCACGCCATTTAATTGACAGCTGGAGGCAATGTGCCTGCTGCTTTTTGCTCTGTCCCCGGATACATATCTGCAGACACATCATCATGATCGCATCCTGATCCAAGAGGGCCAAGGCTCTGTGGTGGGATCTATTTTTGTCAATCTTTCTCTTGCACCAAGTGGCATCTTCAGGAACACTCAACTACATTGTATTGAATGTTTTCGCCTTCAGACGTGTGACGTACAAGAGCCGTGACCATAACCAACCGATGGCGGCGGTGACTCATCCACCCACTATAGCAGCAACTGAAGCCTGCTCCGATCACTTGTTTTTGACCCAATTAATTCTGCTAAAAATATAAAAATATATAAAAAAATGAAATCATTTCCTTTTTCCCAGATTAAAAAAAAAATACATATTTGGAGTCAAGCAAAATTCCAATCAAAATGTAAATTATTTAACCATTTGTTAAACAACAAAAAATATCACCTTGCCTCCCCTCAAACATGCAAAAATGCAAGAAAAAGCGATTAATACATTCTAAATACACCCTCAAATACAAAAATTATAGTTTGCGATTGTCACAGTTTCATAACTAACTGTGGAATAGGAACGCTGTGAGTGACAGCTCAGCTGCCCTATGGAATCTGGAGTGTGCTGGACTGTTGGTTGTGTTAGTGACAGTCCAGTCATCCAATCTGATCCTGTTGCGTGCTGGGCTGTCTTCGCCTAAGTTGCAGGTGTTTATATAGCTTTGTGTCTCTTTCCTCTGACCTTGTTACTGGACCTTGGATTTGTCGTTACTTCTCTTGTGAATATCCCCGTCTGCTTTTGACGCTCTCTAACTTTAGATATCTGACCCTGGAATTGGTCTCTGACTATCCGTTTGTTGTACTCCCTGGTTTTGATGTACCCTCTTGGAATTTGACCCCAGATTGTTTTCTAACCACGCCTTTGACTTATCCCTCTTTAATTTGAGTCCTCCTGGTATCTGACCTCGGACCTCCTGACTATTCTCTCTCACGGCTTGCCCGTGAGTAGCTACTCAACATCACAGTGATATCAAAAACAAGCCCTCATAAAGCTCCACTGAAAAAAATGTTACAGGTCTCATAAAATGGCAACACAAACCAATTTTTACAGATTTGTACTGACCTGGAGAATCATGTTCCAATTTTATTGCACCATGTACATTGAAAAAGTAAAACCCAAAAGTCAAGTATGATGACTATATATATATATATATATATATACTGTATATAAAAAGTTATGACTCTTCGAAAAGAGGCACGAAAAAGTGAATGCCCAAAAATGGAAAATGTCCTGGTCATGAAGGAGCTAAATTTGTAAAGGTGATTTTACACTGCATTCAGGCACTTGTTCCGTTGCCCCGGAATTTGAGCACATGCACCATAGACAATGTTGGTGCCAACAGAGCAAAAGTAGTAGACTGTGTTTGGGTATTAATCCCCAGTAGGCATGCACACCTGAAAATGTTGCATGACAGCGCACACATTCATTGTAAATGAGACAATGGTGATCAGCTGATCAGGAGACAAAATATGTATTTTCCAATAGGTTTTATACGTACAGCAAAGCTACCAGGGGGCAAAAAGAGACCTTTCACAATCTGATCCGGCAGTCATGTGTCACTCTCTTCTGTCATCTCTTCTATCATCGTGTGTCATCTGAAGGTTACTGTTTTAATGTTTTTATTACAAGTTAACCAGATTATACAATTCATCTATAATATCCACTTTTCTGCACTTCAGTTGGTTTTAAAAGTACTTAGTTGGAATCAGGACTTAAAGGGGTATTTCAATCTCAAACATTTATAGCATATCCAAGTTTTAATAAATGCAGGTTTCACGTCTGGGATCTTGAGAATGTAGTATTGTCGTATGTTGCATGGTGGTCATGCATGGGCATTTCTCTCCTATTCATTTTGATAGGGGATGCAAAAAAATAGCCAAGCATGAGTGCACCAAAATTAGCAAAGTTTGGTGAAAAATATTTGCTCAAAAATATGTAAAAATGTACACATCTGTCATTCAGAACGATGTACTGTGACTCATTTGGCCTATTTTAGAATGCCTTAAACCAGATTAGCAAATCTGCATCACAATATTCAGATTAAAGGGAGTAAGGCTCTGTTCACACACAGCTTTTTTTTTCACGTTTTTCCCGCGGATTTACCAAAAAATCCACTCAAAAAACGCTTTAAAGAAGCTTCCCATTCATATTAATGCATTTTGCACTTTTTGTGCATATTGATGCGTTTTTACAGCGAAAAAACGCTTTGCGGTAAAAAATGCAGCATGCTCATTAATTTCGCGGTAAATTCTGCATTTCTGGCTATTTTCTATGTGTCTGGGGACACGCGGAAAAAAAGCCGCACATTTTTGCTCAAAAAAACGCGCAGAAAAAAATGCGCGTTTTCTGGGAAGGAGTCCTGTTTTTATGCAGAAATTTTCTGCATACGTGAGCACATGTCTTCAAGGTGAAAACAGGTTTAGATTGCAGGCTATAACCATAAGATCTGTATACATAAAACAGTTGGCTACTTAGGCTTTGTGCCTAATAAGAGTTTTTGGTGAGTTTTTGACTCTGTGCATTTTTGCTACGTCAAAACCGCAGCATCTTAGAGTTCCAGCAGAGCGGATGGAATTTATAGAAATCTTATGCCTACTATGCTTCTTTTTTACTCAGCGTAACCTGATGTGCTGTGCATATGTCAAATCTGTCACTTGGCAATTTCTCTTGTGGGTATGCTGACTATTCTGTGCAGATTTTTCATTGACTTGCATTAGTTGCAGAAAATCTACAGGTGAAAACAACATATGCATTTTTAGTGTGTTTCCAGAATAAAAAAGCATAAAAAAAGCATGTAATCCGCACATGACTATATCAATAAAGTTTTGTCAAAGCCAAATACCAAGAGGTATCAAAAACAAAGCAGGTCTGTTTAAAACATGACACTCGAAAAAGAGACAAAAATACAATGTCAAAAACATATCTTAAGCTTAGTCCCTAATAAGTGCAGAAAAGAGGCAGAAAATTAGCAAAATCAAGAACTCAGCCAAAGCTCATCGCGGGAGCGTAGCCTAAGCCATGTGCACATGTTTAGTATTTGGTGATTTTTTTTACATCAGTAGTTGGAATTGAAAACCAGGAGTGGGTGAAAAATGCAGAAGTGGTGACGTGTTTCTATTATACTTTTCCTTTGATTGTTCCACTCCTGGTTTTCGCTTATAATACAGAGATAAAAAACTCCCCAAATACTCAATGAGTGTCTAAGGAGGTGGAGGTATTGCTTACGTTCAGCTAGAGCAGATTAGTCAACAAAGCCACATGAATTGGGTGTCCCTAAAGTGAGAGGACACCAAGATAATGGATAGTGTGATCCAGAGAAGAGCCAAGGAAAATTGTTAGTAGGAGTGAGTGAGTTTCTGGAGATGAGTTCTGGGGCAGGAAGCCCAGCAGGGCGGTATGGAGTCTGACAGTGAAATGACGGAGCAGCGCTGAGAAGAATAGTAGAAAGAAGAGAGAGGGCTGTGCACTAAAGAAGTTAAGTATCGTATCAGCCGTAGTGGCAAAAATAGCTCTTCTAAGGGAAAAGGACACGGAACGCGAATTGAAGAATAGGACTCTCGCTTACCGGATAGTGGTGCTGTTGTTGGAGACTATCGAAGCTCCCAAAGTGCTGTGTTGGGTGGTGGTAAAGCTAGAAAGAGAGGCTAATGGAGTGATAGAGCTGAGCAAGCTCAGGAAGGAGCAAAATGTGTATGGAATTGTTGTATGTTTGAAGAGAAACTATCCACTGTATATACTTCTGCCTCCCTGATGCTATTGTTCAATAAAAGAATGTTAATGTTTGGATGGTGGTCTCCTTCATTGAACTATATAACATCTGGTCTTGGCCAGCCAAAGTCACCGGCATCATGGCGTCTGCAAGGGCATAGCGCCCTAAGAGTCAAAGTCCATAAACCCAGCCAGGACCCCATTTTTATGTAGCGCGCTGAGGCATGAAGCACAAGTACCTCGTCCACGTCTATCACCCCATGCCACATTACATGTACACAAGGCCTTACTTTTTTTGTGATTCATTTTCTAGCCTCTATTGGATTCCTCAGTATAAAATGACTCAGCTATAATCAACCTATGTAGGTGAGGAAGGTGTCACAGTCTTTTTGATAGACTGCAGTAGGGATCTTCATGACTACCGCACTGGTGACCTGTGGAGCCAATTAAAAGTTTCAGTGTTAATCCTTTTGAAGACAGCATGAGCTGTTGAGCCCAGTGACTGGCTACAGTGGTGACATGCGCTGTAGACATGATTTCACTGCTGCAGCCTGTCAACAAAGACTTCGACAGAACTGGAGAGGCAGTGCAAGAACCAAGGAGGATGAGTTACTGCTGTGAATGTTACACAGTCTGTGTTAAAAACCCTGACATGTGTGCACCACCATTGACTACAGTGGGTGTGCGTATGTCCTTGTTTGCGATCCTTAAAAAAGGGACCACATATGGACATAAAAAACGGACGTGTGAAGGAGGCCTAACAGATATAAACTTCAAATTAGTGTCTCAAAAGGTTCCACCCATTTTAAGTGGGACCGCTGGAACCTACATTAATCCAAAGAAAGAGGCTCTTAAATGCCACACTGGAAAAAGGTAAGTTCAGCATGCTACTTTTTCCTTGTCCCAGACAGGAAGAATGGTCACCGGTCTATTCTGATTATATGAAATGTCCCAAGAGAGAAAAAGAAACCGTGACGCTATCTAAGCGCAGTGAGTAGCATCCAATAGTATAAGGCGAGTAACAAAGAAAACTTACTCACCTGATGTAGTTGTGCTAATAGAGGCACAACTCCCGTTTCAGCTTGGAGTCAAATGGGAGAGACTGCATCCATTCCCAGAGAGATGGAGAAACCACTTGCCGGAGTTTCCCATGGTGAAGGATCAAAAGTGAAGAACCAGGATCAGCTTTGTCTTAGGGATCCTTAGGGCTCCTACCTGAGGGAGGCTGCAGTGCATCCGAAACGCATTGTGTGGATAATTGTGTTTTTAACTTTTTTAATTAAAAAGAAAATTAATCATTGGTTTGAATAAAAGCTCATTGAAGCAACTTATCGGACCTGTTCTTGATTCAAATGTGGCAACCCTAAGACAGCGCTGATCCCGGTTCTTCACTTTTGCTCCATTCTGATTGCAAATTTCAGAGCGCTGTTTCCTGGATTGTTCAGTGTTCCAGTTCCCCTCAGATCCCCCACCTGATCGATGACAACTTTAAATGTTGAAGATAACCTTTTAGTATTTTCAGCAGTTATTAGCAGTTGTGCAATATTGTCAATAGACAATAAAAGTTTGTACACCCCTGCATTAAACCCACTATAATTGTAAAGTTGAATCTGGGAGTTAAATACAATATCATGTGCTTAGTTGAAAATACCACAATCTGCTTCTCATAAAGTTGCTCTTTCTCTGTTGTGAAATCCCAGGACTGCTGCCATTCCCGAAATTGGTAGTCCCATGACACTATGGAAATCAAGGATTACCTAGCCGGCAATGGTTATTTACATTGATTATGCTGATAACAATTCAGATACAGTGTTGACCTATATTTATTAGGAACTTCCATCTGTGAGAAAATTGAGGTTGTCATATTTTATTATAAAAATTTGCATTAGGGATTATTCTAATAAGAGATTGACCTTCAATATTGTAAACAGCGGCTTGTGTAAAACTTGGAAGTAAAGAGCAAATGGATTCATTAATTAGTGCTTTCAATATCTTTCATTCTCTATGGTTGAGTAGGGAAGAGCAAGCTTGTTAACATAGTGTATTATTTACAGAATGTTATATTCTAAAGACTGTGGCCTTGCTGTTACAGAGTAGATCTTGTTTTTTTTTTTGCTTTCTGATACTGTGCAATAGGTAATTTACAAATCACTTTGTTTAAAAAATATTCTGGCTTATCCCAAAAAATCATTCCAAAGTTCCTTATTTGTCTAACTTACTGTCCACTGCTTCGTGTCAAGTGTAAAGGGCCTGTCACACTAAGCGATATCGCTAGCAATATCACTATAACGTCACTAGTTTTTGTGACGTTATAGCGATATCGCTAGCGATATCACTATGTCTGATACTTACCTCCGACCGCTCCCCGCTGGTTATCGCTGATCGCGTGAGAACGTCCTGGACTGTTTCTCGTCGTCAGCTTCCTGCTGGGCTTCCTGTGGAGAGATGAGCGACGAGCGTGGACGCGGGCGGGAGGACGTCAAGATCGCTTAGTGCGACAGGTAAGTAGCGACCTCCGTCCTCTGCGATGTCGCTGGTGAGATCTGCCTGTGTGGCAGCTCACTAGCGACCACTTAGAGATGCACCAGCAATCCTGACGGCGTCATATCGCTGGTCAGGATCGCTGGTGCATCGCTAAGTGTGACAGTACCTTAAGTCTTCTCTATCAGCCGAGACACTGAGATGAATTACAGGATGTGAGAGTGTTTCTCTGTCTCTGTGTGTTACGCGGGGCTTAGGTCAAAGAAGGCTGAAATACCCGGGGCCCCTGCGGAGTCCCTCTAACTAGGGAAAACCCTGTCTGACCCTCAACCCAGGGTTTTTGCTAATGGTGCAAATGCCTGAGCCTCCAACCTTTCCTTATCTCCTGGTCAGCCCTAAGCTGAACCCTCCACCCTCCACTCAGTGAGTCGTCAAACCACCAAAGCCCACACAGTAATGACAGACAGGGAGAACTTAAACCGCACCGCGCCGCATACACACAGGACAATACCGTAATGTGAACAGGGCAAAACAAAACACAAATATAGGAAGGCGAAAAGGTAACAACGGATCATATGCCACCAGCTACGAATTTCTCTCTCCAACACCTCCTCTCCTGACCGGAACCACTTGGCATAAAACACAAGCTATAATCGGCGACGTCCATAGGCCAGCACGACTATTTAAAGACCGTGGGCGTGACCAAACATCCCACCTGATTTCCAGCTAGATTAACCCCCAATAACCTGAGTAAAATCAAGCCGGCGCCACTGAGGCTATAGTGGACGGAGATGGAACTACCGCTGCCTGCCGGACGCTGTGGTGTGAATAGCGTCCGACATGACACTGTGCTCCTGAGCTCATGTCAAAATGCATGCAGGCAGATCAGAGAAGTGGGCTTTCAGTTTAGAGCTGACAATAACAGATGTAATGCATACTGAATAGAGATGAGCGGATCGATCATTACAGGGTTAAGTTTGAGTCGCATTTCCTCATATTTGCGGCTATGATCAGTGAGGTTCTCTTGCTCTCTCTTATACTCTCTCCTCTAGAGTGTAAGCTATCAATGTCAGCGAATGTCATGCACAGTGTGAGAAGATAACGTGCAACATGAGGGGAAAAGGGGAAGGAGACCCAAACACTAGGGAAAGGGGAGTGGGGACCCCTAGGCAGATATAATAGAACCCTGCTTCACCTACCATCCCTATATTGGTCCCACACCAATCGCTGAGCAGGAACCTAAGCCCTGTATATCCCTAGAGCTAGGCCCTGAATAGGGATGAGGGAGAGCACTGGTCAGTCCCCATTGTACACTAAAGACAAGACGGGAGACAAACAAGGGGAAATCAACTTAGCTTAAGCAGACTCCAGAGAGATAACACCAGACATCCTCCAAGAACACCAGAGAGAAAGTAAGATAACTGCTATAGCTCCAAGACTTCACAAGGGAATATGTAAATATCTCCGGTGGCTCCCTGAAGCAGACTGGGAGTCTATAAACTCCCAGGTCCAGCAGTGTCAATTAGGGAGGTTGCAACTGGGTCCAAACGTGAGAAGGATTAAGAAGGCGTCTGCAATGCCAAACGGAGAGACCTTCTACAGCCAGAAGCAGAGCGACTGTCTTTTGCATGTGACACACACGTGACAATGGGGTCACCTATCATCATTGGCTTCACTCTGCTCTCCTATGAACAAAATTGGCATCTGGAGGAAGCGAGAGAGCAGCAGCAGCTCTCACTTCCCCCAGATGTCTGATTTATCAGAAGGCAGGCAGAGTGAAGCCACCACTGATTGGCTGCAGGGGTCGTATGACATAACTGTGTCAGACGAGCTCTGGGAGAGCCAGTGCCGACACCACTGTAACGGTGCTGGCACCAGAGGTGAGTATAAGGTTTTGTTAATTTATAAGGGAGAATTTAGTGATCCAAGTACTGGACAACCACTTTAAACAGTCAACTGAAAGGGGTTTAACCACAATAGGTAATAAATTGCTCCTCGGAGCACCATTCCTGTGACCACTCTGAAAAATAGAATGAAGGTCCTGAACCACAAATTCTCACCCAAAGTTTACTGCCACTCTTCTAAAACCCTTGGGAACATCATAGTGTTACCACCATTGTTATCATAGTTTTCTATCCCATCTGTCTATATACATACAGTATATGTTTTTAGAGATACATACATTATCCAAAATGATGAAAACCTAAAATTAACTATTTTTTCAAGGGCCCTTTTCATTTATTTGAAATCTCTTTTGAAACTTTATCATAAAAAGTTTCTGCCAAGTTTGGATCCTATGACTTGTGCTGACACATTATTCTTTTTTTTAGAATCAGGTCAAGGAACTCCAGAGTCCTTACTAGTTTTGCCAGCAAAGGAAAAAAAATGTTTTAACGAAAAAAATATCAGAAGACCTTTTATTCAGATAAGCTTGACACCGAACCTTGTTCAAGAAAGACAGCGAATATTCATGTAATTTAAGGCCCGACATAGTGTAAAACATTTATTAATATTACTTTGGGCACAGTGGTTCATATTTTATAATCCTCATGGTAAAAGTAAAATCTTCTGTCACTAATCATTATATTACATCTAGAGACAATGTTACTGGCAGTTATGAAGGCTCCTTAGGTTAATTAAGGAATGGCGGTAGCTACTAGTAATGGATAATGCTAAACATATGCAGCTCTCGATGTGTTCCGGTAACTCTGAATGCAAATTATAATGAGCAGATGATAATATTCTAGAGTTTTAGTTTATTTTATTGTATTATGAAATCTGTCCATCATTGGTGAACTGAAAATAATAGAGAACGTCTCTCAGGATACTGTAATATTGCAATGTTGCCCATCTGAGATATTCAATGCTCGGCACCCAGTCTACGCAAACCATGCCCCTATGCACCCAATTAAACAGTTCTACACTTTCCTTAAACCTGTTGATATATTTTGGCTATACCCTTGGTATATTGAATTATTCCCTCGCTGGTATGAATTTAAATGTGCAGAATTCTAGAGAAACTCAGATAAATTACTCAGGTCATGAAGGCATGGGAATCCAAATAATCCTAAAAGTGGATCTCCACCTAAAACCGAAGCTTCAGTTATTATGGCAGGACAGTAAGTGACAGAGGCAAGTGTCATTGAATTGTTTAATGATAATGGAATTTTACATTTTTGCTCTTTTGTTTTTTTTCCTTTTTTCCAAGAGCCATAATGCATGAGTTATGTAGAATAATTTAAACATTTGAATAATATGGTTCATTTTACCATACATAATATACCGGAAAAAGGAGGAATAAATTCAAGTGTGAAGAAATGGTGATAAAAAAAGTCAGTGTAAATACGGTAAAACCAAACTTTCTCAGTATTAAGTGCTTTTATTAATTTGTTGATGAAAGAAAAATCCTAAAATTTTTATAAAAAAAAAAAAAAGATGCAAAATTTGTTCGTGTCGCCATTTTTTTATGGGAGGAGAGGGCTATTATTTAAATTGTTGTGCTATTTTTTAATGTTCTTTACACTTTTTTTATTTTATTTTTTAGTCCCCTTAGGGGACTTCATTTGATTACTAGCACAGTATTTCCCTATGTAGCAAAATTGAGTACTCTTACACACTCAGCTTCGCAGAAAGACTAAAATTACTGTTATGGGGAACCTTCATCAGGCCCCTAGATGACATATTTGCTCACTGATTTATTGGGAATGGGTTGAGGGGAGCCGGCCGATAAGAGAGTCCACACACCAGTAATGATGTAATTTAAATGCCACAGTGGATTTAACTGCAGGAATTGGAGCAAGATCGGGTTGCTGTAGGAACAGGCAGATACTGGCTATCTAACAAAGCCGGCATCTACTGCGTATGAAGCAGGCTCAGCTATTGAGCCAGCATCAAACTGTGCTTAGCGACCTAAGAGGGAACCATACAAAATAGATTTTTAATTAAGTAAACGCCATCAATCACAATTTCAGAATACAGTGACCTTCGTTTCTAGTGTGCTACCAGAATTCTAGCATTTTTCTCAAAATAAATGATGGTAAGCAATGTAAGAGCAAGGCCAGGAGTAGCCAGGAGTCAGGAGCAAGAATATTACAAGTTTTGTGACGCAACAGCGATCTCACCAGCGAGATCGCTATGTGTGACACTGACCAGTGACCGGCCCCCCTGCCGGTTATCGCTGATCGTCCTGGAATGGCCAGGACATATTTTTGATCACAGGTCTCCCGCTGGCCAGCACGCATCGCTGCGTGTGACAGGCTGGAGACCAGTGATCAACAAACTGGCGCTGGTAACTAAGGTAAACACAGGGTTTCTAAGCAGTGAGCAGCGCTTAGAAACCCGTTGTGTACCTTAGTTACGAGCGTGCTGGTGCAGGGAGCTTGTAACCAAGGTACACATCGGGTTTCTAAGTGCCGCGCGCCACTTAGAAACCCAATGTGTACCTTGGTTACCAGCTCCCTGCACCAGCACGCTGGTAACTAAGGTACACAGTGGGTAACTAAGAGACATGCGTCGCTTGTTACCCTCGTGTCGCTGGTGCTGATTGCTGGTGAAGCTGCCTGTTTGGCAGCTCACCAGCGATCATGTCAAGTTCATATCGTTGTCAGGATCACTGGTGCGTCGCGATGTGTGACGGAGCCCTAACATAAGGAACATGTACTGGTTTTCTCTCAATGCACTTCAACTGGGAAGAGGGTGTAAAAGCATGGGGATGAAATCATAGAATAACACCAATAGTTCTATACATAAGGGACCTCTAAAACTTTAGTCCTGGTTCTGGAGGGAATCTGAAGACCCTCGTTCACATAAGGCACAACACATAATCTGAAGACCTACCTCTTCCGACAAGCCTGCAACCTGCAGTAACCACCGATCCACCAAACCACTATACGACCAGCTCTACCCTCACCTACTGTATCCTCACCCATCCCTTGTAGACTGTGAGCCCTCGCGGGCAGGGTCCTCTCTCCTCCTTTACCAGACGTGACTTTTATTGCGTAAGATTGTTAGACTTGTTTTTATTATGTATACCCATCCTCACATGTAAAGCGCCATGGAATAAATGGCCCTATAATAATAAATATTAATAATATCAATGGCAGGTGGGGGGCGACCAAATGAAAGGTTTTGCATCTTTAGTCATTGTATTATCATGAGTGATTTTTCCCTTTAACGACATGCAATCCTATGTTAATGCCAGGAGGAAGTTTGAAAAACGTTTAACTGGTTGCCAGCAGAAATGAGCAAATTTATATACAAACTTTATGAATTCTAATTTTGGGAGTCTAATTTCATCATAACAAAACATAACATAACAAAAATGGAAACTGGATGGCCATTCCAAGCAGATCTGAGGACCAGGCAGAGAATGGGGGGCATGGAGGAGAGATGAATGTAAAGGTTCACTGAGAGTTTTTTTAACCCCTTCCAAACAATATTGATTCATTCAAATTTATTTCATGCAACTCTATCCTCCAATGAATTAAGCAAATTGTCCAGTATTACATCTCGAGAGACTTAATCAAATCTAGTTGTTGGTAAATTTACTGATAAATATATATCCCAATTCGATATTCTCATCTCCCAACCTTGAATCACTAGGAAACTGCTCTGCGGTAGCCTTCCCTGCTCCTCTGCACTGGCATAATGCAAATATACTTTCTAATTCAGTTAATGTGAAATATTGAGAAAGTATCGGGCTGCTGAACTGTTAACTTACCTGATAAATTATCCTAAAGATGTGAAGACTCGGGCACATATTCCTGTTGCTTGATGATTTGTGTTTTGAAGTACAGAAATAAAGAAGAATCAATGTAATGTGCAATTAGAAAACTAAGCCATGAAACGCAGTTTTCCCTACAGCTATGATGCCTATAGGTCTTATTTATTCTAAGTGGCAACTGGAAAGCCTGATTGGCAGCTGGCCACTCGACATTTAGCAATTTATGTCCTTATTCAGCAAATGGATTTAGAAATAATGGAGAATTAAAGAGTTATTTCATATGCACAGACACGATCTGAATAATGGGATGTAACAAACAGATAAGATATACAGTATATTTATTTATGTATAGGATGCACTATGGGGGATGTAGTGAGGTGGGCATAATGCTTCAAATGTGCATTAAAGTGAAACCCAACTTTTTAAAAGGGAACCTGTCAGGTCGGAGAATGCTATTAACCTGCATATATGGGGTTAATCTGCAAATTAATAGTGTTATGGAGGCCCTTATCCGTTGTACTGAAAGTGCGGCACCCAGGAGAAAATTAGCTTTTTTCCTCCCAGGAGCCGCCAGCTTTCAGTCATACAGGCGAGCATGGAGTTAATCATAGGGAGTCCAACCGTTGAGACCCTTACTGATATCAGAAACCAGGGTTCCGAAGAGCCTTGTGTGAATGCAGTAGTGGTCAATCATGTTCCATTAAATTCTAACTAATCTGAATTTTTGGGGATTTCGATTGACAATGAATCCAGCATAATGACTGCCAGCCAAGAAGCGATTTAAAAGATGAATCATTATACTCACCAATCCTCTGCCCTCCCCTGTACCTGTTCAGCTGTCGCCCAGTTCTCTGATGACTTCCCTTCAGCTTTTCTTCTCATTCCGGGTCTCTGCTGCTTCTGTTCTTCAATAGGCCCTGTGTCATCACATGGGAGTGAGGCAAATTATTGATATCAAGGATGTGTTGTGCCCCATGAGACAACATGGGGCCTAGTAAAAAACGGCAGCATTACAAGCCCAGAAAGTGAAGAAGGCAGAAATAAAAAAAAAAGCCAGAGGAGTTGATCAGAAGACAGGCTGCTGGAGAGGTTTGGGGAACAGAGCAGGCATGATTTGATTTGCAATGGATTTATTCAATGTGAATCAAATTTGCCAACCAATTTCAAGCAAATCAGCCAAATTCCAATTTTAACATATTCCCTCCTCTCTATTGTTGAGTCCCAGTTTTCTGCTTCAACATATCTTGTTGCGTTGTGGTAAAGTTAGAAAATGCTATTCCACCTAAGATTATGTAAATGTCACATGTGCTAGTTACCACTCTGATGGATATATCCAGATTACAGTTCTTGATCAGAGCAATGCACCATTTGCAGTAACAGAACAAGAGATACAGTAACTCTGATACCAGACTTTGAAAAGTGTCCACTTTAAGGAAAGCGGGCCCCTATCTCTGGAAAATACCAAAATTAACAAACTCAGCAGGTACTCCGCCTTAGTCGAGGGCAGACTCCTTGGTGACTTCTCTGGACTTGTACTCATTACAAACGCTGGTGGATCAGAATATATCTTCCTGTTCATTGATTTCTTTGCTGATTAACCCTTTGTCTGCTGTAAGCATAACTAACTCTTCTCTTGACTTGTTCAGACTACAAACTCTGCTGCAAGTCATGAACTGACTATACATATTCAGTTCCTATGTGTGTGTCACGCTTGGTTCTGTGGCCTGCTTTACTTATTGTCCTGCTGTCCTATTTCTCACAATACCATGTTCCATGCAGTAAGTCCGTCATCTATGCCATTGCCTTAGGCCTGTGTTGTTCACCCTGTCCTGCTGCTTAGAGAATTCACCTCGCCAGTTAAGCCATTAACATATGAGCCCCTATATGACATGTTATAGCCCTGGTGATATCTACTATATAATCGTTTAATTCTGTCTGTCTGTTTGTAATGGAAATCCCGCATCGCTGATTGGTCGCGCCCGGCCGGCCGCGACCAATCTGCGACAGGCGCAGTCTGACCACGAATTGGCGCGGAATTCAAATGACGCACGCCACCGCTACCGTCGGGAGATCTGCGGCGCTAGCCGCTGATCTCCCGACATTTGCCATGGGTCATCTCCTGCCTCACGGATTTGCCGCAATCAGCGATATTGGAGCAGAATTTAAAGGGGATCTGTCACTCCATTTTTGGCCTATCAGCTGCAGCCACTGCCATCAAGGGCTTATCTACAGCATTCTGTAATGCTGTAGATAAGTCCCCGATGAAACCTGAAAGATAAGAAAAAATAGTTAGATTATACTCACCCCGGTGTTCGGTCCGGACCGATGGGTGTTGCTGTCCCGTCCGGCGCCTATCATCTTCATTTGATTACGTCCTCCTCCTTGCTTCTCCCTCTGCTCCTGCGCATGGGTACTTTATCGACCCTGTTGAGGGCACAGCAGATTACTGCAGTGTGCAGACGCCGGACCTCTCTGACCTTTCCCAGCGCCTGTGCACTGCAGTACTTTACTCTGCCGTCAACAGGGCGGATAAAGTATGCGTGCGCAGGAGCCGAAGGAGAAGCAAGGAGGAGAACATCATCGTATGAAGATGGGAGGCGCCAGACCGGACCGTGACATCCACCGCACCCGCACCCCGGTGAGTATAATCTAACGTGTTTTTCTTATTTTTCAGGTTTCATCGGGGGCTTATCTACAGCATTACAGAATGCTGTAGATAAGCCCCTGATGGTGGTGGGCCCCAGCTTATGAGGTAAAAATGGGGTGACAGATTCCCTTTAAATAAACTACATACATATTCTAGAATACCCGATGAATCAGGCCACCATCTAGTATATATATATATACAGTGTGGAAAAAAAGTATTTAGTCAGTCAGCAATAGTGCAAGTTCCACCACTTAAAAAGATGAGAGACGTCTGTAATTTACATCATAGGTAGACCTCAACTATGGGAGGCAAACTGAGAAAAAAAATCCAGAAAATCACATTGTCTGTTTTTTTTTCCATTTTATTTGCATATTATGGTGGAAAATAAGTATTTGGTCAGAAACAAAATTTCATCTCAATACTTTGTGATATATCCTTTGTTGGCAATGACAGAGGTCAAACGTTTTCTGTAAGTCTTCACAAGGTTGCCACACACTGTTGTTGGTATGTTGGCCCATTCCTCCATGCAGATCTCCTCTAGAGCAGTGATGTTTTTGGCTTTTCGCTTGGCAACACGGACTTTCAACTCCCTCCAAAGGTTTTCTATAGGGTTGAGATCTGGAGACTGGCTAGGCCACTCCAGGACCTTGAAATGCTTCTTACGAAGCCACTCCTTCGTTGCCCTGGCGGTGTGCTTTGGATCATTGTCATGTTGAAAGACCCAGCCACGTTTCATCTTCAATGCCCTTGCTGATGGAAGGAGGGTTGCACTCAAAATCTCACGATACATGGCCCCATTCATTCTTTCATGTACCCGGATCAGTCGTCCTGGCCCCTTTGCAGAGAAACAGCCCCAAAGCATGATGTTTCCACCACCATGCTTTACAGTAGGTATGGTGTTTGATGGATGCAACTCAGTATTCTTTTTCCTCCAAACACGACAAGTTGTGTTTCTACCAAACAGTTCCAGTTTGGTTTCATCAGACCATAGGACATTCTCCCAAAACTCCTCTGGATCATCCAAATGCTCTCTAGCAAACTTCAGACGGGCCCGGACATGTACAGGCTTAAGCAGTGGGACACGTCTGGCACTGCAGGATCTGAGTCCATGGTGGCGTAGTGTGTTACTTATGGTAGGCCTTGTTACATTGGTCCCAGCTCTCTGCAGTTCATTCACTAGGTCCCCCCGCGTGGTTCTGGGATTTTTGCTCACCGTTCTTGTGATCATTCTGACCCCACGGGGTGGGATTTTGCATGGAGCAGCAGATCGAGGGAGATTATCAGTGGTCTTGTATGTCTTCCATTTTCTAATTATTGCTCCCACAGTTGATTTCTTCACTCCTAGCTGGTTGGCTATTGCAGATTCAGTCTTCCCAGCCTGGTGCAGGGCTACAATTTTGTTTCTGGTGTCCTTTGACAGCTCTTTGGTCTTCACCATAGTGGAGTTAGGAGTCAGACTGTTTGAGGGTGTGCACAGGTGTCTTTTTATACTGATAACAAGTTTAAACAGGTGCCATTACTACAGGTAATGAGTGGAGGAAAGAGGAGACTCTTAAAGAAGAAGTTACAGGTCTGTGAGAGCCAGAAATCTTGATTGCTTGTTTCTGACCAAATACTTATTTTCCACCATAATATGCAAATAAAATGAAAAAAAAACAGACAATGTGATTTTCTGGATTTTTTTTTCTCAGTTTGCCTCCCATAGTTGAGGTCTACCTATGATGTAAATTACAGACGCCTCTCATCTTTTTAAGTGGTGGAACTTGCACTATTGCTGACTGACTAAATACTTTTTTTCCCCACTGTATATATATATATATATATATACCCTGTATATATAATATCTGTAAATGAAGGGTCAATAGAAGTGACCGTTTACTTCACACGCGACTTTTTTATGGGGAGAACATAAATTATGCCCTTTTCTACTTGGAGATAATGGAGCAAAATCACGATATAGGTAGGTCAGATTTGATAAGTTTCCCTTTATTATATTATACCTATATATGACCATAAAATCCTTCAGCTACTAAAGGCAATGCAATTGTTTACTACTGTAGCATTTCAATTTATTATTTCAATTACTACAGTCCCCATCCTATTATCCTGCTTCCTTAACCATGATAATTCATGGCAAACAGATCAGAACAGATTGCGTTAGGGGTCAGTTAGTGCCAAATCCTTTTATGCTAATCTCCCTTTTATGTTACTTTTATTTGTATTACATTGTTATTAGGTTCCTTTTCAAATATCACCTTAGTTACCACTTACAATGTGATTCTCGCAGGCCAAGCTTTGTGTACTTGTTTCATCATCAAAATTATTCACATGGTTCCAAATCTCCTATAACCTGAACCCTTTAATGATGCAGCCTATTTTCCTTTTTTTTATGCTTTCATTGTTTCTTCTTTTCTAAAAGCCATTGATTTTTTTAAAACTTTTCCACTGACTTAGCAGTATGAAATCTCCTGTATTTTGATTGCTACCAATCATAGTACCATATCATATTGTGAAAATTTTGAAAAAATCCAAATAGTGTAAAATAGTGAAAAAAATAACAATTCTGACATTGTATACGGGGTTTCATTTTTACAATGTCCAGTGTATGGTAAAAGTAACCTGTCAACATGACAAGTTCAGATGAGAATGATTATGGTCATGTCAAACATATATTTCTGTATTATTGTAGGCTATGTTTTACTATTATTATTGTTTCTGTATTATTGTGGTGGTTTAAACAAATTCTAAGCATCATAAGGAAAAAAGATGTAATTTCTGTCCCCATTTTTTGAAACCTATAAATCTTTTTATTTTTCTTTGATGGGTCTGTGCATGAGCATTACCGTATTTTTTCACGTGCCAAGCTGTTGTGTTTTTATTGCATACCATTTAAAGTACATATCATGTTTTAATCACTTTGCATTTTTTTGGGGGGTAGCTATTTAAAAATAGAAAATTGTGGCATTTCAATTTTCTTCTTTACACATTGAACATATGGGTTTAAAATTTGATATTTTAATAGATCAAACTTTTATGGATACCAAATATGTCTATTTTCTTTATTGTTTTTTTTCTTGCATTTTTAAAGATTGTGATACAAATTTGGAAGCTTTATTTATATTTTTAAAAACAGTTTTTTTGTACTATTCACTTTATTTTATCGAGCCTTAATAGGGGACCTGTGAACATTTGATCTCTCGTACTTTACACTGTAATATTTACAGTACACATAACAATCTCCGGTGAAGCTCATGGTGTGGCTGAGCTTTACAGGAACACCAAGATGATGGAGGTCCTTCAACAGGACCACCAAAAATGTAACCTTTGCCAAAACACACTCAAAATTGACTGTTGTGTATAGTATTCCTAGAGTAGGGGTTTAAATGTCCCAAGTAAAGTTGAGAGAATTGTTTGGAATCGGTCGTCGAATCTGAATTTGCCATATTCGTGCGATATTGGTGCCCTATTCGTGCCGAATTTATGCTTGACGAACGATTCCGAACATATTCGCTCATTTCCACTCCCATTGACTCCAATGATGTTCAGCTGTGTTTGGCAATATTGAAAATAGAATATTCGCCGCTAATCGTAATCAGAACCGAATTTTGAAAAATTCGCTCAACTCTAGTGTTGATAGGTAAGTATATGGGATTGGGGTTTAACCCAGCATCATAGTTAGGGTTTTGTTCAGGGCACATATTCAGCTCACTTTTCTAGCCCAGTAACATAATACATGTTAATACTCTGTTTAATACCGATTCTAAATGCCTCTTCCTGAGCCAAACCCATAGATTGGAGTCAGTGATAAACGGTCATAGAGGAGCGCTTAGGAAGCAACCCAGGGGCAGACAAAAATGTCAGGTCTCCACCGCAGCTCCAGCTGAAAACCTCCAATGGAGGATAGGAGCAATGAGAAAATGGAAACGGTCTTAGGAGCGCAGGAAACAGACTCAGACAAGAGATGGGGTTAAACCACAACGCGTTTCGACGGATGAAGACGGATTCTCTGTCAAAACGCATTGTGGTTTAACCCCATCTCTTGTCTGAGTCTCTTTCCTGCGCTCCTAAGACCGTTTCCATTTTCTCAAAACCCATGGATTTAACTCATATTTCCAAAGTTCATAAGTATCAACCAAAACTCTTTTTTTGAAGATTTGTATTTATGTGTGTTTTCTCTCTAGAGTTTATGAACGATACAATAACAGGGCAAGGAAATACAGGTCACGTTTATTAGGAGCTATAAAATCTCTTTGCTCATTGAAGTGATATATAGAGACCATCGCTATGTGATACAGACACTGTGTAATAATAAACAGCGGAAAAATGAGAAGTAGGATGGATTAAGCCACTCAGAATTAGGGCATCTGAAAAATTAATAAAGAAACTGTTTGCTTTTAATGAATACTTTAATTTATCCTTTTATATGTGCAGCAGAGAAAAGCCCGAAAATAGAAAAAAAGAACAAAAAGAGTAAATATTGTACAAATTATACTTCACTCAAGGATGATGAATATTGGTTATGTACAGGATAATCCGCCGTAGTTTGACTGTGTTCTGAAGGATGTTTTCGAAAGGTAGATTAATTCTCAGTTTGAGACCATCCAAGCATGTTATAAGTGAAGCTCATCCGGTTGTGACTGCAGAAGAAGTGTTGTTGTAAATTCTTCTCAATACTGCAACTGGAATTTGAAAATCTACACTATAATTTTAACCCCTTCACCATCTTGGCATTCTCTGTTTTTACGTTTTCGTTTTTTTTTTGCTCCCCTTCTTCCCAGAGGCATAACTTTTTTATTTTTCCATCAATATGGCAGTGTGAGGGCTTGTTGTTTGCAGAACAGTTTTACCATATAGTGTACTAGAAAATGGGAAAACAATTTCAAGGGCATTGAAATTGCAAAAAAAGGTGCAATCCTACAACTTTTTTACTATGTTCACTAAAAGCTCAAACTGACCTGCCATTATGATTCTCCAGGTCATTACGAGTTTGCAGATACCAAGCATGTATGGGTTAAAAATCCAAAGTTTGTAAAAATAAATAAATAAAAAAGGGCCTAATTTTCTGAGACCGTAGCATGTCCATTTTTTGGTATCTGGGGCTGGATGAGTGCTTATTTTTTGTGATTCACACTGATGTTTTATTGATGCTATTTTTGGGTAGATACAATGTTTTGATCTTCTTTTATTGCATTTTATTGCAATGTTGTGGTAACCAAAAAAAAGGAATTTTTTTAATTGTTTTATTTTGACTGGGGCAAAGAGGGGGTGATTTGAACTTTTATATTTTTTAAAAAATGTAAAAACTTTTTTACACTTTTTACTTTCTTCAATAGTCTTCTTTGGAGACTTGAAGCTGCAATCTTCTGATCACTGGTGCTACACATAGCAGGGCTTCAGAAATGATCATCTGCTATGTACGCTGGCCATGGGGCGGCACTCATAGCAGATCGGCAATTGCAAGCACGGATTGTCATGCCAACCCATCGGTGCCCCGCGATCTTGTGACAGTAGGGCCGATGAGTGGGGTTAGTTAAGCGCTTCCGGCGCATTCATATTAGACACCGTTGGCTGTTAGGGGCACATGACAGCTGATCAAATCAGCTGTCTTCTATGTGAAAAGATGTGGACTCGGCGCCAAAGCCCATGTAAAAGAGGGGGAAGAGACCTATGATGTACCTATATGTCATAGGTTGTAAAGGGATTAAATATTGCTCCTTGATTATATCAATCCTGGAGTCCTATTTAAAAGGACACTCTGATGTCGACACCACCCCCCTGATTTGAATAGGGGAAAGATCTGCAGTACCCAGCTGCAGCCACAGCTCCTTTGACAACTCTAAATATCTACCGGTACCGGGAACAGCTGATCTCCTATGGTGTCAGGTGTCGCACCTCTACCAACCAGATATTAATGACCTATCCTAAGGATAAGTCATGAATTTAAAAATCCCAGATAATATCTTTAACCTTGGCTTTGTAACTAGATTTCGCTTCTCTCTTGTTCCTTAGATTGTCCCTTGGTATTTGTTATCATACTCCTACTTTTTACCATTGGCCCCGCCATACGCCTAGATTTTATCATTGGTGCATCCTCTACTTATGTCTCCATTAAATACTTTGGTGTGACACATCAGGTTGTTTTTGTAGCTGGAACTATGGTAATCAGCTGATCACCAGGCTAGCTTAATTTCAAAAAGCGATTTTCGAGTTGAGAACAGGTCAGGCTTATGTTAGATGATGCACTAGACTGCTTCTTCCAAGTGCACTGACACACCCGTAGTGCACTTCCAGCCTGATTTGTACATGGCTACGATGTTTGATTTCTTGTGAATGGCACATTGTATGAGTTACTCCTGAATCTAAGACCAGACTCTGTGTCTTCCTTGTGTCTCATCTTGCTCATTCTGTTCTTTGCCATTTGTGATCTGGTGCAATCCAATGATATTATGTGTTATCGCTATAGCATAATGCGATGCTTCATCTGTGCTCACAGTGACGGACCCTCAGACGCTGCAGACCGCGTCCGAGGGTCCGTCACAGAATGATGGCACATTGCTAGTGTATGTTGATAATGGCATGCATTAGCAATGCGCTCAATAATGGGAGTGAATGGCAGCGTTAACGGATTGCATTACATCGCGTTATGCCGCATGTAACGCAATCCGTTAAACAGACTGCATTAACACAGTATGAACCCAGCCTTATAGGCTTGCCCAGGCAGCAAAAAGCTTTCTAAGTATTCAGGAGTAGTGATGGTCCAACCTGAACAGTAAAGTTCAGGGTCTGTGCCAAACACCTAGTGTTTGGGCACGGGTGCCAAACACCTAGTGTTTGGGCACGGATCCCAAACAAGGACTTCTGCAGGAAGTCCGTGTTACTGTTTTGGGCTCGGCACCCAGCAACATTGGGTGTTTCCCATGCTGTCATCTGCATCACAGAGTGAGAAACACAGGTGGAGATGATCGGTGGTGAGATCATTACCGCCGGACAGAGAGCTGCGGTTTCCACGCTGTCGGATGACAGCCAGTAGCTGTGACCGGTGGTAAAAAGGTTACTTCCAGTCACACGCGTCGCCTGATGAGAGAGTACTAGTCCCATCAGCCTACACCTACTGTCACTGATAACAAAATGGGGAAACACTTTGAACATCAAATTTAGGTAAATGTTTAAGCAATATCACAGAAGACAATGCAACATATACTGTTCTGTTTTACATAGTGCTACTGTGGCGGCCCTGAGGCTCAGTCACCACAGAGGTACTGCACCTCCTTCTGAGGTTTGGTACCCCACCATCCAGGTAAGGTGGGAACTCCTGACCACGCTCCAACACTCGCACCCCACACAACAGGGTAGTTCATCAAAGCCACATTGCGGCTCCTTGCATAGAGTGTAACAGAGCACCTTTGGTGGCTCCCTGCTTGGAACACGAAACGTGCTGGGAGGCGGGTGGAGTTGAGAATACATAAAAGAGCGGGGAGGTTTAGAATTACAGGTCAGTCAGTAGGTCAGTCTGAGAGAGGAAGTCACTCAGAGAGGTGTGAGGGAAGGAGATCCCTGGAAGAGGGATGGAGGAAGGAGTTCTGCAGCTGCCTCAGTGATCTGAGCCAGCTGGCACAGGAAAGGAAAGAAGGAGAAAGACGATGAACTGAAGCCTGAGGTTCCATAGGAAAGAAAGACAAGTACGGAACATAGGAGAAAAAGGGAACACAGAGGACATAGGTTAGAGGAAGAACCCTGCCTAGAAGTTCTAAGCGCAAGGCCGGGGACCGGTCCCCGAGGTTGTATGGACACTAACGATTCTGCAGCAGACACCGGTGGAGTAGAGGGCTGTAAATGCACTACTTCCATCTAAGACTTGGGGGCACAACAGCAACACGGATAGAGAGCCGGGACTCAGGAGTAAGGAGTCCCCAAAGCAGGCTACAGCTGTCTGCCGTACAAGTAGAGTTCTTGGGAACATCTGTTAGGAGGAACTCCAGTGTAACTCAGTACTAGGAGATCTTCACACTAAAAGGAGCTATAAGAGGAGATGTTCAGAAAGGCACATGTTGGCGGAGCGTTGGAAGGGAGCATTCCATCTTGCCTGGAGGTTGGCTGGGTCCCTGACCCAGAGGACACAGCATGGAGGCTGGCACCTGTGTGTACTACAGACTGTGAGTAAAGCTTTGGAACCACAAGCCCTGGTGTCCTCCATTGATTCTTGCACCAACACACCCAGCACTGCTACATCTGGGTACCAGCTCTACACCGCTTGCGCCTCTCCTCTTCCCCCTACATCTACACTGCCCTGGGGCTACAGCTCCACCTGTGGGGAGCTTCACCATCTTGGCTGCCACACACCACCAGCCCCGGAGGATCTGCAAGCAGTGTCGGCCTAACATCTCACTTGCCGAACACCACAGGTGGCGTCACAAACTATTCCATTCACTACATTCTATCATTCAATTTCCCCCATTAATTGGGCGCCCAGGGCCACGGACCGGGTCACTGCTGCTGTGACACATCCCGCTGACACCGGCCCAGTACCGAATACCCCACGGCCTTGGGAGGGTGACCCATTACAATGTAACTTTTTTATTTTAACACACAAGGTTTATTCTTTTTAACCTCGTATGAATGACTTAGAAATAATCCGCATAGCTCAAGAAAGCAGAAAGATGTAAGAAACATAGTTAACAATGTGTGATTGTGACATTTCTATTAGCAGTGAGGCTTTCTGAGTGATTGCCCAGGACCTACTAATATATAGAAGAAAAGATGTAATTGTTTCCTGTGGTCCATTGTCTCTCTCTCTCTCTCTCTCTTTCATGTGCTGTACATTACCAGGAATGTATCATGGCTGATAAATTGATAATTCCTTTAAGACAAGCGCACAATGTGAGGCACAGACACGAGTCTCTGCCATTATGAGTAGAAGAACAGCATACGAGATGTAACCGTGACCCAGATTTCACACTGAAGTTGTTATTTAGCATCTCGTGGAAAATGGAGGCTGCAAATGGACACTATAAAATTACTCATAATACAATGAGGATACTCTGCACATAAAGGTGCACAAATACATTTCTGTCTCTCTGGGCGGTTTTGTTAATAAGGCATGAAACAAAGTTTTAAAAGGGATCTGTCATAAGATTTCACAGTACAAACGTCATAGATTATTGTTATAATCCATTTTAAGAAGAGGACGTAGTAATGTCTGTCTAATAACACAGATAAGGAATTTAAAATGAATCTCCTCCTTCGCAATTATCCGTTTGATTAGTTAGTTTTATTTGTAAGAGCGGAGGGTTGCTTTATGTACGAGGGCACTTGGCACACAGATCATTAAAAGAAATGTATAAGGGTTCGGCCACTGCTTTTTTATTGATGGCTTATTATTAGCATAGGCAATAATTACATGATTAGCGAAGGTGCCATTTTTTTGGTGCCAAATTCATCAAAATGGCGCTTGCCATTCATGAATTTGGCGCAAACTCAAGAAAGGGCTTTTTTCCTGTCTTGAACTGTGTTTGCGACTTTTGGAGGCAAAAGTTGCAAAAATTGTGCCAAAATTGTTGCATATTTAAAAATACACCAGCGAAGGATTGGACTGAAGCTGTGCCAAGTTTTGGAAATTTTTGTAAAGTTGCAATTGATGAATCAGGTGAAAACATTTGGAATTTCTAAATTCCACAAAGCGGAAAAAAAACAGGAGAGCAGATATGAAATAGACTTGAAAAAGGCACAAATGGAATAATGAATTGGGTGCCAACCAAACACAAAGGTGCAAAACAAACAAAAGTAGACAAAAAACAGATGTACAGGCAATGATAAATCTGTGCCAAAGTGTATAGGAGGCCAATCTACAAACAGCTATATAACACAGGTGATGCAGCGGTTACCGTATATACTCGTGTATAAGCCGAGATTTTCAGCCCATTTTTTATGCTGAAAGTCCCCCTCTCGGCTTATACACGAGTCATATACCGGGGTCGGCGGAGGAGGGAGAGCGGGGGTGTCAGAGACCATACTCTACTCACCCCATCCTGGCACATCACTGCAGCCCCCCTGCTTCTCCGCAGGTCTCCTGCGCCTGTGTTCAGGGTTACGTGGTACAGCTCATTAAAGTCATGCCTTTAATGAGCGGTACCACGTGACCACTGAACACAGGTAGAAGACAACCAAGGGAGAAGCAGGGGCTGCAGAGAAGACCGCGCGCCAGGAGGGGGTAAGTATGACAGGGGCAGAGCAATATTCATCTGTCCCCGTTCCATCGCCGTGCACCGCTCTGTTTTCGGGTCCTCTGGCTGTGACCTTCAGCACAGGGCGTGATGACGTAGTCAGTGCGCACCCTCTGTTGAATGTCACTGCAGAGACCCGGGAGACAGAGCGGCGATGGAGCAGGGACCGGTAAATATTGCCAGTGCCGGGGGCCTGAGCCAGCGGCAACACTGGCACCTGGCCCACATAGCACGCCAGTGTCCCCGCCTGCTCAGGACACCGGCACCTGGCCCCCAGCGAGAGGTGAGTATGTCATTTTTTTTAATTGCAGCAGCAGCATATGGGGGGTATTTATGGAGCATCTTCTTGGGCCACCATTAACCCTTGTGCAGCAACATATAGGGGGTATTTATGGAGCATCTTCTTGGGCCAGCATTAACCCTTGTGCAGCAGCATATGGGGGCATTTATGGAGCATCTTCTTGGGCCAACATTAACCCTTGTGCAGCAGCATTTGGGGATTATTTATGGAGCATCTTCTTGGGCCACCATTAACCCTTGTGCAGCAGCATATGGGGAGTATTTATGGAGCATCTTCTTGGGCCAGCATTAACCCTTGTGCAGCAGCATATGGGGGGTATTTATGGAGCATCTTCTTGGGCCAGCATTAACCCTTGTGCATCAGCATATGGGGGGTTTTATCTATGGAGCATCTTCTTTGACCACAATTAACCCTTGTGCAGCACCACCCTCAGCTTATACATGAGTCTATAAGTTTTCCCAGTTTTTTGTGGCAAAATTAGGGGGGTCAGCTTACACGCGGGTTGGCTTGTACACGGGTATATCGGTAGTTTTCAGATTACTACATCTGTATTTTTTTGTACTGAGAACAATTATCAGTTTAATCCCAAAAATCGAATATCTGATGCTGGACTGAAAGAATTTCATTGCAATCCCATTCATTTATTAAAGTGTGAAGAGCATTTGTTAAATTTTGCAGTGTTGTATTGTCTCGGTGTCTTTAGTTAGTAACCAAAATATAAGTCTTTGCAGCTCATTTCAAACTGTCAAGAGAAATGTAGACGTATCCCAGTTGTGTAACATTAGGCATCATGTTCACTTAGTGTTACAAGCATTAGATAGCGAGCGAATGTGGACAGTGAGTAGAAAATTACATTAGGTATAAAGGGAATCTGGCACATGATCATCACTCAGAGTAATTAAAACAGATACAACTATAGAAGTGTTCCTGCCATTTCAAGGGTACATTAGTATTGACCCAGGTCTGGTATTGTCCTGCATATTCTTTATTATGGTGATCCCTTTCACTAGACATCAGTAAATGCATTAGACGCAAATCGAACTCCCTTTGATTTTTCACCAAAAATTCTAATTAGACAGTAAACCAAAAATTTGTTGTGATTCATTTCACCTTTAGCAAACTTCACCATGGATAGAATCTATTTTAGGCATTGTTTTGTATATAATATACAAAAAAATAAAAAAAAAAAGTTGCACTATATTGTGCTAAACCATGTCAATGTGAAATATATGAAATATGAATAGCTATACAGCTTCTGAATACTAGAAAAAAATGAAAAGCTTTGCACATAATTTGGCCAAGTGATGCCTGCCCATCAAACAACGTCAAGGTGGTCTCAAAAACTAATGGGTCCCTATCAATGTGAATACCTCTCTTAGGCTGATGTCTCAATTCCTGGGTGGATGTGGACACTTCTCTCAGTAATGCCTTCAGCATGTGATGAAATTAATTACACCAGGTTCCTACCTACCCATAAATACAGGCATTGCTGAGAGAGGTGTCCACATTCACCCACCATGTGGAAAAACTATCACTGGCAAGTCCCAAGTGCCAGTGACGAGCATATATACCAGAGGGGAGTGGCTAACACAGAACAGCTGAGACACTTCAGAATGGAGAGCTCCAGGAGAACAACTGAAATGATTAACCCTTGCAATGACAGAGCAAGAAAAACCTGCACTGTTTAATAGGATGGTAAACCAGCTTTAATCAGTGCAGGAGTTTGTGTAATCAGACGCCGCAATCTTCTGGACTCTCAGTGGCGGTATCCCCGTGACACGCTTATTGTAAAATAGAAAAAGACTGTCCCGGATAAACCCTTTAAATATACATATACCGTATGTAATAAACTAGATCCTTACATATTGCACTGCACAACTGTACTGTACCTGTAGCAGAATTGATCCTTTTGCTACCTGTTATTATCATACAATTATTCCAGGACTCATTTTATCCGTTTACTTTGCGATATGAAATGTTAAGGAAAAATAAATGTTGGTAATTAGAGAGACATTGTTATAAGTTTTTCGCTAATTAACAGATTTGAGAAAAAGACAAGTATGTTTATGAAATGAAAAGTAGTTCAATCAAAGCTGTAAAATTGAGTTATGTGAGGACGAGGAGGCTTTATTTTCAGGGCAAGAGAAACGTTAAAAGAGCAGAATTTGCAAAATGTGTTGTAAGATTTCACAATGGAGGCTAAGGCCCTGATTCCTTAAACTGTTTATATCAGGAAACTTTTGTAAAACAGTTTGAAAAATCACAACATTTTTGAGCTACATCAAACTGCACAAAAAATGTAGCAACTTTTGGTGTTTTCAAGACAGTGTCGGGCAGCTCCGTCAAAACGGGCTGTGGAGAAGCCGGGACGGGGCATTGTTATATCTGCCAATCAAATTCATGAAAATTAGCATTTCATATGACTGGAATAATATTTCTGGCAAGGTGTGGGGAGTCACACGCCTCTAATAAGAGGCACCAAATTAATATTGTAGCGTGCGCCATTTACTGAACATGGCTCATCTTATTCCTGCACGCTCCTTGTCAGGGTATGTGCACACGTTTCCGATTCCAGTGCGGAATTTTCCGCACAGAATCCGCATCTCTTGGCAGAAAATGCAGGTGCATATTTTATGCGGATTTGATGCGGATTTTCATGCGTTTTTTACATGTAGATTTGTATTTGTTTTTTGTAAGCTAAATAAAGATTTGTTATTTAACAAAAAAAAGATTTGTGATGTCATTTCTGTCCAACCTCCTCTTTTACATTTGTCCAACCCACACTCCATTACACAGACAGACAGACAGACAGATAGATAGATAGATAGATAGATAGATAGATATTATTCTGGGTACAGTTGTTTAGTTTGAGTAAAAATACTAGGGTTCCATTCACATGTTACTCATACGTACAATGCACAGCAACACAGATACTGACTATATAGCAAAATATAGATGCTTATTTATGGTGTTTTCTTAGGATGGTTATAGAAAAACTTTGGTATATAAGATCAATGAAATAAGTAGATTCTTCTGCCTCTCTGCTCTCTCCTGCCCTTCTTTCAAAATAACAGGAAAGGAGAAGAGGTTGTACATAGATCTCAAGGAGTGGAGAGGGAAGAAATGATCTACAGTCTCAGGGAGGGCAGAGAAAACAGTTTACTGATAAGAAAACATATGAAGAGGAAATAAGTGCAAGTCACAAATATTCTCTTGCTCTCAGATTATTACATTACACTATGCTTACAAATTATGCCCTGTAAAGTCAGTATATTTACATAAATTGTATAGTATGCCAGGCACATTTTCCAGAGATAAGAGATTAGGTATGAATTGCTTTTAGCTTAGGTAATATAAGGCAGATAGCATATGGTGTGGATGGAGTGGTGGTGAATGGGCACTAATCTTAACACAATCACAGCAGAGTGATTCCTATAATACAGAATTGTTATGGTATTGCTTTTCATGTAATCTTTTAACATTGTGGATGTGGAGCTTAAATAAAAGAGGACAGATAATTCTTTCCGTCTATATAATATCTGCTCTTCAGAAGGGTTTAGCTTCCTATTATTGGACTGTCAATAGTAATCTATATTTTATAATTGTTTCGCACTTTCAGAAGTTGCTCACTTAAATGAATAACAGAAAGACCCAAATTAAAACAATCATTTTCATTTAGACGATTTGAAAAGGAAAAAAAGATCAAACACATGAACTGAAAGGGACTTTGCATTTAACTAAAACATGAAAGCTCCAGTTCACATAATCAAAAGAAAATCTATTGTCCCTGCAAAATCTGCTCCGACTTTTCAATTACTGACACTGAACCGTGTCTGGGGAAAATTCTCTTATTTTACCTCCTTTTTCACACATTTAATAAAACAATCTCAGTGTTAATCCATCAATTATTCTACTGGCCACTTTATATTCTTACTAGAGGCGGTCGAAAAGATTCTACGTTTTTTTAATTGGTCTATTTATTCTGATACATTATCCTTTACCTTTATGCCACAAAACTCTAATGTTTATATGAACAAATTTCAGGATTTTACTTGAAGAAAAGTTTAGGAAATTAAAGAAGCAAGCTTCATATCTAGTATAAATAATTATTTGCTTAAAGTCCGCTTGCCTGAGATAAGAAATCGTTCCTTCAGCTTCGGCCCACGTCACACATAGCGACTCACCAGCGATCCCGACAACGATATCAACTTGTCAGGACTGAAGTGGTTGACGGATTCTGGATCTCAGACAAGGGGGTCTAGCAAAGACTAAGAGGAGGACAGGTTTCTTATGTGAGACCAGTAGGCCTAAAGTGAGGACTAAAGCCCCCGTCACACATAGCAATCTCACCAGCGAGATCGCTGTGTGTGACACTGACCAGCGACCACCCCCCCTTGCCGGTATCGCTGATCGTTGTTGGAATGCCCTGGACATTTCTTTGATCGTTGGTCTCCCGCTGGCCAGCACGCATCGCTGCGTGTGACAGGCGGGAGACCAGCGATCAGCGCTCTGGTAACTAAGGTACACATCGGGTTTCTAAGAAACGCGCGTCACTTAGAAACCCGATGTGTACCTTGGTTTCCAGCTCCCTGTATCAGCGTGCTGGTAAGTAAGGTACACATCGGGTTTCTAAGTGACGCGCGCTGCTTAGAAACCCGATGTTTACCTTAGTTACCAGCGCACTGATCGCTGGTCTCCCGCCTGTCACACGCAGTGATGCGTGCTGGCCAGCAGGAGACCAACGATCAAAGAAATGTCCAGGGCATTCCAACAACGATCAGCGATACCGGCAGGGGGGCCGGTCGCTGGTCAGTGTCACACACAGCGATCTCGCTAGTGAGATTGCTATGTGTGACGGGGGCTTTAGTCCTCACTTTAGGCCTACTGGTCTGACATAAGAAACCTGTCCTCCTCTTAGTCTTTGCTAGACCCCCTTGTCTGAGATCCAGAATCCGTCAACCACTTCATCTTTGCTTTCCTTTAGAACATGCAATCTGATGGTCCCTGGATAGTCCCCCTCTTTGGCACACAAACACATTGACATGCAGGTATGCGAGCTACAAGACCATAGATCTATTCACTTCTCAATACTTTCCCTATCTAACTAATCAACAGGAAACTACATTCCTATGTGCCATGTAACCCTTCCCATCCTGGGCTGGTTCCAATAATTTACCCTGTCTGCTGCTAACTCACTGCCAAAATACATAAAACAACATTTTAAGCATAGCAATGCATTATGAAATTATAAAAGCTTCAAGAGATGTGTTGGCAGCATCTTCACTTCTTTACACATACCTTCCATGACATGTAGTGCAAACAGGTATCTCTCAATGCAAATAGTAAATTAAAAATTGCAAGGGAAAACAAACACTAGTCAAACACTGTTTCCCCTCCCATAGTAACAGCTGAATGACAGAGAATACAGATGTCAGAATGGTGACGACCTTTATAAGACAATTATTGAGGAAGACCGTTCAACAATCTATGAGCAAAAGTGCCTTATGGGCATCTCTCCAATTCTGATATTAGTCTTTTTGTAGGGAATTTTCAACTCCAAGCCCCTAGTCCTATATTATCAGTAGAGTGGAACACCATTTTATTGTCATCGTAAGGGTTAACCTGGATTTTCACATGAAAATTTGCTATAAGTTTTCAGCCAGTATATGGGATTTTTTGGCACGATTTGGGAAATACAGTATTGGTTTGTTATTGTGCAATGTGTGGAACTGGTCTTAAAGTACGTAAAATGCTTATTTCAGGTGTATGTCAACTTTTATTAATTTTTTTAACTTTCCATTTTTTGCAGTCTGCCAGTGATCCCACGACAATCTAACCTACAGTCAATGTGATAGCCTGGATGATGAACAGATTTCTTCAACTGCCGTGTAACAAAGTATTAACAACAGGGCAATACGTCACCAAAGTCCTGCAGGTTAACTATCTGGTGAATTTTAGAGAACAGAGTGAGGGAATAGAAATGCCACTCACATCACGGAATGAATGGACGAGCAGAGAACTGCTGGTAAAACAGATATTATTTACTACTTGTGTCAGGACTCGCAAGAGGATTATGACAGTAACCAGCCTGTATGTATAGCACATCAATAAACCTCTCATTGTTTTACTCTGACATGCAGCATATATCCGAGTGAATAAGTAAAGAACATATATCAAAGACAATGTGTTATATGGGAAATGAGCACCATTTGTCTCAAGTGTTGCCAAGTTCAGCTTAGTTCAGCTTAGTCTTTTCATATTTAGAAATTTATGCAATTGAAATTCATATTTAAATGCAATTTTATGAGCAATTATATTAAAACAAAACAGCCTACATAGTAATTCCATGGTCTCAGTCTGGATCTTTATCAAAGAACCAAGATTCGAAAGCAAATCTAGAACTAGAAGCCATAGACTCCAACTATAACTCCAATGATGACATCTAGAGTTGAGCGAAACGGGTCGAAAAAATTCAAAAGTCGCCGACTTTTGGCAAAGTCGGGTTTCATGAAACGAAACCCGACCCTAGGATGAGGTCTGCGACTTACGCGCCAAAGTCGCGTTTCAAAAGTTTGTTTTGTGCTCTTTTTCAGCCAATCAGGATCCACGGACACTGTGGGCAATGTGATGACATAGGCACGGGTCACCACCATCTTTCAGAAGGGCATGCAAGTGATTGGCTTGCTTTGGTGGGCGTCACAGGGGGTATAAAAGGGCGTGCACGCCGACCGCCATGTTACTCATGCTGATCTCAGAATAGAGAGAGCTGCTGCTGCTGATTTTGTAGGGAGAGCGTTAGGCAGGGAAGAAGACACCAAAAACTGCTTCTGCTGCTAGCGATTTTGCCTGTACAACACACCAGTCACTGTGCAGTGCAAGGGGAGGCTATATAGTGGTGTATCAGTGGTGTTGGTTGTTGGGCTGCCTTCTAAGGCTTCATGACATTCCTGCATTGCTGTTTACCCACTGCTCCGCAAACTGCTTTTTTAAAAGCAATCCCAATTTTTTTTTTTGTCCTGCTGAGAAGAAAAAAAAACTGCTTCTGCTGCTAGCGATTTTGCCTGTACAACACACCAGTCACTGTGCAGTGCAAGGGGAGGCTATATAGTGGTGTATCAGTGGTGTTGGTTGTTGGGCTGCCTTCTAAGGCTTCCTGACATTCCTGCATTGCTGTTTACCCACTGCTCCGCAAACTGCTTTTTTAAAAGCAATCACAATTTTTTTTTTTTGTCCTGCTGAGGTACTGAGCTTGCATTTTTTCGCACCATACAGCGGTGTACGCTCCTCACACAGTACCGTGTAATGGCTGTTATCACAGCCACAGTGAAGCTATCAGTGAGTCACTCTGTGAGAATAAGTCGAGGACATGTTCCGTTCTTACAGACCTGCACTCTAGGGAGATTCCAATTCTGCCCAATTCTACATACACCTTGTAGTTTGTGATACACTAGCCAATTTCTGCCTGTGACATAGCGCTCAGATACTCAGTGGGCCTCACACAATCCATAAGTGTCCAGTGTCCACAAGTGTGTGCAGAAATTAAAAATCTCCCTTATCATCTAGTCACTTTGGTCACAGCTCTGCCATCGAGCCTGTGACAGAGCGCTCAGATACTCAGTGGGCCTCACACAATCCATAAGTGTCCAGTGTCCACAAGTGTGTGCAGAAATTAAAAATTTCCCTTATCCTCTAGTCACTTTGGTCACAGCTCTGCCATCGAGCCTGTGACAGAGCGCTCAGATACTCAGTGGGCCTCACACAATCCATAAGTGTCCAGTGTCCACAAGTGTGTGCAGAAATTAAAAATCTCCCTTATCATCTAGTCACTTTGGTCACAGCTCTGCCATCGAGCCTGTGACAGAGCGCTCAGATACTCAGTGGGCCTCACACAATCCATAAGTGTCCAGTGTCCACAAGTGTGTGCAGAAATTAAAAATCTCCCTTATCCTCTAGTCACTTTGGTCACAGCTCTGCCATCGAGCCTGTGACAGAGCGCTCAGATACTCAGTGGGCCTCACACAATCCATAAGTGTCCAGTGTCCACAAGTGTGTGCAGAAATTAAAAATCTCCCTTATCCTCTAGTCACTTTGGTCACAGCTCTGCCATCGAGCCTGTGACAGAGCGCTCAGATACTCAGTGGGCCTCACACAATCCATAAGTGTCCAGTGTCCACAAGTGTGTGCAGAAATTAAAAATCTCCCTTATCCTCTAGTGACTTTGGTCACAGCTCTGCCATCGAGCCTGTGACAGAGCGCTCAGATACTCAGTGGGCCTCACACAATCCAAAAGTGTCCAGTGTCCACAAGTGTCTGCAGAAATTCAAAATCTCCCCTGTCCTATAGACACCTTGTACCTTGTTTTACATTACTATATAGTTTGTTGGATTTTGTCTACATTTCTACCAAAAATGAGGAAGCCTGGTGGAAGAGGCCGTGGAATTGGGCGGGGGTTGGCAGCTGGTAATGATGGTGTTGGTGGTGGATCTGATGGTAGTGGCAAGAGCAAAATAGGACCGAATGCAGGAGGTGTTGAGCCTGCGTCATCGTCTGGCTACATAAGGCCTCGAACGCTTAGTTTTCTAGGAGTTGGCAAACCGCTTTTAAAGCCAGAGCATCAGGAAAAAGTTTTGTCTTACATTGCTGACTCAGCCTCCAGCTCTATCGCCTCCTCTTCTTCAGTTGTAAAAAGTAAAAGCACTGAGTCGTCATTGGAGGCTCATGTTCATAAACCACACCTTTCCTTGTGTCCTTCACCCCAACCAAGATTGAAGGATGACGCAGGCCATACTACTGATTACTCCATGGAGCTGTTTTCACATACCATGCCTGGATTATCAAGTGAAATGGTGAATTACCCAGGCCAAGATGAATCTGACATGGAGTGCACTGATGCACAGCCGCTGATGGATGATTCTGCTGGTACATTCACTCAGAGCACTACATTGTCCTCGCAGTGTACAGAGCCAGATTCTGACCCTGATGAGACTCAGGTGCCCCTTCCCGCACACTATACCACCATACACGGTGACACAGAGGAAGGTGCACATGACATAGAAGAGGAGGTGATGGATGACCGTTGTTGACCCAGATTGGCATCCATTGGGGGAAGAGGGTGCTGCTTCCAATAGCTCAGATGAGGAGCATCCACAGCAGACATCGACATCGCAACAGCTGTTATCTGGCAGGCCCGGAGCACTCCAAAGACAGGTTCCAAACATCAAAAGAGTTGCTGGACAGCTTGTCCAGAGGGTTAAAAGATCACAGCGTGCTAGGCCGCAAAATGTCTGCCAAAGTAGGAAGAGTGCAGTGTGGCACTTTTTTGAACAAAATCCTCATGATCAGGCCAAGGTTATCTGTAAGAAGTGCGCAAAAACCTTTAGCCGAGGGAAAAATCTGAAAAATTTGAATACCAGTTGCATGCTTAGACATTTAACCAGCATGCACTTGCAAGCATGGACACAACACCAAACCTCAAGTGCCACATGTGCAACTGATCACAACGAAGGTAGTCAGCAACGCTACATTGTTTCCCCCACTGTAAGCCCACCGGTTAGCACAGCAGCAAATGTTGAGGTGTCGTTGCAATGCCACAGCAGTCAGGGAATCCCACTGTTATATCAACGAAAGACTGATTCTAGGCCATCAGAAAGAACAACAACTCCATCACCATCATCAACCCTCTCTCAGTCCGCCCTGTCCACCGCTACTTCCACCATATGCAGCTCTCAAGTCCAGCTCACCCTCCCAGACACTATGAGTAGGTCAAGAAAGTACTCAGTCTCTCATCCGCGTACACTGGGTTTGAACGCCCACATTGCCAAACTAATCTCGTTTGAGATGATGCCCTTTCGGTTGGTGGAAAGCGCAGCTTTCCGCGAACTCATGGCCTATGCAGTACCACGCTATGACCTACCCAGTCGCCACTTCTTCTCTCGCAAAGCCATCCCAGCCCTCCACCATCATGTGAAAGACCGCATTGTCCATGCACTCAAGCAGTCAGTGAGCGGAAAGGTGCACCTCACAACTGATGCATGGTCCAGTCGGCATGGCCAGGGCCGTTACGTGTCCATCACTGCGCACTGGGTTAATGTGGTGGATGCAGGGTCCACAGGGGACAGCGGTGGTGGGACAGTGCTGCCTAGCCCACGGTATAGGAAACAGTTGGCTGTAGGCGTTCGACCCTCCTCCTCCTCCAGAAGCGAAAGCTCGTCCACAGAGCGCAGTCGTACGAGCACTCCATCTGCAGCTGCCACTGTTGCACACGATGTGTCCCCCTATCGAGCAGCTATTGGAAAACGTCAGCAGGCTGTGTTGCAGATGATGTGTTTGGGCGACAGACACACCGCCGAGGTGCTGGCCGAGTACTTGAAGCGACAAACTGAGTCATGGCTGGGCAGTGTACATCTTGAGGCAGGCAAGGTAGTTAGTGATAACGGCCGTAATTTTGTGGCAGCCATAGCCCTTTCAAAACTCAGCCACATACCTTGCTTGGCTCACACCTTGAACCTGGTGGTGCAGTGCTTCCTCAAAAATTATCTGGAGTTAACAGCCCTGCTCCAGAAGGTGCGAAGACTGTGCGCGCACATCCGCCGGTCACCTGTACACTCCGTTCGTATGCAGAAGCTGCAGCGATTGCTCCACCTTCCCAACCACCACCTCATTATCGACATTGCAACTAGGTGGAACTCCGCCCTGCACATGGTGGAGCGGCTGTGCGAGCAGAGGCAGGCCATAATGCATTTGTGGGAGGATACACGGCCAGGCACTTTGAGAGCAGACATGGAGTTGACAGGTGTGCAGTGGTCGAAGCTGAAAGACCTCTGTAAAGTCCTTCAGTGTTTTGAGGAATGCACACGGCTGGTAAGCGCAGACGACGCCATCCTAAGCATGAGCATCCCACTTATGCATCTGCTCATGCAAACTTTGACGCACCTTAAGGAGCAGGCTTCTGCAGCCAATGTTGATGAGGAGGAAGAGGAGGAGGGATTCCTTGATGACATTCAGCCATTGTCTGCTCAGGGACCTCTCCTGGACGAGGTGGAGGAAGAAGAGGAGGAGGAGGATGATGGGGATGATTACTTAGGGGAGGAGGATGCATCTCGTGGGGCAAGTAAAAATGTTGGCGTGGCAAGGTCTGGTACAGGGTTTGTGCGTGACTGGAGGGATGTGGATTTGCCAGAAAGTGCTCCTCCAACCAGCACTCGCAGTGCATCATTGACACCGGGAACATTGGCCCACATGTCAGATTATGCCTTGCAGATCCTAAAAAGGGACCCCCGCATTGCCAAAATGATGAACGATGACGACTACTGGTTGGCCAGCATCCTGGATCCATGCTATAAAGGCAAATTACAAAACATCATGCCACAGGAGAACCTTGACCTAATATTGGCTAATAAACAAGCAACTCTGGTAAATCAGTTGCTTGAGGCATTCCCAGCACACAGCAGCGGTGATGGTTCTCACACGAGCCGTACGGGCCGGGGGCAGCTTGGCAGAGGTGTTCGTGGTGCACACAGCAGAAGTGGCATTGGAGACAGGGGTTTCATGACAATGTTGTGGACTGATTTTTCAAGTACCGCTCACACAACTGGTAATACTGCATCGATGGAAAGTGACAGGAGACAGCAGTTGTCAACTATGGTTACAAACTACTTTTCCTCCCATATCGATGTTCTCCCACACCGGACATTCCCCTTTGACTATTGGGCCGCTAAACTGGACACCTGGCCTGAATTGGCACAATATGCCTTACAGGAGCTTGCTTGCCCAGCTGCAAGTGTGCTATCGGAAAGAGTCTTCAGTGCAGCTGGATCAATCCTGACAGAAAAAAGGACCCGTCTGTCAACCCAAAATGTGGATGATCTAACCTTCATTAAAATGAACCATGCATGGGTTTCCAAGGATTTTGTCCCACCTTCCCCTGATGACACATAGGGTGACAGAAAAATGGCTTGCTTTGGTCCACCTCTTCCTGGGACTTGACCTATTTCACCTTTTGCATCAGCTGAATGTCCAACATCAACATATGCCACTTTCTAAAACTCCCTAACTGTGCTGCCTCCCCCCCATGGCCGGGGTCACCACCTAGCGCACGACACCGTGCGAGTGCCGTTGCCCTGGACAGGTGGGTAGGCCGACTCTTGGGCGCGGGCGTGACGGAGTCTCGTTCGTTAACGGAATTAAGCTTGTAATGTGTGCATCTGTTCTGTAGCTGGCATGGTTGCGGTTTCCCAGGTGGAGTCGAATTTAACCGTAGGCTCCACTCCTGGTGGTGCCCTTCTGGACATTTCTTTAAGGTTCAGCTTTGCAACCATACTGCCCACGTAAAACAAACACTTTGCCTTCATGAACGCTGTTTGGAGGGTCATGACTCTTGGGAATAACGCCGCCCAATCAGTTAACTTGCTAGAGAGATCGTTCGTTGCTCCCAAGCATGACATCACACTCCCTAGGAAGAAGGTAATGCCACTGTGGCGACCGTACTCCTGGGGGCGACACAAGTGCACTGATGCCCAGCCACTGCTCGATGAATCTGCTGGTACATTGACCCAGACCACTACATTCCCCTCGCACGCTACACGGCCTGAATCTGACCCTGATGAAACTCAGGTTACCCTTCCCATATACAGTTCCATCTTACACGGTGACAAAGAGGAAGCTGCAGATGAAAGTGCAGGTTCGGCCCACCCGCCATCAGACACACCACCGTACTATCAGGGGCCCTGTGTCAGTGCCGTCGCCAACGAGTGGGCCCCCCCTGCTTGCTCAGGATCACAGCACTTGCAAGGTTGAAATACTGTGCAGTGAGATGGAAGATGGGGACGACGAGGAGTCCAGACTAGTACAGGGATTCCCTAGCGAGGAGACTTATTTGATTGCTTTCAATGTTGGGACAGCAATTTTTGGGGAGCACTATACTCTGGAGAATGATAGATGGGGCCCACCATACACTGGAACATTCCAAAGGTGGACATCAGACACTGGAGCAGCATTTACAGGGCCCATTATACACTAGAGCATTAGAAATGGGGCCCATTATGTTTGGAGCATTATTTGGGCCCATAAGACAGTGGAGCTTCATCCATGGGGACCAACATATACTGTAGCATTATGTGGAGCTCATCATATACTGTTTCAAACATTATATGGGACCAATGATTCTGTATGGAGAAATAGATGGGCCTTGTCATGAGATGTAAAAAGTGAAGTATTTTTCATTGTACTATACCGCTATTTCTCTGCCGTATCGGAGCATGATGAGTTGTGGTATGTGTTAAAGGGGCGCTCTTTCGCCCAGGGCACATGAAAACCTGGAGCCAGCCCTCCCCCCCCACAACTTTAGCCAAATAACCCCCATTTTTCAGTGCGTAACTTGTATTATGAAGTTAATTAAGGTTGACAAGCTTAAGTAAGAAGAATTGATGCTTTTGGCATTCAAATGGGCACTGTAGGAGTGTTTCCTGTCCTCCTCTCACTGCCGACTTTTATTCCCCATTGACTTACATTGGGTTTCGTGTTTCGGGACGACCCCGACTTTTCCCTATAATCGGACGATCTTGCTCGACCCGACTTTTGGAAAAGTCGGGTTTCACGAAACGAAACTCGACCCTAAAAAACCAAAAGTCGCTCAACTCTAATGACATCTATAAACTGTCGAAGGCTCCGTCCAATTTGATAACTTTTTTAGCCCCCATAGTGGACCCCTGGGTACATATTAAGTAGACTTGGAAGCTTTTGAAATAAAGTTTATGCCCATAGTGATCTGAATAGACGATTTACATTCAGATGAGGCCAACGTTAATAGTGGCCACCATTTTCCTGGTTTCGATTCTCATAAGACCAAGAGCCAGACCAATCTAAAATATAAACCCTGTTTCGGTAGGATTTCATCCAGTTACTCCACTTTCTTCCCATACCCTACTAACACTAATAGGTTAGAGGAAAATTGCACTAAGGGGTCGTGCACACGACCGTAATTTCGCGAGTGTTATCCTGCAAAACACTGGATTGCACTTAGACTAGTGTGATTCAATGGGACCAGGGAAATGTCCAATATTTTTCAGACAGAACCAGTTCCCGGAAATAAAAATCTCAGCATGCATGGGTTTGATCTGATAGTCGGATCGCACTCTGCCATTTAAGTCAATGAGTTAGTGGAAAGCATCAGACTCAGATGACATCTGAGAGCAGACCGATTTCCATGGACTGACAGAATGGAGAAGATGGAGACATTTTTATCTCCATCTTCTCCTCATCCGAGAGAATCACACTATGATCACACTCTGATCAGTGTTTGATCAGAGTGTGATTTGCATAAGCAGGCCGATTCTCTCATATGAGAAAATATACCATTGTGTGACTTATCTCAATATGTATGAGTCTGGTGGACAAGGGCTAACGTAAAAGAACGTGTTCGGTCTCCAGAAATCATTACCCATATGATTCTATGACTAAGGACTTCAGCCAGAAACGCATCAGAATGTCTTCTTGTTCTTAACCTGTCTGGACTCATTTTAACGAAATGAAATAAAGGAGAAGTTTTTTATCCATATCCAGCTGGTCGATCCTTCTTTTTCTTTTTTTCTTTGCTCATATCCGGTGGTCAGACGGACTTTGGATTCCAGCTGCAACATTGGAGGCTAACTACTATTCACACGGTGTGGCTCATTTCCCTTATGTTTTTTGTTGTTATTATTATTATTATTATTATTATTATTATTATTATTATTAGTCTTTTGCTATAAATTCTATTAACCAAAGCCAGGTTTTGAATTAATATTTTTTTTCCAAAAGTCCAGGTCCTGAATTTCTCTTCGATCAGTTTGTTCTTAGCTGACGAATGTATAAATGGTTTCTTCTTTGGTTAGTACTCTAAAAGATTAAAAATATGTATTAAATATGATTATTAGAGAAGAGCGACTTTGCCTTTTTTTGGGTCGAGTCGGGTTACACGAAACCCGACTTTCGCAAAAGTCGGGTCGAACGAAATCGGCCGATTATTGTAAAAAGTCGAAGTCTGACTGAAACACGAAACCCAATGTAAGTCAATGGGGAAGAAAAGTCGGCAGTGAGTGGAGGACAGGAAACACACCTAAAGTGCCCATTTTAATGTCAAAAACATCAATTCTTATTCCTTAAGCTTGTCAACCTTAATTTACTTTATAATAATAGTTAGGCATTGAAAACTGGGGATTATTTAGCTAAAGTTGTGGGGAGGTAGTGCTGGCTCCAGATTTTCGTGGGCCCAGGGCCAAAGAGTGTCACTGGGCTCCTTTAACACATGACACAATTCATGATCCTCTGATACGGCAGAGAAATAGCGGTATAGTACAATGAAAAATACTTCACTTCTTACATCTTATGATTGATATCCGTTTTAAATTCTCCAATAGCTCCAAAAGCAGACAGTATCTTACTCCATACAGTATTATGGCCATAGTGCACTATACAGAGTAATGAGGCCCATACATTTCTCCATACAGAATCATTGGTCCCATATAATGTTCCATACAGTATATGATGAGCTCCACATAAAGCTACAGTATATGTTGCTCACCATGGATGAAGCTCCAGTGTCTTATGGGCCCAAATAATGCTCAATATATAATGGGCCCCATTTCTAATGCTCCAGTGTATAATGGGCCCTGTAAATGCTGCTCCAGTGACTGGTGTCCACCTTTGGAATGCTCCAGTGTATGGTGGGCCCCAGATATCATTCTCCAGAGTATCGTGCTCCCCAAAAATTGCTCCCAACCTTTAAAACAATTAAATAAGTCTCCTCCCTGTACTCTTGACTCCTCGTCATCCCCATCTTCCATCTCTCTGCACTTGGACTGTTTAGGCAGAGGGCATACAGACGTGATGTCATCGCGCTCTTTGACCAGAATGTCACTGTCAGGAAAAGTGTTTGGTTTCCGGGGGCAGTATGGTTGCAAAGCTGAACCTTAAAGGAATGTCCAGAAGGGCACCACCAGGAGTGGAGCCTGCGGCTTAATTGGGTTCAACACGGGCAACCTCAACCATGCCATCCACAAAAAAGCTGCACAGATTGCAAGCTTAATTCCGTTAACGAACGAGTCAGGCATGCCCCCGTGGACCGCGTCCAGCTTACTAGAGGGACACGCGAGGCTCTGGCACTCGAGATCGGCCAATAACAGGTCTGTCATGCCCTTACATGTCCGGGGCTGCACGCGTGCTACAATGAAAGGACCAGCGTGTATCGTTTACAGGTGCAGATAACACGCTGAACCCCGTTAGTGATGGGGATCTGGGATTACAATTCTTCCCCGCGAACAAGCATTTCCCAGTAAGTGCAGGTCAACCGTAATTCCGGAATTAGGCCTAAATGGCATTCCAACAAGAATGTGAAAAAATTAAGTGTCCAAACCACAGGTGCTGTAGCTTGCTTAACAGCTAGGCTCCTCTGCTGCGTAGCACACAGTTCTTACATAAACAGGTGGCATAGCTTGGTTCAGGGGTGGCTAACTCTGCTGAGTAGCATACACAGTTACTAGGCCCAAAGTATTAAGTGGTGTAAATGCAGTCAAAAACTGGTTCTTTCATAAACAGGCAGCATAGCTCGGTTCACGGGTGGGTTCCTCTTCTGAGTAGCAGACACAGTTACTAGGCCCAAAAGGATTTTCAGAACAATATGCAGTAAAAAATTATTAGAAACACACACGGTGTAGCTCCTTCACAGGTGTACTACACCGCTGGCTACCAGACATTACTACTATGCCCTAAAACTGTCTATTATCATTGAAAACCATTATTAATGTGAAAAAAAGATACGCTTTTGTTTAACGAAACGTTCTCGAATGGAAACTCGAACAGCCAAATTTTAATCAAAGTGTTGTAGTTCGACGAACGGATCTAACACCGCCCAAAGCAGCTAAAATTTGAAATTGGCCAACAGTTCCACTCAAACACCACTCATCTGTAATCAGGAGGCAGACTCAGGCGGTCTCAGGCACAGTATGGATTCAACAAGATTGCAGAAAGTTGAGAAAGGGTACAGTATCACCGGATAACAGGTATATATAGCATAGTTTAAACATTTAAAATCTCCGTGTTTATTTCCGGAGTCCGACAAAGACACTCACAGCCTCAGTATGGATTAGACAACAATCTAAAAAGTAGAAAAAAGGAAATGTTTTTGAAGCGTACACCAGTATACACTGTTGGGGTATTTTTAAATCTTCATATATATTTCTGTCTCAGTAAGACAGTCCAGACTCTCCGCAAGAGGAAACAAGATGGATAAAAGTACAGACATAAAGTCGAGTGATTGCAGAAATTTAGGAATTACTAATCACGGGAAAAACTCCCGGGAGAATTCTCAGAGGCGATGCTGACCCTCAATTACTTTGTGTGTGGAGACAGCGAAAACAGTTCTTTGTGAAGAAAGGGTTGCTGTATCGCAGTACCGTTGATCCCATCACCGTTACTCATCTCCATCAAATTTTGATCACAGGGAGAGATGTAGACATGGTCCTCACTGCCTATCATAATCTGTCAGGTAACTTTGGAGTGCAAAAGACAGAAGTCACAGGCTGCAGGCGATTCTATTGGATTGGCATGAGAGGGCACATTTAAAAATGTGGGCAGGAATGTCACACGTCTGTGAGTAGGAAAACTGTGAAAGCTGATGATAAACCACCACTGCATCTCATTGTGAGTCGACGTCCATAAGAAATGGAAGCCATTGATCATCTGAAGCTAGAGCCCGGCCAGCAGGACAGGGCATAGCTACGTCTTAACCATCATCTATCAGTTCAACAAATTTGTAGTGGCAGTCTCGGGAAGGATTTGACAGCCCAGACTACACAGCGGAGGAGCAGGGAGAGGTAAATAGTGCAAATGCTGGGGCCCTGCCCAAGCAAGGGGGGCCCACTCGTGGGCGTCGGTACTGGCACTGGTCCCCTCATAGTACGCCGGTGTGTCTGACAGCGGGTGTGCACCCCCACCGTCAGAGACACTTGATTGAACTATGAGGGATCCTGTGCCAGTGCCGGCGCCCAAGAGTCGGCCCACCCACCTGTCCAGGGCAATGGCACTCGCACGGTTGCATGCGCTAGGTGGTGACCCCGGCCATGGGGGGGCAGCCCATTTAGGGAGGTTTAAAAAATGGCATATGTTGATGTTGGACATTCAGCAGCTGCAAAAAGAGGAATCGGAGAAGTCCGAGGAAGAGGAGGACAAAAGCTAGCTATTTTTCTGGCAACCTATGTTTCATCAGGGGAAGGTGGGACAAAATCCTTTGAAACCCATGCATGGTTCATTTTAATGAAGGTTAGATCATCAACATTTTGGGTCGACAGACGAGTCCTTTTTTCTGTCAGGATTGAGCCAGCAGCACTGAAGACTCTTTCCGATAGCACACTAGCAGCAGGGCAAGCGAGCTCCTGTAAGGCATATTGTGCCAATTCAGGCCAGGCGTCCAGTTTAGAGGCTCAATAGTCAAAGGGGAATGACCTGTGAGGGAGAACATCGATATGGGAGGAGAAGTAGTTTGTAACCATAGTTGACAACTGCTGTCTCCTGTCACTTTCAATCGATGCAGTATTACCAGTCGTGTGAGCGGGACTTGAAAAATCAATCCACAACATGGTCATGAAACCCCTGTCTCCAACACCACTTCTGAGGTGTGCACCACGAACACCTCTTCCATGTTTCCCCCTATGCCTCGTTGGAGAACCATCACCGCTACTGTGTGCTGGGAATGCCTCAAACAAATGGTTTAACAGAGTTGCTTGTTTGTTAGCCAATATTAGGTCGAGGTTCTCCTGTGGCATGATGTTTTGGAATTTGCCTTTATAGCGTGGATCCAGAATGCTGGCCAACCAGTAGTCGTCATCCTTCATCATTTTGGCAATGCGGGGGTCCCTTTTTAGGATCTGCAAGGCATAATCTGACATGTGGGCCAATGTTCCAGGTGTCAATGATGCACTGCGAGTGCTGGGTGGAGAAGCACTTTCTGGCAAATCCACATCCCTCCAGTCACGCACAAACCCTGTACCAGACCTTGCCACGCCAACATTTTCTCTTGCGCCACGAGAAGCATCCTCCTCTCCTAAATAATCATCCCCATCATCATCCTCCTCTTCTTCCTCTTCTTCCTCCACCTCATCCAGGAGAGATCCCGGAGCAGACAATGGCTGACTGTCATCAAGGCTTCCTTCCTCCTCTTCCTCATCCTCCTCGGCTGCAGACGCCTGCTCCTTAATGTGCGTCAAAGTTTGCATGAGCAGACGCATAAGTGGGATGCTCATGCTTATGATGGCATCGTCTGCGCTTACAAGTCGTGTGCATTCCTCAAAACACTGAAGGACTTTACAGAGGTCTTTCAGCTTCGACCACTGCACCTGACAACTCCATGTCTGCCCTCAAAGTGCCTGGCCGTGTATCCTCCCACAAATGCATTACAGCCTGCCTCTGTTCACACAGCCTCTTAACCATGTGCAGGGTGGAGTTCCACCTTGATGCAACGTCGATAATTAGGTGGTGCTTGAGAAGTTGGAGCAATCGCTGCAGCTTCTCCATACGTCTGGAGTGTACGGGCGACCAGCGGATGTGCGAGCACAGTCTTCGGACCTTCTGGAGCAGGCCTGTTAACTCCGGATAATTATTGAGGAAGCACTGCACCACCAGGTTCAAGGTGTGAGCCAGGCAAGGTATGTGTCGGCGTTTTGAAAGGTCTATGGCTGCCACAAAATTCCGTCCGTTATCACAAACTACCTTGCCTGCCTCAAGTGTAGACTGCCCAGCCATGACTCAGTTTGTCGCTGCAAGTAGTCGGCCAGTACCTCCGCGGTGTGTCTGTTGTCGCCCAAACACATCACCTTCAACACAGCCTGCTGACGCTTTCCACTAGCTGTTCGATAGTGGGACACCGAGTGTGCAACACTGGCAGCTGCGGATGGAGTGCACATGCGACTGCGCTCTGTGGACGAGCTTTCGCTTCTGGAGGAGGAGGAGGAGGCGGGTCGAACGACTACACCCAACTGTTTCCTATACCGTGGGCTAGGCAGCACTGTCCCACCGCCGCTGTCCCCTGTGGACCCTGCATCCACCACATTAACCCAGTGCGCAGTGATGGACACGTAACGGCCCTGGTCATGCCTACTGGACCATACATCTGTTGTGAGGTGCACCTTTACACTCACTGATTGCTTGAGTGCATGGACAATGCGGTCTTTCACACGAAGGTGGAGGGCTGGGATGGCTTTGCAAGAAAAGAAGTGCTGACTGGGTAGGTCATAGCGTGGTACTGCATAGGCCATGAGTTCGTGGAAAGCTTCGCTTTCAACCAACCGGTAGGGCATCATCTCTAACGAGATTAGCTTGGCAATGTGGGCGTTCAAACCCAGTGTACGCGGATGAGAGGATGAGTACTTTCTTGTCCTACTCATAGTGTCTGGGAGGGTGAGCTGGACATGAGAGCTGCATATGGTGGAACTAGCGGTGGACATGGCGGACTGAGAGAGGGTTGATGATGGTGATGGAGTTGGTGTTCTTTCTGATGGCCTAGATTCAGTCTTTCGTAGCAATAAAATTGTGATTCCCTGACTGCTTTGGCCTTGCAACGACACCTCAACATTTGCTGCTGGTGGTGTGCTAACCGGTGGGCTTACAGTGGGGAAAACAATGTAGCCTTGCTGGCTACCTTCATTGGGAGCAGTTGCACATGTGGTACGTGAGGTTTGGTAGTCCGTCCACGCTTGCAAGTGCATGGTGGTTAAATATCTAAGCATGCAACTGGTATTCAAATTTCTCAGATTTTTCCCTCGGCTAAAGGTCCTTGCGCACTTCTTACAGATAACCTTTGCCTGATCATTAGGATTTTGTTAAAAAAAAGTGCCACACTGCACTATCTCAGGCCCAGTGTAGATTACACCTCAATATAACAGGCTGAAATTGGATGGTGTATAAAATGTCTATATAGGACTGGGGAGAATTTGAATCTCCGTAGAGATTTTAGCAAGCTGACAATGATGCTCTCAGTCCCAAGTATGGAAGCAGGCAGCCTAATAAGCAGGACTGCTGCACACAAAAGTGTGGAAAAATGAACGCTTGGTAACTGGGCAAAAAAGAGGATGAAAAGTATTTTTGCTTTTAAAAAAGCAGTTTGCACAGCAGTGTGAAAACAGCGATGCAGCTATCAGGGAGCCTTATAAGGTAGCCTAATAACCAACAGAGCTGATGCACCAAAATATAGCCTCCCCTGTCACTGCACACTAACTGGTGTGTTGTACAGGCAAAATCGCTAGCAGCAGAAGCAGTTTTTTTGCATCTTCTTCCCTGCCTAACGCTCTCCCTACAGATTCAGCAGCAGCAGCAGCTCTCCCTATTCTGAGATCAGCAGAAGATGGCGGTCGGCGTGCACTCCCTTTTATAGCCCTTGTGACGCCACACAAAGCAAGCCAATCACTTGCATGCCCTTGTCAAAGATGGTGGTGACCGCTGCCTATGTCATCGCGTTGCCCACAGTGTGTGTCCTCCATCATTGGCTGAAAAAGGGCGCTGAAGCATCATTTGAAACGTGACTTTGGCCTCATGGTCGCCGACCTCGTGGCCGACCTCACACTATGGTCGGGTTTCGTTTCATGAAAACCGACTTTTGCGAAAGTCGGCGACTTTTGAAATTGACCGACCAGTTTCGCTCAACTCTAATGATTATCTGTTGCTCAGTACATACAATTCTCCTAATCCAGATAAAACTGGTGAAGATCTTGTATTTTTCATTACCTCCTTCCCTGTCCCAAGTGAAATTAAAAAGGCCTCATTTATTTTAGTATTTGCCGCCCTTGCAGAGACTACTTTCAATGTTCTACTAAAAGAGAATCCATGGCTCAGTTCCCACTCATGCCTTAAGCCATCCAATTTCCACCAGTTACCTACATTTCAGCAAAATTTTGAATGTTTTAAGACATATTTCGAAATGCTCAATAAGAAAAGTGCGTTATATTGGTAACAAGTTACAACGTGTCATAATGTGACAAGGAACGTCTCTCCTAAGGGAAATAAAGAATCCCCCTGCTGCTTCATCAATTCTTCCAGTCTAAATTCTTGTACTTACGGTAATTCGAATATTTGAATCATTATCTTCTCAGTGGATTTTGCACATTGATTGACAAAAACTTTAAAAAGTAAGGAAAATATGTTTTAGAACTGAAACGTTCACCCTTGTTTTCTTAATCTAAGTAGGTCCAGAATTATTTGCCTATTACTTTATAATATATAGGTCTATGAGAGCCAGAATTCTTGCTGCTTTGTTTGTGATCAAATACTTATTTCATGCAATAAAATGAAAATTAATTATGTAAAAATCATACAATGTGATTTTCTGTTTTTTATTTTTAGGTTCTGTCTCCAACAGTTGAAGTGTACCTACAATAAAAATTACAGACCTCTCCATTCTTTGTAGGTCAGAAAACTTGTAAAATCGGCCGTGTATCAAATACTTATTTCCCCCACTGTATCTATAGTTATTTCACTGTCACTTTCACTTGTTTTCTAAAACCCTATGCAGAGGTTCTTTTATGCCTGATTCTCTGGCCACCAACCTGCTCAGGGCTTCAAGGTTTAGTTTCCTTCTAACGGATGTTGGATCCTTTGCAGTTGTCTGCCATTGGTGTGTGGCAACTCCCGGCTCTGATGGGGTCACAGAACTTCTTTGCACCTGTTCTTCAACTATTAACCGTATGGCAGAAACTTCCTGAAGACCCTTTCCCCATCTTCCTGTGCCTAAGCAATAGTTAGCTACCAGGTGCAGCCAAGCGTAAATTCTCTCATCCGAGAGAATCGGGTCAATAGTGCAAGTCACACTCTGATCAAAGTGTGATTAAAGTTTGCTCCGATTCTTTTGGATGAGGAGAAGATGGAGAAAAAAAGTCCCAATCTTCTCCAGTCCGTAAGTCCATGGAAAACCGGAATGCTCTCAGATGTCATCCAAGTACAAATCAATGTTTTCCACAGAGCCATTGACTTGCATGATTCATCAGTCTGCCTCAATCTTTTGCTAATCTGCCGTACTGTCTGACCACCTCCAACCCCAACCTGGACTTAGCTACATAGCTTCCCTGCCCTAATCTTTGCCATCTGACTATTTCTTCTGACTGATGCTGTTTCCTAGTGTTGACTCCTCAGTTTCATGTCAGACAAAGATGACTTTTGGCATATCTATTTGGAGATTCCCTGCAACAAAGTGTAGATCCCTGTATAGGGTCAAGGGGGATGTTCCAGGGAATCCCTTAATTTCCGCTTCTATATTTAAACCAAGCCAAATCTTTTTCAACCTAACATATCAGCCAGTATTCCCATGTATAGATAGGAATAAAAGATACATTTATGGCTTTCTGTAGCCTACTTTCCCTTAAATAAACTATGGATCAATTTGTGAACTATTGTGGCCTTTTTTAACGATGACAACATAAGATGACTTATGTTAGCAGTTACAATGTCTTTACTTGCCTGTAAATATAATTATACAGTTGTGGCCAAAAGTATTGACACCCCTGCAATTCTGTCAGATAATACTCAGATTCTTCCTGAAAATGATTGCAAACACAAATTCTTTGGAATAATTATCTTCATTTAATTTGTCTGAAATGAAAAAACACAAAAAGAATTGTCCTAAAGCCAAATTGGATATAATTCCACACCAAATATAAAAAAGAGGGTGGACAAAAGTATTGGCACTGTTCGAAAAATCATGTGATGCTTCTCTAATTTGTGTAATTAACAGCACCTGTAACTCACCTGTGGCACCTAACAGGTGTTGGCAATAACTAAATCACACTTGCAGCCAGTTGACATGGATTAAAGTTGACTCAACCTCTGTCCTGTGTCCTTGTGTGTACCACATTGAGCATGGAGAAAAGAAAGAAGACCAAAGAGCTGTCTGAGGACTTGAGAAACCAAATTGTGAGGAAACATGAGCAATCTCAAGGCTACAAGTCCATCTCCAAAGACCTGAATGTTCCTGTGTCTACCGTGCGCAGTGTCATCAAGAAGTTTAAAGCCCATGGCACTGTGGCTAACCTCCCTAGATGTGGACGGAAAAGAAAAATTGACAAGAGATTTCAACACAAGATTGTGTGGATGTTGGATAAAGAACCTCAATTAACATCCAAACAAGTTCAAGCTGCCCTGCAGTCCGAGGGTACAACAGTGTCAACCCGTTCTATCCATCAGTGTCTGAATGAAAAGGGACTGTATGGTAGGAGACCCAGGAAGACCCCACTTCTTACCCAGAGACATAAAAAAGCCAGGCTGGAGTTTGCCAAAACTTACCTGAAAAAGCCTAAAACGTTTTGGAAGAATGTACTCTGGTCAGATGAGACAAAAGTAGAGCTTTTTGGGCAAAGGCATCAACATAGAGTTTACAGGAGAAAAAAAGAGGCATTCAAAGAAAAGAACACGGTCCCTACAGTCAAACATGGCGGAGGTTCCCTGATGTTTTGGGGTTGCTTTGCTGCCTCTGGCACTGGACTGCTTGACCATGTGCATGGCATTATGAAGTCTGAAGACTACCAACAAATTTTGCAGCATAATGTAGGACCCAGTGTGAGAAAGCTGGGTCTCCCTCAGAGGTCATGGGTCTTCCAGCAGGACAATGACCCAAAACACACTTCAAAAAGCACTAGAAAATGGTTTGAGAGAAAGCACTGGAGACTTCTAAGGTGGCCAGCAATGAGTCCAGACCTAAATCCCATAGAACACCTGTGGAGAGATCTAAAAATGGCAGTTTGGAGAAGGCATCCTTCAAATATCAGGGACCTGGAGCAGTTTGCCAAAGAAGAATGGTCTAAAATTCCAGCAGAGCATTGTAAGAAACTCATTGATGGTTACCAGAAGCAGTTGGTCGCAGTTGTTTTGGCTAAAGGTTGTGCAACCAAGTATTAGGCTGAGGGTGCCAATACTTTTGTCTGGCCCATTTTTGGAGTTTTGTGGGAAATGATCAATGTTTTGCTTTTTGCTTCATTCTCTTTTGTGTTTTTTCATTTAAGACAAATTAAATGAAGATAATAATACCAAACAATTTGTGTTTGCAATCATTTTCAGGAAGAAACTGAGTATTATCTGACAGAATTGCAGGGGTGTCAATACTTTTGGCCACAACTGTATATGCCATCTTATTATGGAAAATGCCCCTCTTAAATTTGGCAGAAAAGGGTGGAGGCTTCTCGCCATCTGTCTCAAGTAGAATAATGCACAGTCACTTGTACAGAACATTAAATGGATAGGAAACAGGTGCCCAAGTGCCATGTCTGTGATGTATTGCAGAAGATTAATTCCCTGAAATCTGCTGGTCAAGAGTTAGTAGCCTTGGAACTCCTACTTCTCTTCAAGGCACAGACATGTTTAATAACAGAAAGGATGAATCTTATTCATAGCAAATTGATTTATTAATACACACAATCAACTTATCTCTGGTGTGAAGCTGTACGTATGACTTTCATGGGACGAGGACATCACATTAATTTAAATAGTAAGTCCTAAATAAATTAAAATCTTGCGGACAGACGTTACAGCTGCTGATATAAATATAATTTCTGGAAAAGTAATAAGTCAGCTCATCAAGTATGCAACAGTCTCTTGCTTCACAAACTATAAACTGTTGACTTTAAAGGGAACCTGTCAGATGCCTCATGTCGCCTGAACTACGGGATGCATGAATCAGACTCTGGGTGCAATATTGTAGCTGTCTATAAAACACTGCAGCATGTTAGAGAAAAAATACTATGAAAGGCCAGCCAGGACCCAGGCGCCTTAGATGACTAGTCGAAGGCAGGTCCTCAGTGATTTTGCCCTGCCCGGCGCCCCATGATTGACAAGTTTCTCCTTATATGTGTTTACTGTATAGGAAAAAAAAACAGATAATCCAGGAGCGAAGAGTGAGGAGAACCCACCGGGCACTTGTCTCGTGCTAGTCATCTTAGGTGCAGAGTTCCTAGACAGATTTTCAAAGTATGCTTTCTCAGAAATACTGCAACAATAACACTACCGGTCTCTGATTCATGCTTTCATGATAAAGGCAGCTGACAGGTTCCCTTTCATTCAGGAACCTTTAATTTGTCTTCTTAAATTAGCATAAATTACTGTCACCAATAAAATATTATAATATTATAAGTAATTATAATACAACATCAGTGATGTAAATATAATGGGCACAGAAGTTGCAGTCTCACCTGTGCTCTTGTGCCAAGGTTCCTTGGCCCATATGAAAAGACCAATACTATGAATGATCGATGATATTTGTTGGCTCCGTTGGAGATTTTGCATTGAGGTCCTCAAGCTTCAAGATACATCACTGTATGGCATGTCAGATATTACCAGAATTATCTACAAGGCCACACACAGATGATACCATTGTAGTGCCTATATTACAACCAGGGGCAAAACAATCGCAGTCGAAGAGGGTACGACCGTGAACAGGCCCGCGCAGGGGTGGTTTCACCAATGCAAGAGGCTATTTCATCTGGCTGTGCATCCTCAGATGCACATTCATCTGAAATGTATCACGGCGCAGAGACCCGCCAGGTCCCTGCACTGCAATAAATGCCGCCGACCAATCCGAGACTGGCAGCTGACGTCGGAAAGCAGCGCATGGCAGTGACGTCATACGTAGCTCATGGCAGGCACGCCGATGTCACTTCTTGGCCTCTGTGCCGGCTACAGAAGAGGATGCCGCCATACGTGGGAGTGGAGGAAAGTGAGTAGAATGGGGTTTTTTTATTATGCATTAAAGAATAGCGGTAAAATGGGGGACAGATATACAATGAAAGAATCTAGGCTGTAGGACATATATACAAGGAAAGGCCCCAGGATAAAGGACATATATACCGGGATCGGGGACACATATACCAGTAAGGGGCCTAGGATGGGAGACCTAATAAACAGAAAGGGGCCCAGGATATGGGGCATATATACCAGGATGGGGGACATATATACCAGGATGTGGGAAATAATAAACAGGAAAGGACCCAGGATAGGAGGCACATATACCAGGATGGGGGACATATTTACTAGGAAAGGGCCCAGGATGAAGGACATATATACCAGGAAAGGGCCCAGGATGGGGGACATAATAGCCAGAAAGGGGCCAAGGATAGGGGGCATATATATGCTAGGAATGAGCCCAGGATGAAGGACATAATAACCAGGAGGGGGCCCAGGAAGGGGGACATATATACCAGGAAAGGGCCCAGGATGGGGGACATAATAGCCAGAAAGGGGCCCAGGATAGGGGGCTTATATACTAGGATTGGAGACATATATACCAGGAATGGGCCCAGGATGAGGGACATAATAACCAGGAAGGGGCACATATATACCAGGATGGGGGGCATATATACCAGGAAGGAACCCAGGATGAAAGGCATATGTGACGGGTTCAATGAATTAATATAAGACATGTATTATTTTTCCTGTTGTTTTGCAATGTATACAGCCATGCCACTAGACCAATTGGTTAAGTCGTCTTGGCAGGTTCTCTTTAATATGATGGAAGATCATAAACAAATTTTGATTTTAGAACACTCACATCAAATCTATCTAATTTTCCTGTATTATTTTAGAATTGCATTTATGAATAATGGTGACATAATTTATTTTATTTTTCTTATGGATTGCAGTGTTTTCTCTGCAATGTGTGGCTTTGAAATCAAATCAATAATTGTATGTAGAAGTCACAGTGCTACAATAGTTTCTCGGCGTGAGTGACAGATCCAGGTGCGACTCAGTCTCCGCACAGCTTGTACCAGTCAGCAGGTTTTGCACATCTTTAATATCTTCAGCTCATCAGAATAATTCCCACTGTCAGGATCTGTCCTTTCTTTAAGCTGTCAGCAATTATTCCTTTCGATAAATCTAAACTTTACTTTATTATATTCTCATATTTACCAGCGCATATAGTGCCTGGAACATGTCTGGGAACATGTTCCTGAGTCTTACAACGGACCCCATGGATTCATTCTACTTTTTGGATTACAAAATACAAAGGAAAAGAGTTATTTCAAGAGGATGCAACCATTCAAAACATGAAGCACACTGCCTGATCATAGAGAAACAGTGCAGCTACTCCGTCCTCTACATCTAGACTTACCATGACCTTTGCTGGAACTTTTCAATATTTTGTAAGAGTGTAGTATAAGAGACTGGCATTTGTCTAAGACTTAAAGGAGTTGCCCCAAATGCAACCTATGTTCTATATCCACAGAAAGGGAGATACATTTATGTTAAAGAAGTAGAGATTCCAGCAAGGTAGAACCTTAAAATGGTACCGTAATTTATTGATGTTGCAAAATGCCATAAAAAATCCACCAATAAAAAAAAGCAAACGAGTTTCAGACACAGTCCTTACTCATTGTGCTGAGTAAGGGCTGTGTCTGAAACATGTCTTTCTTTTACGCCCAGGGCTTGCCGTACTGCAAGGCTTCCATGCAATTTAGATCTTTATATTCAGGTGTGCTGGCCTTTCCTTGGTTCTTTGTTCACATAAATTTATGTTCTCTCAGGGTTAGTCCTCTGCCCCCCCAATGATCATGAACACCCTGTATGAATAGCGAGTTAGTGAGTATGTGCGACCACTGCTTCATTGACAGTCCATTAACTGTCTATACAAGTTACAGAACTCCCTTATTTCACCCAAAGGATTCCTGGAATCAATGAACACTGAACAGTCTCAGAAGCTGGATCCCCAGCAATCAGACATTTATCATCTGTTGTGTAGATAGTTGATAGGTGTCATTTATGGAAAAATCCCTATAAAAATGTAAATCTGCCACCCTTCTGGTTCTTAATCCCCCGTTACACATAGCGATATCGCTAGCAATATCGTTGTAACGTCACTAGTTTTGAGACGTATCAGCGATATTGCTAGCGATATCGCTATGTCTGATACTTACCTCCGACCGGCTCCCCCGCTGGTTATCGCTGATCGCGCGAGAAGGTCCTGGACCATTTCTTGTCAGGCGCTTCCTGCTGGGCTTCCTGTGGCGCCGACGAGCGACGCATGGACGCGGGCGGGAGGACGTCTTCATCGCCTCGTCTGACAGGTAAGTAGCGACCCCCGACCCCTGCTATGTCGCTCGTGAGATCTGCCTGTTTGGCAGCTCACTAGCGACCACTTAGCGATGCACCAGCGATCCATATTGTTGTCGGGATCGCTGGTGCATCGCTAAGTGTAACGATACCCTTACACATTACATTGTTCCTCACTTACAGACATTAAATCCCCCATTAATCTACACTGTGTTCCAAATTATTATGCAAATTGGATTTAAGTGTCATAAAGATGTTATTTTTTGTTTTTCAAATAAACTCATAGATGGTATTGTGTATCAGGGCTCTTTGGATCACTGAAATCAATCTCAAATGCCTGTGATAATTAGTTTACCAGGTGAGCTCAATTAAAGGAAAACTACTTAAGAATGATGTTCCACATTATTAAGCAGGGCACAGGTTTCAAGGAATTTAGGAAATAAAAAGGATCTCTCTGCTGCTGAAAAGCATCAAATAGTGCAATGCCTTGGTCAAGAGATAAAAACATTAGATATTTCCCAAAAATTTAAACGTGATCATTGTACTGTTAAGAGATTTGTGGTTGATTCTGAGCACAGACATGTTTGTGCTGATAAAGGCAGAATGAGGAAGGTTTCTGCCAGGCAAGTTCATTGGATTAAGAGAGTGGCTGCTAAAAAGCCATTACAAACCAGCAAACAGATATTTAAAGCTGCTGGTGCCTCTGGAGTCCCTCGAACCTCAAGGTGTAGGATCCTTCAAAGGCTTGCTGTGGTGCATAAACCTACTATTCGGCCATCCCTAAACAGTGCTCACAAGCAGAAACGGTTGCAGTGGGCCCAGACATACATGAAGACTAGTTTTCAAACAGTCTTGTTTACTGATGAGTGTCGAGCAACCCTGGATGGTCCAGATGGATGGAGTAGTGGATGGTTGGTGGATGGCCACTATGTCCCAACAAGGCTGCGACGTCAGCAAGGAGGTGGAGGAGTCATGTTTTGGGCCGGAATCATGGGGAAACAGCTGGTAGGGCTCTTTAAGTTTCCTGAAGGTGTGAAAATGACCTCTGCAAAGTATATAGAGTTTCTGACTGACAGCTGTCTTCCATGGTATAAAAAGCAGAAACGTGCCTTCAGGAGCAAAATCATCTTCATGCATGACAATACACCATCTCATGCTGCAAAGAATACCTCTGAGTCATTGACTGCTATAGGCATAAAAGGAGATAAACTCATGGTGTGGCCACCATCTTCCCCTAACCTCAACCCTATAGAGAACCTTTGGAGTACCATCAAGCAAAAGATCTATGAGGGTGGGAGGCAGTTCACATCAAAACAGCAGCTCTGGGAGGCTATTCTGACTTCATGCAAAGAAATCCAAGCAGAAACTCTCCAAAAACTCACAATTTCAATGGATGCAAGAATTGTGAAGGTGATATCAAAGAAGGGTTCCTATGTTAACATGTAACTTGGCCTGTTAAGCTATTTAACTCCAAAATATCCTTTTTGTTTAGTGAATGTGACCTCCTAATGCTGCAAATTCCACAAATGAGCATTTTCAGTTCTTTAAAACATATCAAATGTTTAGAAATTCTACTGTGCCTAATAATTTGGAACAGTGCAATTTGAGGTTTTTTTTCATTTTGGAGATTATACTGTAATTATTGGGAGGTTTCTTCAATAAAATTTGATGTATACTCTAACCGGTGATGACTTTTATTAGACTGACTGTCATTTGTACCGACTATTTAGGAAAATCAGAGAAAAATATCATTTGCATAAAAATTTGGAACACAGTGTAGGTCAATAGTGAAGCAGACATTCAACTATCCATTATCTTATACAATCAGTCAAACTGGCGTTTTCCCCTCCTCTATTGTAAACCACCAGAAGGCATGATGTTAGTTTCCCCCTAATTTACTAACATACAGCTGTGGGCAAAAGTATTGACACCCCTACAATTTTGTCAGATAATACTCAGTTTCTTCCTGAAAATGCTTGCAAACACAAATTCTTTGGTATTATTATCTTCATTTAATTTGTCTTAAATGAAAAAACACAAAAGAGAATGAAGCAAAAAGCAAAACATTGATCATTTCACACAAAACTCCAAAAATGGGCCAAACAAAAGTATTGGCACCCTCAGCCTAATACTTGGTTGCATAACCTTTAGCCAAAATAACTGCGACCAACCGCTTCTGGCAACCATCAATGAGTTTCTTACAATGCTTTGCTGGAATTTTAGACCATTCTTCTTTGGCAAACAGCTCCAGGTCCCTGATATTAGAAGGGTGCCTTCTCCAAACTGCCATTTTTACATCTCTCCACAGGTGTTCTATGAGATTCAGGTCTGGACTCAATGCTGGCCACCTTAGAAGTCTCCAGTGCTTTCTCTCAAACCATTTTCTAGTGCTTTTTGAAGTGTGTTTTGGGTCATTGTCCTGCTGGAATACCCATGACCTCTGAGGGAGACCCAGCTTTCTCACACTGGGCCCTACATTATGTTGCAAAATTTGTTGGTAGTCTTCAGACTTCATAATGCCATGCACACGGTCAAGCAGTCCAGTGCCAGAGGCAGCAAAGCAACCCCAAAACATCAGGGAACCTCCGCCATGTTTGACTGTAGGGTGTTATGAGTTAATTTTCCCCTTCACCATTGAGGTCTGATGAACTCCCTCTTCTGGTGAAGGAAGGTAGTGAGGCTGATTACCAAGCACTTGTGCAGGATGATGATGACTGGGTGACTGGAATTGCTGACTGGATATAAGGCAGCCGACGCCCTTCTGCCTTGCTGGTGATCTCTCTGAGGCATTCTAGGAGACCACAGAAACAGAACACAGTATGACAAACGTGCATAAATACTCTGCTGTAAAACATGTAACTGTAAGTAGCAAGTGCTAGTAAAAGATGTTAACAAAACCAGGGTATTTTGTTGATACGTTTTTTGCAAAAAAAAAAGTACGCTAAGCCACTCCGCCGCTTCAAGGCATACCCTTCTCGGAGCAGTCCTATCTAATATATTTAAAAACCTGAACATGTGAATAATACCTTCATGAGCAGGGTTCAGAAAGGTGCTGCCCGGTATGGGCTCGCTGGGCAAAATGGCTTTTTATGCATGTCCCAAAGGAGAGAGGCGGGGATCTCCCAAAGCTTGCATAAGCAAGAAATCAATGGATTCAGAACACATGAAACATGCACAAAAACTGAACGGGTCAATAAGACCCTGTTCACACCACCCAAGAACTAAGACACAGAAACAGAACACAGTATGACAAACGTGCATAAATACTCTGCTGTAAAACATGTAACTGTAAGTAGCAAGTGCTAGTAAAAGATGTTAACAAAACCAGGGTATTTTGTTGTTTGCAAAAAAACGTATCAACAAAATACCCTGGTTTTGTTAACATCTTTTACTAGCACTTGCTACTTACAGTTACATGTTTTACAGCAGAGTATTTATGCACGTTTGTCATACTGTGTTCTGTTTCTGTGTCTTAGTTCTTGGGTGGTGTGAACAGGGTCTTAATGACCCGTTCAGTTTTTGTGCATGTTTCATGTGTTCTGAATTCTAGGAGACCAGTCTGATTCCTGCTCCTCAAAAGCTAAGTTTTCTGCTCTGCTTTTTGCATTTGTGTTTTGGTTTTGTTTTGCCTTGTTTTTCTGGATTTCTGCCATTCCCTGCTGGGGTGAGCTGAATTCCTTTTTGCTCTGTCTTCAGAAAATACCTGAGTAGTGATATAGTCTTTTTGAAGCCTAGCATCTTCAGGGCTTTTTTCCCTATCAGTCTGTTGGCTCTTGTTTTGATAGGGTTTTGGCGGATTGCAGACAGCAGCTTTTCTATCCTTTCCTATTTAGTTAGCTTGGGCCCTATCATTTGCTCAGCCTATCTTTCTATCTGTGTGAGTGTTTTTTCATCTTGCTTCACCGTCATTATATGTTGGGGGCTACCTATTGCTTTGGGGTCTGCTCTGGGGCAGTTTAGATTTCCCTTTCTGTCTTTAGGCTATTTAGTTCTCCGGCTGTGATCGAGGGGGCTAGGGCACCGTAGGAACCCCCCACGGCTACTGCTTGTTGTTGTTGATAGGGTTCAGGAGTCTGCAATCCGATAGCTGCCAACTTCTCCGGTTTTCTGGACTTAGCTAGTATTTCTGTTTTTGCCTCCTACGGTGACTCATTCATAACAGCAGGGACTGTGTTTTTTTCTTTGAATGTCTATTTTTTTCTCCTGTAAACTCTATGTTGATGCCTTTGCCCAAAAAGCTCTACTTTTGTCTCATCTGACCAGAGAACATTCTTCCAAAACGTTTTAGGCTTTTTCAGGTAAGTTTTGGCAAACTCCAGCCTGGCTTTTTTATGTCTGTCTTGGGGTAAGAAGTGGGTCTTCCTGGGTCTCCTACCATACAGTTCCTTTTCATTCAGACGCCGACGGATAGTACGGGTTGACACTGTTATACCCTCGGACTGCAGGGCAGCTTGAACTTGTTTGGATGTTAGTCGAGGTTCTTTATCCAACATCCGCACAATCTTGCGTTGAAATCTCTTGTCAATTTTTCTTTTCCGTCCACATCTAGGGAGGTTAGCCACAGTGCCATGGGCTTTAAACTTCTTGATGACACTGCGCACGGTAGACACAGGAACATTCAGGTCTTTGGAGATGGACTTGTAGCCTTGAAATTGCTCATGCTTCCTCACAATTTGGTTTCTCAAGTCCTCAGACAGTTCTTTGGTCTTCTTTCTTTTCTCCATGCTCAATGTGGTACACACAAGGACACAGGACAGAGGTTGAGTCAACTTTAATCCATGTCAACTGGCTGCAAGTGTGATTTAGTTATTGCCAACACCTGTTAAGTGCCACAGGTAAGTTACAGGTGCTGTTAATTACACAAATTAGAGAAGCATCACATGATTTTTCGAACAGTGCCAATACTTTTGTCCACCCTCTTTTTTATGTTTGGTGTGGAATTATATCCAATTTGGCTTTAGGACAATTCTTTTTGTGTTTTTTCATTTAAGACAAATTAAATGAAGATAATAATACCAAAGAATTTGTGTTTGCAATCATTTTCAGGAAGAAACTGAGTATTAGCTGACAAAATTGCAGGGATGTCAATACTTTTGGCCACAACTGTATACACCAAGTAAGTAAATGTCTTAATATTTAATGGAAATGTAGAAACAAACCCTAAAAAGGTGAAAGGTAGAAATGTTAATTTTTTAATTTTCCAATTCGCCAGATTAGCCAAGTTTTCCCAGGAAATCCATTTTCTGCATATCCGAAATGCTCCAAAGCCTCCATTTGCGCTGAAAAACATGAAAAACACTATTTTCTTGAAAAGGAACATGTCAGCAGATTTTGCTATTCAATTTGAGAGCAGCATAAGTTAGGGGCAGAGAGGGATATGTCAGTTGCTCAGAAGCTTGCTTTAGTTTCAACATAATCAGTGTTTTAACAGCAGGAGACTATCATTCCAGGACTACATGTCACATGCCAAGCAGTCCAGCTAATCTGTGTTACCCCACCCCACTGATTTGCAGTTGCTGATAATGTACAATGTACACAGGAAGCTGCCAGTCAGGGTTGTAGGCGGTGTTTTACAGAGCTCTACATTCTGGCCAGTGCTACATCTACAGCTGAGAAAACAGGGATTTGATCAAAATAGCACCAAGCAGTTCGGTAAGTGACACATAGCTGGAATCGAACTTTCTGCCTCTACATCATGCTGCTGTCTAATAATATAACAAAAACCTGCTGACTGATTTATTTTAACTCATAAGTTAACCTGCTTCATTGTTGTGCTGTCACACAATCGTTGTACAGTTTATACAGTGTTTTATGGCTTTCTCTCCCCATCTCTATAGCTAAGTTGTGATCTTTGATATCCTTTCACTTTCCAGATTCATATCAAAGTGTTTGCTGCATTTCCTGCCTCAGCTTTTATACAGGCTATAATAGCTAATTTGCTACATTGTGTGATGTGATGTGATAGCTGCAATGAATTATGAGAAAGGCCATCCAAGGTCAAGTGATGCTTCTCTGACTGATATCTTTTGCAAAGTGTAAAAGTGTGGCAGTGCTTTTTTGCGGTTCGTGCAAAGAGAAATACAAACTAAACTTTGTATATGGGTAATGTTAACATGTAAGGAGATACATCAAGAACAACAATGCATACCACTGATGTGGATTTATGTGAAGTGAATGACAAGTGTAGATATTACAGGCACGTCTGTAAGAGGCAGCAATAAATGTGGGGAGCTGGTTGTTAGTCAGCATGATGTTAGTAGTCACACCCTGTCGACAGAGCAGCTCGGAAGAAGAAGAGCTGCGCTGTTGATGAAGAACAGCTGAATCGCCAGCAGGAGCGGTCAGTGACTGCTCTGAACCAGCGCCGGATAGAAAAGGCAGGTAGTTGATGCTGTTAGCAACTACCTGCCTGTTAGTTTTAAACCTATAGTAAAGAGAATAATATTGACCTAGACAGCCCCTTTAATATGTGTCACATGGGCCATGTCTTGCGAATCGTTTTGCACCTACTCTACTGATGATTTCTCCCTTACAGTGACAAAAGTAAGTGACAATCACAAGTGTAACATCTATGGAGGCATACTGCCCTTTTTTTTGTAAAGCAAGACCTTTCTAAATAAAAATTGGCTTAGTTAATGCCATGTACCTTATATTAGTCCATTGGCATTTCATGAGTAGAAAAAAAATATTCATAATTTTGATAAAGTAAACATTTTGCTCTTCTCGAAAAGTCCAATTTGTAATTACAGTTCAATGACATGATATTTTGGCGAGAGACATGAGTAATTTGCAGCTCGCTAAGGTCATGCAGAATTAATCCTCTCTGTCTCAGACACTCTGACTGTCCTCAACCCCATGGATCATACTATGGATATTAGCTTAGATTGCTCTTAGTCAATGTTTTAGACCACGGGGATCAAAGTATGATGAGGAAAATAATCAACTGGCTCCCAGTTTTCAGAATTGTGCTTCTATCGTGTCGTGAATATTCCAATAAACGTTCGGTAAATCTGGCAAAATTATTCCGCCATCACCTCATTAGGCATTTAATAATTGAACTTGATTTTAATTGAAAAATATTATCCAGCCGACAATAACATGATTTGCATATTTTTATTATTAACATTTCTGCTGCCTGATTACTGCAAGAAAACACTCGTATATTATGTCTCGATCTTCTTACATCACGTTTAAGCCGGAGACGGTGTACTGTATATCGGTAACGATAAAAAATTAGAGTCTCACTGATGGAATGGCAAAAATCTGAAAGTCCATAATCCGTAACACATGCCCATTACTAAGAAGAGCTCCTTCGGTATTAAAATCAAATTTTATTCACTATAACATGTGCAGTCAGGAACCCAAACTCCGGACGATATCCTTCAGTGTGGATTTCATTTTGGAAGAACTCCTCTCCGGGCTGGATCTTCCGTCTTCATTGTTTCTGGATCTTGTTTCCAGTCATCTGTGCATGAAAAGACTTTCTGACGTGAAAAGTTGGTGAAATAACTTTTATTTGTTTGTAGTCTCATAATCTGTGATCAATGCCCATTCCTTTTTCTACAGGCCCATAACCTGGGAACTAAAGGATAAAGAATCTGTCTCCACATTTGAGCTATCTGATTTATTAATATGGGCATACAGGTTATAAACTGCTGAAAAAAGCCATTCCAGAATGTCTCATGGATGGAGACTTGTTGTGGAAAATGAGTTCTTCCAGGCTATGGGGCATATGCTGCCTCCTCGCTTTATTATCCTATCTTTCTCCTCCCACATCGTCCTTGTGACATCAGGTGTGAGGCTGGAAATCCCACGCATGCTCATTCCATATTCCTTTGTTCCTCTTCACTTCTGCTCTCAGTGTTCTGCGGTGCGCAGAAAAAATGTGAATGACATGCTTACTATGCAGGTCCAGGAAGAAAGAAGTCGGGAGTGCATTTTTTCTGGGGATTGGAAGTTACAGTGACTCTCCGGTGCCTGCACAGAACTAAAGTGAGGCCAATGCCCATAGAATGGCAGTACAGTGATGTGGAATGACAGCATTCGGAATGCTCAGGCATGGGATTTCCAGTCACGCACCTTACATCACAGGGATACAGGGTCAATGTGGGAGAAGAAAGATATGATATTGAAGCATGGATGCTGCATTATCTTCCAGACAGCATATGTCCCATACTCTGGAATAACTAATTTACATAAAGAGACAAAAGATGATTTTTCCACAACAAGGCATCATCCATGAGACATACAGGTATAACTTTTTTTCTGCAGTCTATAACCTGTATGCCCATATTAATAGGTCGGATCGCTCAAATGTTGTGACAGATTCCCCTTTAAGGCGGCAGTCAAGCTGTCATAGGGTGGCTTAGAGAAAGCGGGGAGACAAAAAAGCGCAATAGGGTCTTATCTACGTTACACAAGGTAGAAACTCCAAGAAAATTGCTCACCTGGTGCAGATGAAATACAAGCATGTAGAAATGGCGGCTGCTGCAGATCCACAGGTCGATCCACGACCTGATACAGTCATAGGTTTCAGAAGAAATTTGTGGATTCACATGATATGTGGTATTTCCTGATGAAGGGGACATAGGAACCCCCGAAACGCGTTGTATAAACCACTTTGAATCCTCGACATATTTCTGGAATTCATCCATACGGCAGCTCAGAGCTAATCCACAAATTTCTACTGAAACCTATCAGGGTGGCTTAGAGGCCATGCAATACTCCCTGGGAAATAATATATGAAAATCGTCTTCATAGAAGAAGTGGAAAAGGTCTCTAGTGCCACATATTGGAAACAGCAAACATATAAATCAATATTGACCCTTTAATGAGCTTTACCACATGATAAGACTCTTCCCTAAAGGAAAGGATCTCAACAGTGCAAAATAGCAAGTTGGTTTGCAGGGTAAGAGCACTCCAACAGGGTGGTCAATCTCTAAGGCTGTGTTCACACACAGCACTTTTTTAGCAGATTTGCCAATAAAAACACTAAAAATAAGCTTCCCATTCATTTCTATGCATTTTGCAATTTCTGTGCATACTGATGCATTTTTTACCGCGAAAAAAACGCTTTGCGGTAAAAAGCGCAGCATGCGCATTAATTTCGTGGATTTTTCCGCATTTCTGGCTAGTTCTATGTGTCAGGAACCGTGCGGAAAAAAACGCATAAAAACCGTGCAGAAAATGCGCAAAAAAACCCTGCTGTTTCTGGGAAGGGGAATCAGGTTTTTAAGCAGAAATTTTCTGCTACGTCTGCACATAGCCTTAGAGATAATGCGTCTCCTTTGTCCTCTTAATATATTGCAATCATCATATTATATGGCACTGTGTACTTACAATTGCTCATGTTGCCTTTCTACCCAGCTAATTATTCTCTTTTCTATTAGGTCTCTGACATTACGTGATTAAAAGCTGACCAGCTGATTCCTTCTAAGCTCTATATAGAAACAGGAACTCTCTTTTCCCTGTATGAGTCATTACTGCAAAATCCCTGGCAGGGGGAGGAAGGAGTAGCTGGGTCAGGAGTTGAAGAGGGTGATAACTCATACAGGGAAAACAGACTTCCTGTTTTTACATAGAACAGAAAAAGACAAAAGGGAAGAAAACTGGGTAGAAAGGCAAAATGAGCAATTGTAAGTACACAGTGCTATATAATATGATGAATTCAATATATTAAGTCGATAAAGACTTTGATGGGAGGAGTTCTTCTTTAAAGAGGGCAATTGACTCTTTATAGGTTCAATATTAAAGGATTGCTGTTTCCAATAGATGACACCAGAGACCCTTTTCTCTTTCTCTGTAAAGAAGATATTTCTAGTCCTTCATATTTATGACTTTGTATAATCCCGCCCCCCACCACTGATTGGCAGCTTTCAGTCTATGCAGTGTAAACAGAAAACGGCAAATCAGTGGTGTAGGCGGGGTTACACAGAGCTCAGCATTCAGGAAGTTGGTAGATCTGTAGCAGATAAACATTGATTTCATCAAAACTGCAGCAAGCATCCCAGCAAGTGACACATCACCAGAATCACAGTCTCTGTCCCTACGTCACGCTGCTATCAGAATGAATAGTAAAAACCTTAAAAATCTGGTGACAGATTTACTTTAAGCCACTAAACAAGCTTCTTCCACGTGATGAGTGCTGATATCATACATCAATACATCAAATATGGTCAATCCATGCAATTTATTCCCCCTCCGTGCACCAAACACTATCTAATTAATTATGCATTCTTAATTTCACATCATACGACCAGTCACAAGAGCCAAAAGTCAGATTTATCAATGTACTCATGGCTCTTTTTCTTTGATGTCCAGTGCTCTTTTTGCCATTTTACAAACACAAAGTAGGCAAAGTTTTGCTGCAGCGGAGGAAACCGGAGCACTAAACTGTTAAATTGCCGGAAAGTTTTTGCAAAATCACAGACCTGTGTCCCTCATGCAGAGCACAGTTTGGCTAAATCTGATAATGAAAGATTCTAAGGATCAAGGCGAGTCTGGACATTATACAGTATAAAGAATATCGATCAGACAAAATTAATAGGTGTCTTTTAGCTGCCAAATCTGGTGCATGTCTGAGAACATTTACATTTTTGTTTCAATACAATCATGCCACAAAATCTGATCAATATGATGCACCGAGATGGGGAATGAAATTGAAAGGTCTTGAGTCTTGGCTACTGACAAGCTGCTTTAAGGTTAGAAAGGTAGATGATGTTAGGACAGAGATATGGATAGTGTCATGTCCCACGACTTGGAAATCATACAATATTGTATTATTGTTGTTGCATTGCTATACAATAAGGTTTGCCTTTTAATAGTTTGTCCTTCCTCTCTCCCTGTCTGCCTCCTAAGTTGACTCAATGACATAGCAGAGCTGATTTTGCAGCACAGTCCTATGGAGAGCTGAAACAGAGGTGTTGCAGAGTAGTGACGAGGACACTTACTACCTGAATTCTTGCAGCCTGAACCAAGCTAAATGTCAAGATATGGTGACTAGTGATGAGCGCACATGATCATTACTCGAGTTGACCTGTGGAGCTCCGGTATGCACCAAGTATCACGGGTGCTCAAGTGACATGTTTGAGTCTTCGGGACCACATGTTTTGAAGTTGTTAGACATCCATAAAACATGCGGGGATTACCTGACATACCCGGGCAATCCCCACATGTTTTGTGGCTATTAGAGTTGAGCGAAACGGGTCGAAAAAATTCAAAAGTCGCCGACTTTTGGCAAAGTCGGGTTTCATGAAACGAAACCCGACCCTAGGATGAGGTCGGCCACGAGGTCGGCGACTCACGCGCCAAAGTCGCGTTTCAAAAGTTTGTTTTGCGCTCTTTTTCAGCCAATCAGGATCCACGGACACTGTGGGCAACGTGATGACATAGGCACGGGTCACCACCATCTTTCAGAAGGGCATGCAAGTGATTGGCTTGCTTTGGTGGGCGTCACAGGGGGTATAAAAGGGCATGCACGCCGACCGCCATCTTACTTCTGCCGATCTCAGTATAGGGAGAGGTTGCTGCTGATTCTGTAGGGAGAGCGTTAGGCAGGGAAGAAGACCAAAAAACTGCTTCTGCTGCTAGCGATTTGGCCTGCACAACACACCAGTCACTGTGTGTGCAGTGCAAGTGGAGGCTATATAGTGATGTATCAGTGGTGTTGGTTGTTGGGCTGCCTTCTAAGGCTTCCTGACAGGCTGGCATTGCTGTTTACCCACTGCTCCGCAAACTGCTTTTTTAAAAGCAATCCAATCTCCCTTATCCTCTAGTCACTTTGGTCACAGCTGTGCCATCGAGCCTGTCACATAGCGCTCAGATATTCATTGGGCCTCAAACTGCTTTTTTAAAAGCAATCCCAATTTTTTTTTTTGTCCTGCTGAGAAGAAAAAAAAACTGCTTCTGCTGCTGATAGCAATTTGGCCTGCACAACACACCAGTCACTGTGTGTGCAGTGCAAGGGGAGGCTATATTGTGGTGTATCAGTGGTGTTGGTTGTTGGGCTGCCTTTTAAGGCTTCCTGACAGGCTGGCATTGCTGTTTACCCACTGCTCCGCAAACTGCTTTTTTAAAAGCAATCCAATCTCCCTTATCCTCTAGTCACTTAGGTCACAGCTGTGCCATCGAGCCTGTCACATAGCGCTCAGATATCAGTGGGCCTCACACAATCCAAAAGTGTCCAGTGTCCAAAAGTGTGTGCAGAGATTCAAAATCTCACTTATCCTCTAGTCACTTAGGTCACAGCTGTGCCATCGAGCCTGTCACATAGCGCTCAGATATCAGTGGGCCTCACACAATCCAAAAGTGTCCAGTGTCCAAAAGTGTGTGCAGAGATTCAAAATCTCACTTATCCTCTAGTCACTTAGGTCACAGCTGTGCCATCGAGCCTGTCACATAGCGCTCAGATATTCATTGGGCCTCACACAATCCAAAAGTGTCCAGTGTCCAAAAGTATGTGCAGAGATTCAAAATCTCACTTATCCTCTAGTCACTTAGGTCACAGCTGTGCCATCGAGCCTGTCACATAGCGCTCAGATATTCATTGGGCCTCACACAATTCAAAAGTGTCCAGTGTCCAAAAGTGTGTGCAGAGATTCAAAATCTCACTTATCCTCTAGTCACTTAGGTCACAGCTGTGCCATCGAGCCTGTCACATAGCGCTCAGATATTCATTGGGCCTCACACAATCCAAAAGTGTCCAGTGTCCAAAAGTGTGTGCAGAGATTCAAAATCTCACTTATCCTCTAGTCACTTAGGTCACAGCTGTGCCATCGAGCCTGTCACATAGCGCTCAGATATTCATTGGGCCTCACACAATCCAAAAGTGTCCAGTGTCCAAAAGTGTGTGCAGAAATTCAAATTCTCCCCTGTCCTATAGACACCTTGTACCTTGTTTTACATACTATATAGTTTGTTGGATTTTGTCTACATTTCTACCAAAAATGAGGAAGGCTGGTGGAAGAGGCCATGGAATTGGGCGGGGGTTGGCAGCTGGTAATGATGATGTTGGTGGTGGATCTGATGGTAGTGGCAAGAGCAAAATAGGACCGAATGCAGGAGGTGTTGAGCCTGCGTCATCGTCTGGCTACATAAGGCCTCGAATGCTTAGTTTTCTAGGAGTTGGCAAACCGCTTTTAAAGCCAGAGCATCAGGAAAAAGTTTTGTCTTACATTGCTGACTCAGCCTCCAGCTCTATCGCCTCCTCTTCTTCAGTTGTAAAAAGTAAAAGCACTGAGTCGTCATTGGAGGCTCATGTTCATGAACCACACCTTTCCTTGTGTCCTTCACCCCAACCAAGATTGAAGGATGACGCAGGCCATACTACTGATTACTCCATGGAGCTGTTTTCACATACCATGCCTGGATTATCAAGTCAAATGGTGAATTACCCAGGCCAAGATGAATCTGACATGGAGTGCACTGATGCACAGCCGCTGATGGATGATTCTGCTGGTACATTCACTCAGAGCACTACATTGTCCTCGCAGTGTACAGAGCCAGATTCTGACCCTGATGAGACTCAGGTGCCCCTTCCCGCACACTATACCACCATACACGGTGACACAGAGGAAGGTGCACATGACATAGAAGAGGAGGTGATGGATGACCCAGTTGTTGACCCAGATTGGCATCCATTGGGGGAAGAGGGTGCTGCTTCCAATAGCTCAGATGAGGAGCATCCACAGCAGACATCGACATCGCAACAGCTGTTATCTGGCAGGCCCGGAGCACTCCAAAGACAGGTTCCAAACATCAAAAGAGTTGCTGGATAGCTTGTCCAGAGGGTCAAAAGATCACAGCGTGCTAGGCCGCAAAATGTCTGCCAAAGTAGGAAGAGTGCAGTGTGGCACTTTTTTGAACAAAATCCTCATGATCAGGCCAAGGTTATCTGTAAGAAGTGCGCAAAGACCTTTAGCCGAGGGAAAAATCTGAAAAATGTGAATACCAGTTGCATGCTTAGACATTTAACCAGCATGCACTTGCAAGCGTGGACACAACACCAAACCTCAAGTGCCACATGTGCAACTGATCACAACGAAGGTAGTCATCAACGCTACATTGTTTCCCCCACTGTAAGCCCACCGGTTAGCACAGCAGCAAATGTTGAGGTGTCGTTGCAAGGCCACAGCAGTCAGGGAATCCCACTGTTATATCAACGAAAGACTGATTCTAGGCCATCAGAAAGAACACCAACTCCATCACCATCATCAACCCTCTCTCAGTCCGCCCTGTCCACCGCTACTTCCACCATATGCAGCTCTCAAGTCCAGCTCACCCTCCCAGACACTATGAGTAGGTCAAGAAAGTACTCAGTCTCTCATCCGCGTACACTGGGTTTGAACGCCCACATTGCCAAACTAATCTCGTTTGAGATGATGCCCTTTCGGTTGGTGGAAAGCACAGCTTTCCGCAAACTCATGGCCTATGCAGTACCACGCTATGACCTACCCAGTCGCCACTTCTTCTCTCGCAAAGCCATCCCAGCCCTCCACCATCATGTGAAAGACCGCATTGTCCATGCACTCAAGCAGTCAGTGAGCGGAAAGGTGCACCTCACAACTGATGCATGGTCCAGTCGGCATGGCCAGGGCCGTTACGTGTCCATCACTGCGCACTGGGTTAATGTGGTGGATGCAGGGTCCACAGGGGACAGCGGTGGTGGGACAGTGCTGCCTAGCCCACGGTATAGGAAACAGTTGGCTGTAGGCGTTCCACCCTCCTCCTCCTCCTCCAGAAGCGAAAGCTCGTCCACAGAGCGCAGTCGTACGAGCACTCCATCTGCAGCTGCCACTGTTGCACACGATGTGTCCCCCTATCGAGCAGCTAGTGGAAAGCGTCAGCAGGCTGTGTTGCAGATGATGTGTTTGGGCGACAGACATACCGCCGAGGTGCTGGCCGAGTACTTGAAGCGACAAACTGAGTCATGGCTGGGCAGTGTACATCTTGAGGCAGGCAAGGTAGTTAGTGATAACGGACGTAATTTTGTGGCAGCCATAGCCCTTTCAAAACTCAGCCACATACCTTGCTTGGCTCACACCTTGAACCTGGTGGTGCAGTGCTTCCTCAAAAATTATCCGGAGTTAACAGCCCTGCTCCAGAAGGTGCGAAGACTGTGCGCGCACATCCGCCGGTCGCCTGTACACTCCGTTCGTATGCAGAAGCTGCAGCGATTGCTCCACCTTCCCAACCACCGCCTCATTATCGACATTGCAACAAGGTGGAACTCCACCCTGCACATGGTGGAGCGGCTGTGCGAGCAGAGGCAGGCCATAATGCATTTGTGGTAGGATACAAGGCCAGGCACTTTGAAAGCAGACATGGAGTTGACAGGTGTGCAGTGGTCAAAGCTGAAAGACCTCTGTAAAGTCCTTCAGTGTTTTGAGGAATGCACACGGCTGGTAAGCGCAGACGACGCCATCCTAAGCATGAGCATCCCACTTATGCATCTGCTCATGCAAACTTTGACGCACCTTAAGGAGCAGGCGTCTGCAGCCAATGTTGATGAGGAGGAAGAGGAGGAGGGAATCCTTGATGACATTCAGCCATTGTCTGCTCAGGGACCTCTCCTGGACGAGGTGGAGGAAGAAGAGGAGGAGGAGGATGATGATGGGGATGATTACTTAGGGGAGGAGGATGCATCTCGTGGGGCAAGTGAAAATGTTGGCGTGGCAAGGTCTGGTACAGGGTTTGTGCGTGACTGGAGGGATGTGGATTTGCCAGAAAGTGCTCCTCCACCCAGCACTCGCAGTGCATCATTGACACCGGGAACATTGGCCCACATGTCAGATTATGCCTTGCGGATCCTAAAAAGGGACCCCCGCATTGCCAAAATGATGAACGATGACGACTACTGGTTGGCCAGCATCCTGGATCCACGCTATAAAGGCAAATTACAAAACATCATGCCACAGGAGAACCTTGACCTAATATTGGCTAATAAACAAGCAACTCTGGTAAATCGGTTGCTTGAGGCATTCCCAGCACACAGCAGCGGTGATGGTTCTCACACGAGCCGTATGGGCCGGGGGCAGCTTGGCAGAGGTGTTCGTGGTGCACACAGCAGAAGTGGCGTTGGAGACAGGGGTTTCATGACAATGTTGTGGACTGATTTTTCAAGTACCGCTCACACAACTGGTAATACTGCATCGATGGAAAGTGACAGGAGACAGCAGTTGTCAACCATGGTTACAAACTACTTTTCCTCCCATATCGATGTTCTCCCACACAGGTCATTCCCCTTTGACTATTGGGCCGCTAAACTGGACACCTGGCCTGAATTGGCACAATATGCCTTACAGGAGCTCGCTTGCCCAGCTGCAAGTGTGCTATCGGAAAGAGTCTTCAGTGCAGCTGGATCAATCCTGACAGAAAAAAGGACCCGTCTGTCAACCCAAAATGTGGATGATCTAACCTTCATTAAAATGAACCATGCATGGGTTTCCAAGGATTTTTTCCCACCTTCCCCTGATGACACATAGGGTGACAGAAAAATGGCTTGCTTTGGTCCACCTCTTCCTGGGACTTGACCTATTTCGCCTTTTGTATCAGCTGAATGTCCAACATCAACATATGCCACTTTCTAAAACTCCCTAACTGTGCTGCCTCCCCCCCCATGGCCGGGGTCACCACCTAGCGCACGACACCGTGCGAGTGCCGTTGCCCTGGACAGGTGGGTAGGCCGACTCTTGGGCGCGGGCACTGGCACAGGGTCCCTCATAGTGCAATCAAGTGTCTCTGACGGTGGTGGTGCACACCCGCCGTCAGACACACCGCTGTACTATGAGGGGCCCAGTGCCAGTACCGACGCCCATGAGTGGGCCCCCCTTGCTTGGGCAGGGCCCCAGCATTTGCAATCTTTACCTCTCCCTGCTCCTCCGCTGTGTAATCTGGGCCGTCAAATCCATACTGTGCCTGACACCGTCTGAGCCTGCCTCCTGAGAATTATATTTTTAATGTGTACGCTATCCATACATGTTATCCGGGGATACGGTACCCTTTCTAACCTTTGTGCAATCACGTGCAATCCATACTGGGCCTAACACCGTCTGAGCCTGCCTCCTGAGACATATATTTTGAATGTGTACGCTATCCATACATGTTATCCGGGGATACGGTACCCTTTCTAACCTTTGTGCAATCACGTGCAATCCATACTGGGCCTAACACCGTCTGAGCCTGCCTCCTGAGACATATATTTTGAATGTGTACGCTATCCATACATGTTATCCGGGGATACGGTACCCTTTCTAACCTTTGTGCAATCACGTGCAATCCATACTGGGCCTAACACCGTCTGAGCCTGCCTCCTGAGACATATATTTTGAATGTGTACGCTATCCATACATGTTATCCGGGGATACGGTACCCTTTCTAACCTTTGTGCAATCACGTGCAATCCATACTGGGCCTATACCGTCTGAGCCTGCCTCCTGAGACATATATTTTGAATGTGTACGCTATCCATACATGTTATCCGGGGATACGGTACCCTTTCTAACCTTTGTGCAATCACGTGCAATCCATACTGGGCCTAACACCGTCTGAGCCTGCCTCCTGAGACATATATTTTGAATGTGTACGCTATCCATACATGTTATCTGGGGATACTGTACCCTTTCTAACCTTTGTGCAATCACGTGTAATCCATACTGGGAGTGAGAATGGCTGGCGAGCTGTTAAGCAAGCTACAGCACCTGTGGTTTGCACACGTAAGTTTTTCATTTTTTCAGGAATGACGGTTAGGCCTAATTCCGGAGCTGCAGTTGACCTGCACTTACTGGGAAATCATTGTTCGCGGGTAATAATTGTAATCAGTGATCCCCATCACTAACGTTGTTCAGCGGGTTATCTGCACCTGTAAGCGACAAACGCTGGCCTTTTCAGTGTAGCGCACATGCAGCCACGGACATGTAAGGGCATGACACACCAGTTATTGGCCAATATGTTCCAGAGCCTCACGTGTCCCTCTAGTAAGCCGGACTCGGACCGCGGGGCATGACGGAGTCTCGTTCGTTAACGGAATTAAGCTTGCAATGTGTGCATCTGTTCTGTAGCTGGCATGGTTGAGGTTTCCCAGGTGGAGTCGAATTTAACCGTAGGCTCCACTCCTGGTGGTGCCCTTCTGGACATTCCTTTAAGGTTCAGCTTTGCAACCATACTGCCCACGTAAAACAAACACTTTGCCTTCATGAACGCTGTTTGGCCCAATCAGTTAACCTGCTAGAGAGATCCTTTGTTGCTCCCAAGCATGACATCACACTCCCTAGGAGGAAGGTAATGCCACTGTGGCGACCGTACTCCTGGGGGCGACACAAGTGCACTGATGCCCAGCCACTGCTCGATGAATCTGCTGGTACATTGACCCAGACCACTACATTCCCCTCGCACGCTACACGGCCTGAATCTGACCCTGATGAAACTCAGGTTACCCTTCCCATATACAGTTCCATCTTACACGGTGACAAAGAGGAAGCTGCAGATGAAAGTGCAGGTTCGGCCCACCCGCCATCAGACACACCACCGTTCTATCAGGGGCCCTGTGCCAATGCCGTCGCCAACGAGTGGGCCCCCCCTGCTTGCTCAGGATCACAGCACTTGCAAGGTTGAAATACTGTGCAGTGAGATGGAAGATGGGGACGACGAGGAGTCCAGACTAGTACAGGGATTCCCTAGCGAGGAGACTTATTTCATTGTTTTCAATGTTGGGACAGCAATTTTTGGGGAGCACGTTACTCTGGAGAATGATAGATGGGGCCCACCATACACTGGAACATTCCAAAGGTGGACATCAGACACTGGAGCAGCATTTACAGGGCCCATTATACACTAGAGCATTAGAAATGGGGCCCATTATGTTTGGGCCCATAGGACAGTGGAGCTTCATCCATGGGGACCAACATATACTGTAGCATTATGTGGAGCTCATCATATACTGTTTCAAACATTATATGGGACCAATGATTCTGTATGGAGAAATAGATGGGCCTCGTCATGAGATGTAAAAAGTGAAGTATTTTTCATTGTACTATACCGCTATTTCTCTGCCGTATCGGAGCATGATGAGTTGTGGTATGTGTTAAAGGGGCGCTCTTTCGCCCAGGGCACATGAAAACCTGGAGCCAGCCCTCCCCCCCCCCCACAACTTTAGCCAAATAACCCCCATTTTTTAGTGCGTAACTTGTATTATGAAGTTAATTAAGGTTGACAAGCTTAAGTAAGAAGAACTGATGCTTTTGGCATTCAAATGGGCACTGTAGGTGTGTTTCCTGTCCTCCTCTCACTGCCGACTTTTATTCCCCATTGACTTACATTGGGTTTCGTGTTTCGGGACGACCCCGACTTTTCACTATAATCGGACGATCTTGCTCGACCCGACTTTTGGAAAAGTCGGGTTTCACGAAACGAAACGCGACCCTAAAAAAACAAAAGTCGCTCAACTCTAGTGGCTATCTAACCGCGTGAAACATGCCGGCCACTGGGGCTCGGACATATAATTCAAGTACTCGCAATACTCAGTGCAGACCCGAGCACCCTAGGTAAACTCAAGTAACGAGCACTAATGGTGACTTCACATGAGTGTTCTTGGTTGCACAGAGGCACCTTGCCATAGAGGGTGGAGGATGGAGCACTCTGTTCTGGATACAGGAGAGGTGAGTAACTTAGAAACATTAGATAGAATTTATAGACAAAACCATCTGAACAGCCCAGCATTGTCTGGGCATAGTAACTAACTACCGTCCCATTCTCTCCCTCCGCAGCCCCGCTCTCCACTTGCCGTCCCGCTCTCTCCCTCAGCAGCCCAGCTCTCCACTCACGTCCCGCTCTCTCCTTTAACAGCGCCGCTCTCCACCCACCATCACGCTCTCTCCTTCCGCAACCCTGCTTTCCACCCACCATCCCGCTCTCTCCCTCTGCAACCCCGCTATCCATGCGCCATCCCGTTCTATCCCTCCGCAGCCCTGCTCTCCATCTGTGTCCCGCTCTCCCTCCACAGCCCCACTCTCTCCCTCCCTCCACAGCCCCGCTCTCCACACGCCTTCCTGCTCTATCCCTCCACAGCCCCGCTCTCCATCCGTATCCCGCTCTCTCCCTCGCAGCTCCGCTTTCCACCTGCATCCCGCACTTTCTCTCTGCAACCCCGCTCTCCACCCATGAGTGGGCGGGGCTATGTGGAGTGGGCGTGGCTTGATGCATGGACACACACATACATACACTCAGCTTTATATATAGACTAGTTGTTGGTTCCTAAACGCTCAATGGTTTTGCAGGATGTTGCGTGCACATACACTTAAGGTTATACATGTATGTGTGGGTGCAGAATAATTCTGCTGAAAGTTGAAACATGCAACAGTTTCTAGTTACAACTGCCCAAAAACTACGACTCTTTGCTGAAAATATTGTAAACTGAGGTCATTAAGGAATTGTGATAGATCTATAAATTCTGGAATCAGATGTTTGATTAATCTGTTTAGCAATCACCAGGTGAAAAGGCTGAGGACACGAAAACTATACAACTGCCTCTATATTCCTTTTTACAGTTCTCTCCGGCACATTTCACCATCTTATTATATTTCCTTTATAAATTGGTATTTACTTCTAAATATTTTATTTGCCACCATCCAATATCTCACACATTTTCCATCCCCACTGATGCGTAAACTCGCTTCTTCAGCTGTGATACAATGTTCGATTTTTCTAACAAATGCATTTTTTTTAAGTTTATACAAATTCTCAGAAACTGTAAAGTGAGGATTATGCTAATGAATTCCACAGGGAAACAAGTAGTGACAGGTTCAATAAAATACCTTACTTTCCAAATGCGGGCCAGATCTTATTTAATGACTAAGTACTACGTGAGAGTCTGACAAAACACCCAGGATTTCAGCCCCACAAAATAATTGAGTCTGTGAGCACTGCCGAGGCGTCTTAGTGCACATAGAGCATCATTATAGGAGGTCCGCGCCTCAATTTCAACATACTCATTCTTTTCGTTAGAAGCCGGATATTAAAATGGATTACATCTGTCTATGGCAGTGAGAAAAAAGCCTTTTAATCCTCAAGAGTCATATTAGATCATTAGATAAGGGATTATCTGTGTGAAATTAATATGACATTCTGTAGTAATTCTCCTAAAGTTCTAGAGGGTAAAGGCCTCAATACACATTAAATGAAAGACAGCCTGATGATTTTGGCAAGACCTGCTGACCATGTCTGTGGGTCTCCTAACTGTCCCAATAGATGATATCAAGTGAGATAAGGATCGGACAATTTGAATTCAAACTCCTGATCTTTTTGTTCAGGCAGAGAAACCATATTCCAGTCTCCAATTAAAAAAAAATTGGGCCGAGAAGGTAATATCATAGTATCATGCTGCTGCGATGCAGGTAGGTGCAGGCTCCACAAAATGACAGTAGAGTGGAAGCAGGACTGCACCTAAACAGAGCTGGCCTGCAGTGCAGCAGCAAGGCTACCACTGGTGGCAGCAGAGTAGTCTAACTAGCCGGGTCAAATCCTAGACTGTAGCAGAGTACCCAAAATAATAAGCAAACTCACAGTCAGGGACAAGCCAGAGAATCAGCAACGGTCGGAAGTGGATAAGACAAAGACAAAAGACAGAAGCAGATCAGGATGCAAGCAAAGTCAAAATCTCAGCACAATAAAGGGAAACACTGAGTCAGGATGGGAATATAGGGGAAAACAGAGACACGGGATCAGATAGCAAAAGTAGCAGGACCAATCAGAGCAATCAGAGTCAGCTACAGCAGCCCTAGGCAGGAACTATAACTGTCATCGCCTGCAGGAAGCAGCAGCGATAAATAGCAAACCTGATCCCAGACTGAGGCTGAAAAAGATTAACCCCTTCATGACCAGACCAGGAAAAAAGAAAAACAGGACTCCAATCCTGGTCTGGATCATGACAGGTAGGGTAGATGTTAGCTGAAGGAACCGACAGCTATCTCGAAGACTGAGGAAACTTTTGGCTGAAGGAACGCTCTTGGCTAATGCAAAATAACATTCTAAACTATACTGCAGCCTTTGACTTTCTCCTGTAAGACTGATCAAAAGGGCGAGGGTCTTGTATGATGTGTAAACATTGACCCATTTTCTTCACCCTGTATATAAAAGAGAATGCATGCACCTTGAATTAGGCATAGCCAGAAGAGATTGCAAGGGATGGCATAGGCCCAGAAGGGGTTTGTTGCCTGCCAACTACAAGCAAAATTCCCCCTCTGGGCTTTTGTCGTCCCTTGCAACCTCTTCTGACTGCCTAATTCAAGGTGCCTGCTGATTGTTGTGTTGTTGGTCACAATGCCATGTGAAGGATTTGCAAGAAGGGACATAAAAGTGTGCTCTTGACTAGGTTTACCCCACACACCTGACTCTTGAGCCTTTATCTTGCCGCCTTGTAACTGGTAGATCAGTATTGTTTGATACCCGTGAGAAAGAAGTGTTTGATCGGTGAAGAACATCTGTGAGTACTGAAGTGGAAAGAGTGACACTCTTCAGAGAATCAGCGGTTTGGGTAATCTGCATTACTTTTTGAGGAACCAAGGTCAAGAATATCTCCAGGGATTTCCTAACAAGATATCACCTAGTGTCACCCGACTCATATATTGAAATCCACAAATGAAATAAATGTATCACTGACCACAATGGATTAAATAATTAAAACAGTGTATTTGTTCTGTCTACAACATCTGATTTATTATGTGATTGTTAATGTTTTCAGAGTTTTTGGCTCCATCTAGTGACCAGTCATAACCGCAGTTATATTGTATTTTACTTTCACTTTCTAATCTTTTTTCCCTCCTTTGCAATGCATTCTGGTAAGCTTTTGCAAAGGATTATGGTTAATTCAGCCCCCATTTTCCCTCCAGTCCACCATTTTCCTTCTGCCTGCATTCAGGAAGCATCTCATTTCTCTTCTCCCCTTGTGACAGCATCGCTGGTATGTATGTATGTTTCCTGTATCCAATTCCTGTCTCATACTAGCCTGCTTAGTTAGTTCTCCCCTGGTCAGCTATTAGTGCAGATGTTGATTTACATTGTATTATGTATATATGACTCCCTGATGAACCCACTATTGATTATATGCATATATGTTTGTTTGTAATGTAGTTTCACCGCATCGATATACCACCATGTTCAATAAAATACAGATTCAACCTACGGTCTCCTTACTGGACCCCAGTATAGTGGTTTAGTTGCCTGTAGAAGCTACATGAAGTCTACTTCAATTAGTGAGGACAGAACAGTATTGAATACAAATATCTTATGATTTTGTTACAACTATTCCACCGCACTTAAAGAATCTGCCCATGTACAATTTTTCTGAATTTCATTGCCTTTTCCTCAGCTATTTATATATGAATATATTCATAATTACACGCAACTGTTATGAATGGGTTACCGAGGAGGATGGCAGGAACAGGCTAAGCCACCAGAAGACCAGAGAGGTTGGTAACCAAGCGGATTGCAGACCCCTGATCCTAGCCACACAACTAGCAGTAGCCGTGGAGCATTCCTGCGATGCCGTAGATGCTTTGTCACAGCCGGAGGACTAACTAAGCCTAAAGACAGAAAGATGAAATCTAAACTGCCCCGGAGCAGATTTGCAAAGGAATAGACAGCCCCCAAACATATATTGTCAGTGAGACAAGATGAGACACAAACACAGGCAGAGAACAGACTGAGCAAACGGTGGGGCCCAAGCTGTCTAGACAGGACAGGACAGAAAAGATACTGTCAGCAATCACGCACAAAACCCTGAAAAAGTCCAACACTACTGATATACAAAAAAACCTGAGATCACATGATCTCACCCCCGCTAGATCAGCACTCTGGTATAAACAGGCAGCAAAGCAAAAAGATACTAACATAACAGGGGACTGAACAAGCTGCAACATATGAAGCAGGGCCCAGTGCTGCCCCCAGGAGGGAGCACGCTGAACCCTAGCAGCAAAACAGAAAGCAGAAAAAAGACACAACCAGATTACATGCAAAGGATTAGCAAAAGAATCACTTAGCTGAACCATGCAGATCAGGCAGGGGACAAAAGAGCTCCAAATGCACACTGAGGGAATCACCAGCAACCTCCCAGAGCAGCCAGCTCAATTATATGCTCTCAGCCAGTAATCCTAGGTTTCCAATTATTGTCGTTAGGTGGGGAACTTCCATCCACCTGACCAGCTCCACTACCCTCAGCAACTACCAGAGGGAGCAGAGGGAGCTTCGGCTCAGAACTCCGAGCAAGCGAATTCACAACACGTAACCTTTTCCAGTCTTTGTAACTACAGTCTTCGTCAAACGGTAACTCCTACTTGTCAATATATTTATACAGAGGCAGAAGGAATACCAGAGGAATAGTAAAGTTCTAAGAAAAGAGGATCCCACATTGCTATTGTATTTGGAATGCAAATATTTACTAAAACAGAAATGTTCTTCCTAAACATAGGAAATAGTAAACAGATTAACGCCATGATTCAGATATTAACCTTTAATAACTGACATTTATTGTAATCAAGTTTGTAAATGCAAGGACAATAAAAACTCAACCCTGCGCACCACTATAAGGCAATCTATTCCCCCAAAAAGTTTTAAACAGTTTATATAAAATCTATCTTTCCCACAAGCTACATTTCTTTAATGTGATACCATTTGACATATAAAAGTTTCCCTATGGTGAATGATTGAAGAAGAGATGTGAAATCAGCAGGAATCTCTCAGTGAGGAGGCAAAAGGCAGATAAAGAATGAAGAATGTAACTGGAACTGTGGCTTAGCCTGTCCACCAGTCGCTGTGGCTAGACCAGCATGAGCGCTGCTGGAGCTGTATCAAATAAAGAAGCAGAAGTCATGAACCTAACATTATACTTTAAATAATGCAATAAGGATTTTGAAAGCACAAAATTAGCCAGATTACACCTAAAACTCAGCAGAGCCTAAGACGACTTCTCTGAATAGAGGATAATTTACAATTTTGGGAATAACCCTTTTAGGCTGGTTTTACACTTACTGTATTTTTGCGGGCTAATTTTGCAGCCCCAATGCATTTCTATGGGGCCGCAAATTCTGCCCGCAAAAATTATAGGGTGCGCCGTGTTCCGTACTGCCGTGAGGGCCTTTTTGCAGCTGTGAAAAAAGATCGAGCTTGCTCCATCTTTTTCACGGCGTACGGACACGGCCCCCATTGTAACTCAATGGGGCCGCAAAAACAAATGGAAGTTTGCTTTTGCGGCACGCCGTCACTTCCGGTTTTGCAGAATGCCGGTTTTTTTCCAATACTATTTCCATAGTACTGGGAAGAAAAACTGCGATCCGCAAACATTTTTTGCGGCTCGTTATTGCGGTACACCACAAAAAATGTGGCGATACAGCACTCAAAAACGGGATGCAATAGCGGACCGCAAGAAATGCGGTAAGTTTAAAACTAGCCTAACATATTACCTCCTCTTTCATTGGTATCACCACTAAGCTACAATTTTCAGCATAGTTGCATGTAACTAGCTGAAAAAAAGCAAAAATCTGCAGGTAACTCTGAAGGAGGTGCATTGTGTGTAGTGGATACCGCACCTCTTGCCAAGTAGAGGCTTGTAATAGCGGGCATTAGCGCTTCTTTTTCTGAAGGGCTCTAGACTGAAATTCACTGCTACATTCCTTGCTTTTATATTCCCCTGTAACCTAGAAGAGAAGAAGTTGCAGAGGAAAAGATGGATTGGCTGAGTAAGAACCTGAGGGAAGAAGTCATGCACAATTGAGAAAAGCTGTAAAAGACCTGGAGAAAGACGTGAATCCCCGCCAACTCACTCTGAAAGGAAAGGAAACAGCCCTGGAGAACCAATGCCCTCTGCAGATCAACCAGAGTCTCAAGAACTGCCCAAGAGTTGCCCAGAGTATGCTGCTTCCTACTCCATTTGAGTCCCTGCAACTGAACACAGCAGCCCTATACTGGATCCTAATGTGGATCATTTTCCATTGTTGGTCAGTGTTCTATATGTTTGGAGGAACTGTTCCACTACACTTTGTTAAATGCAATGTCCTGCCTAATGATTAGAAGCACAAGATACCCGGCTCATCAAGGTTGTCAAACAGTGATCAATTTGCACATCCCGTTTCATCAGACATGTGGCCATTGGACAGTGGTGTGTGGCAAACTGGATGATATCGGGAGAACCACAACTTATCTAATGGCATCCACCGCCATTATGTTTTTAGGTAAGAGGTGGTTCTCCCACTCCTGTCCCGACAACTGTTGTGGCCATGAAATGGGACATGCAAATCAGTTTGAACCAAATCTTAGTCATCAGTATTTTACATTTTATACCAAAGATGTGTGACTCTGTTACCAATCAGATTGGAGCCTAAGTCATGCCTCAATATGAGAGGGATAGGTGGTGGACACCAGGTGACAATAGAGCAAAACTATGAAAGCTAAAATGCCTCGGAATAGTAACTGCAAGAGAATTAGTTTTTGTGCAATGAACATAAATGTTTTTATTTTTGTCTTTAGGCGCCTTCCATTTTTCATTTGCACATGAAAAGCTGTGTGGCAAAGTGGCCACCCTGGAGAGATGGTGGCAGCGGCAAACAAAGAAAAGAGGAGGCGTAGAGCAGGGATCAAAAAAATCACTATTAAATTAATGTAGGTCCTACTGTAGGCATCATAGTGCTAGTTTACATTGACTGCACCCACTGTGCAAGATACTGCAGCACAGCAGAGTATAAAGGGCGTTCTCGTATTTATAAATAATTACATTCGCAAATTTCTTATAAAACAAGCAACTCTGTAATTTGCTTGTCATTCATAATCATCTCTGTTCTTATAACTGAAAGGATTATTTACTGCTGTTTTCCTAGATTACCCATCATAAGTGACGAGCGAACGTGCGTGGATAAGGTCTTACCGGAGCATGCTTGGGTGCTAACCGAGTGTCTTCTGCGTGCTAAAAAAATATGTACGAGTCCCCGCAGCAGCATGTTTTACAGCTGTTTGAAAGCCCCAACACATGCAGTGATTGTCTCACAAACAGGCATGTTTTGTGACTGACTAACTGCTATGATACATGCAGATGCAGGGACTCGAGCATATTTTTCGAGCACGCAGAAGACACTCGGTTAGCAACCGAGCATGCTCCGATAACACCTTATCCAAGCACGTTTGCTAAACACTACCCATCACCGCTGCAGTCGATGAGAAGTTGGCAGTCTCCTAAGCAAGGAGCACAGAGTTTACAAGTAGAGATGAGCGAATATTTCAATGTTTGGTTCGGACTACGTTCGCCGAATTTGCAATATTTGTTGAATAATTCATCAAATATTTGCCGAACATAACCGAAAGCCATTCATATCAATGGGAGGCAAAAACAAACGCATGCACAACACGTTATGACGGGCCCCAAATGCTGCCAAAACACATCAAATGAGGAGACCAAGAAAGTGGCCTCTATTCACCCACACTACAGATTTAAGCATGGCACTGCAGCAATCAGCCGGGCATGAGGTATCGGGGTCTGGGACAGCATTTACAGTTTTCAATTGAAAGTCACAGTGAGACGAGGTGGGTGAGGGATCAGTGTAGGGCCCCTTTGCTGGCAGCCCTGATACCACATGCAACACCTCTACCTGTTTTCATGCTGAGCCACACTCTGATGGCTCAAATATCAGTTTTGTAGACTACCATTGTCATAAAAATTTAAGGATAGTAGCACGGGTAGTCGAGTCCAAGGAAGTTGAGGCCTGACAGTCTCTGAGGCCTACTGATACAGGCAACACGCATGAAGGAGACCCAACCAGGAGTCTACACATTTCTAAAAATTAGTGGCAGACGCCAACAAAGTGTTATCAATTGCAATAAAGTAAAATTATTATAGCGGGTGTAGGAGGAGGTGCAATCGCAGAGTGTCCGGGCCGGAACCAAGGGGACAGTCATCTAGGTTCCTAGGGGGTCTGTTTCCGGGGAGCAGAGTTAGGGGATGGACCGCTGAGACTTCCAGGGCTGTTGGGGGAGGAGCCTATATAGAAAGGGGAACGCCAGTCAGAGTGAGTCAGCAAAACGGGAGAGAAGGAGCAGGAGACCGTGGGGATGCCCGGGAGCAAGAGCCTCCAGCAGTAACCAGAGAGGAGGACAGCGACAGAAGGGAGACTCTCGGTGGATCACAGGGAGACGTCGCCAAGCCGACCGACAGAAGACTGCCGCTTCTCTGCCACCTGCGGCCATTGCCGCCTCATTCCAGCCCGCAGCTGCGGCCTGCCCGCAGTCACCCGTGGCCGTTACCACTCCACTCCCATCCGCGGCTGTTGCTTGTCCACTGCCGCCCTCAGCCACCACCGTCCCGCTCCAGTCCGTGGTAGGGGCCGGGCCGTCACCCTCCGCGGGTCCCCTAGTGCAGCCGCTGGCTGCGCCGGTGGCCTACCAACCACCACTCAGCACCGCCGCTGCCCTCCTCTGTCCGGGGGCTGCGGTCTCCACTCTTCCACTCCCAGGCGGTATCCCGCTGCCTCCGCTGGGGGGACATTCCGCCAAAGAACTCTTCTAGGGCCAGTTGTGCCCCCCTGCTTCGTCTGGGTGTTGGAACGCCCGAAGACTACGCCAGATCCTCAGCGGCTGGGCCCAGCGCTGCGACGCCGGACCACCACCGAACGACACGCCGAGGGACGTCAGGACAGCTAGGTGACACATAATAACTAAGGACCCGTAGTCGGCCATACCGCGGCCCTATAGTGACCGGCCTTTGCTGGAGTAGTCATGTTCTCATAAACAGTGTTTTCTTGTATTTGGTCCCTGCGAGGACAATTGCTGTTATTTTGTTTGATTGCTTAGGATAGCCATACCGTCATCTATCTATAAAAGTTTCTACCTAAAGTTTAATCGTCTCGCGTCTCGTCCGAGCGCAGACAACGGCACCCCAGATCAGAGCGGGGCCATAGACTCAGCAAATAACGAGGGCCCCCGGTCCAGCATCTCTTTGGGGGCTATGCTAAGCAACCTGCCTAGGTTCTCCGGCTCCAACACCATGCTGAGGAGCTGGACAGAGCGGATGCGAGGGATCTTCCAAATGCATCCGATGACCCCTGACCTGGAAGCCTCTCATGGCATTAGAGGGGGAGGCCTGGGATTCAGTAATGTTGAGGCCCCGGGAGACCGCAACACCTTTGCTAGGGTCTTGCGGATTCTGGAAGAGACTCATGGGGATCCAACAAATGTGGGAGAGTTGAGGACCCGGTTGTTCAGTCGAATGCAGGGAGAGTGGGAGACCATCACCCAGTATATGAATGTCCTCCAGGAGTTATACACGACCATCGAGCGGAAGGACGGAGTAGGGGTAGGACCCATCGACATTACCCTACATGACCTGTTAGTGACTGGACTCTGGGACCCTTTGATAAAGCAGGCAGTATGGGAGCAGGTCCAAGTGAACCCATGTATGACTTTCTCTGAGGTGGAGAGTCAGGCGTGTGCTCGAGAGCAGGAGCAGGGACTGACGGTCCCTGCCGGGAAGGTCCGGAGTGTGGAGGCCTCTGTGAATGTTGTCGGGGAGCCCCAATGGATAGAAGAGATGAAACAAGAGCTGAAGAACATCAGGGGCAAGTTGGCCGAAGTGAATATAAAGACCGAGGTCACGACTGGGAGGCCTAGTTCCAATCCAGGGCCCTGGGGGCCTCGCAATGCCCGGGGCAGCCGGCCCTCGCAACCCCGGTGTTATGAGTGCGGGGAGCTGGGCCACTTCACACGAGAATGACCGCGGCGTGGGAGACACCCACCCCGGTGGCCATTAAACTAGAGGGCTCCAGGCTGGGGGGTCGCCGCTCGGAGCCAGAAGCCACGACATGGGGTGGTGGAAGTCCCGAAGATCTGGTCGCAAAGTGTCCAGTGGTATGGGCAGAGGTTGAGGGCCGTGCCGTACGGTGCCTAGTGGACACAGGGTCACAAGTAACGACCATGCCTGCAACTTACTTTCAGCAGCATTTTCCTGAGGCAGAGAGACCCCAGTGGGGGTCCATGGTAAGACTGATAGCCTCCAATCAACTACTGGTCCCTGTCACTGGAGTGGTTTGGATGCAGATGACACTGCGTGGCAAATCCCTCGGCCGCCGGGGAGAGGTCATGACCCAAGGGAACCCAATGACAAACATCCAGTCACCCTGGGTATGCACATACTGCGGGATTTCGGCAATTTACTCCTCAATGACCCCACGCAAGAGACCCTGAAACAGTCGGGTTCCCACACGCCCCAAGGGCTAGTCTTCCAGCAGTTGGTGCTGGAGGCGCGAGTACTCCAGGACTGCCAGGAGGGTGAGGCACTGGGCAAAGTCATCATGCAAGCAGCTCCCCCACTCATGCTGCCCCCCAGGCAGACAGTGGTGGCCCTGCCTATTCAGGCCCCGGTACCTTTGGAGGGCATGGAGATGCAGGTGGAGCCGTGCTACTCGGAACGCCTACATCCTGGCATACTGGTGGCCCGCTCCCTGACCACTGCGGAGAAGGGCCATCCTGGTGGTCTGCATAAACCTAGATGACCAGGACATCGTCTTAAAGACTCGGCCTGAAATAGCCAAGCTGGTGAGGCCTTTGGAAGAAGTGCTGCCAGCCCCTGCAGTCCAAGTAAGGGTGCAACCCGAGGACCCTTGGGCAGTGACTATCCTAACCTTGCAGACTGCTGAGTCCTCGACCCAGGAAAAGGGCCGAAACTTCCTTGAAAGATTGCGGCCGAACTCTCCGACCTGACTCCAGCCCAACCTCTCCAGGTGGAAACATTACTAGGACAGTACCACGAGGTATTCGCCAGTCACAAGGATGATTTTGGATGCACCACAGCCATCACGCATGGGATTCCCATAGCAGGAACGGCCCCCATTGGAGAATGATATCGGCAAATCCCTCCACAGCTATACCAGGAGGTGAAAACTTTATTGGGCCAAATGTGCATGCTGACGCCCTCTCCAGGATCCGGCAGGCATCTCCGGGGAAGAGTCGAGACGACGAATTAGAAGGGGAAGAGACGCCGTTCGCCCTCACCGCCGCCGTGTTCACGGCTCCTACACAGGACGAATCTCATCTAGGACCCCCAAGGGGTATGCTGGAACAATCACGTGATGGATGGATCCAAAAGCAGCAAGAAGACGAAGAAATTGGGCTCCTACGCCGATGGGTGACCACCGGCAGACTACCTACCGACTCCTGAAGACAGACCTTGACTCAGGATATGTTGCTAATGCTATGCCAATGGGAGAAACTAGTCATGAAGAAAAGACTATTGTATCGGAAGGCAATATCATGGGCGACGTCTGCAACAACTTGGCAAGTAGTCGTGCCCGGGGCCCAACTCATTGAACTGGCTCGAGAAGCCCACGAAAAGGGGGCTCACTTCGGAGCTCAAAAGACCTTGCAATGGCTGCAGTAGATAGTTTACCATCCGCGTCTGCATGCTGCTGTGGAAGAAGCTTGCCGGGCCCGCCGCCTATGCGAGCTGGCTAAACCCCCCGTGCAACGGGCCCCGGTACAGACGATAGTGACATCAGCACCCCTCGAGCTCTTGATGGTGGACTACTTGACCATTGGCCCTGCATACCAGGGGTATGAACATTGTCTCGTCATGGTGGATCATTTCACCAAGTTTGCCGTGGTAACCGCCACCCGAGATCAAACTGCAGAGTCGGATGCCTATGCAATCTGTAAGAACTTTATCCAAGTGCACGGCTACCCCCAACGGATACATTCAGACCAGGGAGCGTGCTTCTTGGGAAAAGTCATGGAAGAATTACATTGTCTCTATGGTATCAATAAATCCCGGACCACGCCGTACCACCCGCAGGGAAACAGGGCCTGCAAACTATTTAATCGGACACTAATTGAAATATTGCGTACCTTGGAGAGTGACCGGAAGGCCCGCTGGCCTGAGTTTGTTCCTGAACTAGTGTGGGTTTATAACAACTGGGTGCACCGGGTTACCGGCTATACCCCCTACTCATTGCTGTTTGGGAAAAGGAAGGCAAAGGGATTACGGAGGTGGAACTGAGTCCAGAGGAACCCCAACCATGGACCGGGGTGTCATCGTGGATCCAAAACCACAGACAGCGGCTACAAACCCTCCACTGAATCGTCCATACAAAACTCCTGGACCTGGAACACCCAGGGGGGACTCTGCCTCCGCCTGCCGTCCTCCAGACTGGGGATCGAGTACTCGTGCTAGAAGATAGCCTCCAAACAATTTTAAAGTGACAAGTCCCCTACTGTATGACATTAGCAACAGAAGAATTTTTTGGGCCTGTCGATAAGACCTGTATAAGATTGAGTGGATGCTCCAAACAATTTAAAAGTGACATGTTCCCTACTGTATGATGTTAGTAACAGAAGAATTTTTGTGGGCCTGTCGATAATGCCTGTATAACATTTACTAGATGCTCCAAACAATTTGAAAGTGACATGTCCCCCACTGTATGATGTTAGTAACAGAAGAAGTTTTTTGGGCCTGTTGATAAGTCCTGTATCAAAGTGACATGTCCCCTACTGTATGACGTTAGTAACAGAAGAAGTTTTTTGGGCTTGTCGATAAAGCCTGTATAATAGTGACATGTCCCCTAATGTATGACATTAGTAGCAGAAGAATTTTTGGGGCCTGTCGATAAGGCCTGTATAAGATTGAGTGGATGTTCTAAACAATTTAGAAGTGACATGTCCCCTACCGTATGACATTAGTAACAGAAGAATTTTTTGGGGCCTGTCGATAAGGCCTCTTCCAGACCTCTTCCAAAAAGCCTTCAACCTGCAGTGATCTTCAGTCTACTGAACCGCCCCACGACCAGCTCTACCCTCTCCTAGTGTATCCTTACCCATCACCTGTAGACTAAGATCCCTCGCAGGCAAGGTCCTCTCTCCTTTTGTACTTGTGTGTGCCTTGTATTGCTCATGTTTATTGTACTTGTCTTTGTATGCCCACTTTTTCACATGTAAAGCTCCATGGAATAAATGGCGATATAAAAAATGAATAATAATAACAATAATAAGGCCTGTATAAGATTGAGTGGGTGCTCGAAACAGTTTAAAAGTGACATGTCCCCTTTTCTATGACATTAGTAACATAAGAATTTTTGGGGGCGAAAATGGGAACGTACAACAGGAACAATAACGGGGCGGCTATGGGAAGTCCAAGATCCAGGATCCACTTTACAGTTATTACTCATCTACCCAACACCAATTACCAGAGAGCGTTTGAAGCCCGTCAGAAGATAGGTGTAACAGATGTGCATCTCAAGCTAGGTAGAAAAGATGCCCGTGAGAAAGTGGATGCCAAAGAAGCACATAATCTAGAAGATAGGCTCAAAACAGTTTCAAACTCAGATCTCGGCTGCTGTATTACATTTGTAAAGAAAATAAAATAAATTAATTTTAATGCGCAACAGCTCTGCACACAGAACAACATTAAATGAAAAGGTTGGATATATCGGGCTGTATCACATTTATCAACAGAAAAAAATATTTTAATGTGCTTGAGGTCTGCAGATAGGTTCATATCACCACCACAATATGACAATGTGGGATACGGCAGGCTGTATCACATTCAGCAACAGAAAAAATTTGAATTTTTTTAATGCGCATTTGGTCTGCAGATAGGTTCATATCACCTCCACAACATGTCAACGTGAGATTCGGCAGGCTGTTTCACATTTAGCAACAGAAAAAATTATACTTTTTTTAATATGCCTTAGGTCTGCAGACAGTTTCAAATCCGTACAACACTAAATGACAAGGTGGGAAACAGCAGGCTTTTTCACCTTTAGCTATTGAAAAAATATTATTTAGAATGCTATACTCATGCATGGAGCACAATTAAGGCTGGTTTCACATTTGCGTCTGTGTGCACAGCGTTTCATCCTTATAGATCCACATGCGTCATGTGTACCTATCTTTAACATGGTGTATGCAGGGGCATGCATTTGCATCAGTTCGCATGCGTCTGCGTACGCATGCATCATTTTTCGGTGTGCGGCGGGGTCAGGCGAATGCAACATGTTGCATTTTTGGAAGCACTAAAAATCCATCAAATATGTGCAGTCATGTGCATGCGGATGAGTGCGTAAAAAAATGCATTACTGTCTATGGGAATGCATGCGTATGCATGCGTTCGATACGCATGCATTCTTCAAAATGTAAATAGAAATCCCATTAGATATGCCCATTTTTGTCTGATGTCATATCGAACGCATGCGCATAAACAACGCAAACGCATGTAAAAATGCATGCAAACGCAGCTTTTTTGGTGACATGCGTAAGATGATGTGGATAAAAGCACTGCATAAACATGCGTTTTCATGCATTTTTGCAAGTGTTTGCGGATGCGGATGATACACTGCAGACTCAAGCGCTAATGTGAACCTAGCCTAAAGCAGTGCACAACACACTTGTAGGACATGTGCCCTGTTAGCTTTGTCTTTGGACCTCAGTAATACCCCCCCCAAAAAAAAAAAATTCTGGAAGGTATATTTTACGGGCACACCGGACACTGTCTAGCTACACTATCTGACTGATATACAACCGTCTAACTAACTAGCTAAAATCTTGCTGTTAACAGTGCCCGCATCAGGAGCAGCTTCTCTGCGCTGTTACAGTGTCAAAATGGCACTAAAACAAGATGTCCGCTATTTATATGGAGAGGGACATGTGATATCAGCAGCCAATGGCACAAGCCGTAGTGTCAGGACATTGTAGGTGCTTCCTGCACCTTGATTGGCTAGCCGCAATGTGCATACATAAAGTTAGGGGGAAAAAATGACTGTTTACAAGAATGCCACACCTCTGAGCTCGGCAAACCCCCTCCCTTCACCAAACAGGTGCCAAACACTCATGATAAACCACCATTACAGTTGCTAAAGTGCTGAAAATATTTTTGTGGCAACGACAATATTTTCCCGCACTTTTACCGATTTTTACCGATTTTATAAAATTTTGCTCGTGTTTCCGATCACGAATCCGAATGTGCCATATCCGTGCCGAACTTATGTTTAGCGATCGTTTTCCGAACAAATTCGCTCATCACTACTCCAGTCTACCCAAACTGTCATTCAGGGGCATACGAGAGTTAGGATCACTGATTTGTCATCCTTTTATGAGGTGGGAATAGCCCTTAAACTGAAGTCACACCCATTTTCCGATGTCAAGTACAGCCGCCATTCGTAATGCGGAAAGTGGAATATGATGAAAGATTTCCTTGTTAAACATCAGCACATGGAGGAAAATCCAGCTAACTAATAAATAAAATAAGTAAATGGATTGTGCATGCTTTTTGGTGCTTTTGATGCGCTTTGAATGAAAATAGGCCACGGATAATGCTCTTAATGAAGTGCTCTATAAATGAAAAATAAGACCGGACGGCGAGGTACTCTGAAGTTATCAGCCTGTATTACTTTACACTACATTAATTTGCCACATCAAATTTATTTAATTAGAGCACTGCTACTTCAATACTTAATCCATGCTGAGGGAACGTTCGTCTCCAGCCCTTACAATGTTTGATTATTAGAAGCTTGCCTTATGAACCGAGCAATCGCTTGTATGTAAATCTCCGTAGATCCAGAACAAGCCATCACTTCTATAATTAAATACCGGATACACCTCTTATATAAATTACAGAGTAGAAAATACATTTCTGAAGCTTTTCCAAAGGAGCGGAAGTTTTCTACATGTCACTCTCAAAACTTGAGCTCCCATTGGATGATGTGAAAAAAATTGCCAAAAATTGGGATCTTATAGCACGGTGCTTGAAAAAGACCTTTTATGGTCAAAACGTCGCATTTTGGCAAATAAAGAAGTCATTTTGATTTTTTTAACCCGGATTGGATGCTGTTCTCCTTTATTTTATGGTGTGTACGTTTCCAATTGGGTCCAGTGGAATTGGAACATTCGTTATGGAATCTGTAGTTCTATCAGCTGCTGCTTTTTTTTTGTTTCTTGAGCTCCCATTGGATGATGTAAAATTTGCCAGAAATTGGGATCTTACAGCACGGTGTAAGTCAATTTATTAAGACAGATGGAAAATAATTTATGTTCCAAAACGGCACTGGCTGATTAAAAAATATTCTGTTCACAATAAAATCACATCTGGTACATTCCTGCCTTAGTTACCCTCTGTTGATGCACAAAACAATTTGCAAATCGTGTCTTTCTAGCCGTTAAGAACTACAAATCCCAGCATGCTGAATACTGCAGAACCTCAATACCACTTTACCCGGACCTGTCATACCCGGACCTGATACTCCGACCTGTCATATCTAGACCTGTCATGCTCTGACATGTCATACTCAGATCTGGCGGTAGGATTCACTGGGAATCAGTGGATAGCACTGCAGCCTTGCAGCGCTGGGATCCTGAGTTCAAATCCCACCAAGGACAACATCTACAAGGAGTTTGTATGTTCTCCCCATGATTGCGTGGATTTCCTCCGGGTACTCCGGTTTCCTCTCACATTCCAAAGACATACTGATAGGGAATCTAGATCTTGAGCCCCAATGGGGACAGTGCCAATAATGTCTGTAAAGCGCTGTGGAGTTAATGGTGCTATATAAATGAGTAAAATAAATACCATAAATAAATCACTCGATTTTGGGTCCCCCTCACTCGGAGACTGACATTTCTCAATCATTGCAGCCTATGTGAGTAGTCCTAAGGCAGGAAAAGGTGTCCTCTGGGATGGTCCATGATTGTTTTTCACAGGCTACACTGGCCTGGATTGTACAGCTGAAGAGGGATGTGTGTGAGCAAGACTAGTGACAGGATGAGCAGCATGAGGCCACGATCACATGTTCAGTATTTGGTCAGTATTTCACATCAGTATCTGTATGTCAAAACCAGGAGTGGAACAATCAGAGGAAAAGTATAATAGAAATTTGTTGGGAATCTCTCTCAGGCAAAACTAACAGGTCAAGGAAATTCTTATCCTCTCTTGCTGACAACTTTATCTTCCAAAAGGTAAGGGAGAAAACAAGGGGAACTGCTACCTTGGATCTAATCCTTATAAACAGGGAGGAAATGGTTGAGGAGGTAAAAGTGGCTGGGACCCTAGGAGGTAGCGACCATGCTATTTTAGAATTTTGGATTACTAGAGGTGGAAGACCTGTGAAGACTCAGACGTCAAGGTTAGATTTCAGAAAGGCAGATTTTAAGGGATTCAGAAAGAGAATTGGAGGGATCCAATGGCTGGATATCCTTAAAGACAAAAATGTCCAGGAAGGATGGGAAATCTTGAAAAATGAAATTCTCAAAGCACAGTTGTTAACAATTCCGAAAAGAGGGAAGAATAGGAAGCATTTAAGGAAACCAGGATGGATGAACACAGAACTTAAGCACATGCTAAAAAGGAAGAAAAAAATGTTTATAAAATGGAAAGAGGGAGGCATATCTAAAGAAGAATATAATGCTGTCTGCAGAACCTGCAGGGCACAAATCAGATTATCTAAAGCTGAAAATGAACTGAGGCTTGCAAGAGATGTCAAAAGCAATAATAAAGGATTTTGGGGATATGTCAAAAGTAAAAGAAAAGTCAAAGATGCTATAGGATTTTTACAGGATGAAAATGATGAAATGGTAAGACAGGATGTTGAGAAGGCTGAACTTTTAAATTCCTATTTTGCATCTGTTTTCTCTCAGAAAGGAAATGTAACATCAACTGTTATTCACTGTCCTATTAAGGGAATAGAAGAATCCAGGATATCTATAAACAGAAAGATAGTGAGGAAACACTTAGCTAACCTAAATGAATTCAAGTCTCCAGGTCCAGATGAATTACACCCCAGAGTACTGAAGGAGATAGCAGAAGAAATTTTTGAACCCCTCTCCATAATCTTTGAAAATTCTTGGAGAACAGGAGAAGTGCCAGAAGACTGGAGAAGAGCAAATGTTGTTCCTATCTTCAAAAAGGGGAAGAAGGTGGACCCAGGCAACTATAGGCCGGTGAGTCTGACTTCTATACCAGGAAAGATCCTTGAACAAATTATTAAACAACATGTATGTCAATACCTGGATAAGAATGAAGTGATTAAACAGAGTCAGCATGGGTTTGTAACTAATAAGTCATGTCAGACTAACTTAATTTCCTTCTATGACGGTATCACTGATTGGGTGGATCAAGGAAATGCTGTAGATATAGTATATCTTGACTTCAGCAAAGCATTTGACAAAGTCTCTCATACAATCCTTATTGAAAAAATGACTAAGTATGGAATGGACAAGGCAACTGTTAGGTGGATTCATAACTGGCTTAGTGATCGGACCCAAAGAGTGGTCGTAAATGGCTGCACATCCAGTTGGAAGAATGTCTCAAGTGGGGTACCACAGGGCTCTGTCCTGGGCCCTGTATTGTTCAACATCTTTATCAACGATTTAGATGAAGGAATTGAGGGTAAACTGATTAAATTTGCTGATGACACAAAGCTAGGAGGGATAGCTAATACTAGAGAAGAGAGAGAGAGGATTCAAAAAGATTTAAATAAACTGGAGAAGTGGGCAGCAACTAACAGAATGGTTTTTAACAGGGAGAAATGCAAAGTACTACATCTGGGCAATAAAAATGAAAAAAGCATATATAGAATGGGAGGAATAGGGCTAAGTGACAGCACATGTGAAAAAGACTTGGGTATACTAATAGATCACAGACTGAATATGAGTCAACAGTGTGATGCAGCAGCAAAAAAGGCAAATGCAATTCTAGGATGTATTAACAGAAGCATACAGTCTAGATCACGTGAAGTCATTATTTCCCTCTACTCCTCTTTGGTCAGACCTCATCTGGAATATTGTGTCCAGTTTTGGGCACCACATTTTAAAAAAGACATCAACAAACTGGAGCAAGTTCAGAAAAGAGCGACCAGAATGGTGACCGGTCTGCAAACCCTGTCTTATGAGGAAAGGTTGCAGGATTTGGGAATGTTTAGTTTGCAAAAGAGAAGACTGAGAGGAGACTTAATAGCTGTCTACAAATATCTAAAGGGCTGTCACATTGTAGAAGGATCAACTTTATTCTCATTTGCACAAGGAAAGACTAGAAGCAATGGGATGAAACTGAATGGGAAGAGACACAGATTAGATATTAGAAAAAACTTTTTGACAGTTAGAGTGATCAATGAGTGGAACAGGCTGCCACGAGAAGTGGTAGGTTCTCCTTCAATGGAAGTCTTCAAACAGAGGCTGGACAGACATCTGACTGGGATGATTTAGCGAATCCTGCTTTGAGCAGGGGGTTGGACCAGATGGCCCAGGAGGTCCCTTCCAACTCTACGATTCTATGATTCTATGATTCTATGATTCTATGAAACACGTCACCACTTCTGTATTTATCACCCACTCCTGATTTTGGCTTACAAATACTGATGTAAAATACTCACCAAATACTGATAGTGTCAACGTGGCCGCAGAAGAAATGTGTGACATCAGAAAGAGGAGCAGCTATAAGATGTGTGTAACAGCAAGATAGTGACAGGAGGAGCAGCATATAAATATGAGTGACTGCAAGGAAGTCTACTGTGGTAGAATCTCCTCTCACTTCCCAGCATGAATTTCATTGCCCTTTTTTTGCCTTGAAAACAAAACCTGCCTCTCTGTTCTGTTTGAATGTCCTATGACAGACAGGAGAAACAAAGAGTCAAACTTCCTAGAAACCTCTACTGCTGGAGATGGATTACACTTTACAACAGGCAGTTTACAGAAACTTACACAAAAGGGAGACACCTAGTGGCCGGCAATGTGAAGTGTTTTTTTTTTTCTTAAGCTACAAATGTCATTTTGGGTAATGTACCATCACTGGCCATCAGATGAGCCTAAGTTTATGGAAACACCAGAGCCAATTTAAGTTTACTTGAAACTGACATCTACTACTTGCAAAGACAATCCACAATGTCATGATGTTTACAGGATGATCAGATTGCAGATTTCATTCTTAAATTGTTTTATGCGATAAAATAAAAGAGTACTTGGATCATTGTGGATGTCTTCTGTGCAAGAAATGGTATCAAAGTAAATTATTGATCTGAAAACGGAGTCGTTTGTGAAGCCTACAAGGAATATTCCTTCCCACAATAATGATTACAATAGGGAATTACATAACAAGCAATTCCCTATAGAAATGCATTGATGTGCTGAATCCAATTCCCATCCAGCAGGGGTTGGTAGAGGATGCTGTGAAAGTATTATCACTTGTGCATCGCACATTTTGGAAATGATTTTTAATAATAAGCAGATTTGCAAATGGGTCATAGTGTACAGGTTAAATCTTGCACTACTAAGTAAAAATGCCACACCAAACCATTTTTATATATTGCATATATTAAATTGGCTGAGTGCCGATTGTGGTCACATCAAGATTTTGTTCTACAAAGTACAAACATAGATGCAAGCGCACTAACTCTATGATGTGGGCAATGGACATGCAAAATAGTAGGGGAGATGCCCATTCTATGTTGCTTTTCCACACCATGCCTCTTGACAATACTCTCATGCCCATTTTCTCGCACCCTGAATGTGCAGTTGGATGCAAGAGTGACATGTAATGATAAAGCAACCCACTGTCATGAGCAAATTTCTTCTGAAAGTGCTAATTTCCAGATCTCATCAGTCCCTGATATATTTGCTGACTGTTGCAGGAATGAGGCCGGTCCCCAATTTCTTTGCGCGCTTCTGGGAGATTACAGAAAATCTAGAGATAATGGTATGAAAGTAAAGGGTTGTGATTTTTTTGTACTTTTAATACACAATAAAGGAAAATAATTATTAATCTCAGCAGGAACATTGCTTGCGAGAGGAGTTGTGGAAACCCCTTTCCTGGGAGAGCAAGGGGAGGACATGTCATCGCGGCAACCTGTGCAGTTGAACAGGGATCCCAAATGTAATGGGGCCCCTTTCCACCTCCAAAGCATGTAGAATTGTGCAGTTTCCTTCAAAGGGCTCATATATTGTTCTTATACAGGAGTCCCCAATTGACTGTGACTGCGAGTTAAGAGAGCTTATTTGAGGTGAGACACAAGGGGTCTCCAGATCTACCAGCATTGGTCAAAATGTTGAAACAGGAACATACACAATATCTGCCAGTGTATAAGGTTAAAAACACATGAGACATGCACAAAAGTGAACAAGTCGGTAGGACAGTGTTCTCACCACCCAAAGACTGAAACACAGAAAAAACACGATGTGCAAAAATACTCTGTTGTAAAAAAATATATAACAGTAAACAGCAAGTGCTAGTAAAAAGATGATAACAAAAACAGGGTATTTAGTTGATATGTTTTTCGCAAAAAATGTATACTAAGCCATTCCACCAACGTCACGGTATACCCATCTCAGAGCGGCGTGTCCACATCGGGCAGCGCCTTTCTGAATCCTGCTCATATAAGTACTGTTCACATGATCAGGTTTTAAATACATTTTAAATCCATTAGATAGGACTGCTCCTATCAGCGTTATTTCCAGAAGACGGGTAATATACCACAACACTCTGTTGCACTATAGTGTAGCAATATATCCTCAAATAGTTTGAGGAATGGTTCAGGATTAAGTATTTCTCTGCCAATATTGACCTTCCCAATGCTCCATGAAGCTTTTATAAGTTCTCTCTTAAGTGCTTCCTCTCCGTCTCGCTGAGAATTATTACTCTTTCTTCCCTATGCATTTTTTACAGCCTTGGTTTTAACTCTGATGGCAAAAAAATGACAACTGTTTGCCCTAAAGTGTTCGAAGCATTTTAAATCTGACAACTTTTTACCCAAATTCTTTTTGGTTTGTAAAACTAAAAGTATTTCCTAGCAGCAATTTGTCAGATCAGATCTTGTATAAAGAACATTAAAAGTGCTTTCCGGCTTATGATTTTGATGTATGAGAACGGCGGCTCTGTTTCTATTCACTTCAATAGAAGCTGATCTGAAGTTTTCAGTGATGGCCAACACAAAGTGGACGAAGCTGCACTGTTCTCATCTGTTCACTCATTTATATCCAGCTGCCGAAAAAGCTGAGAACAGCTAATCGGTGTGGTTGATGGTTGTCGGACCGCCACGATCAATGTTAGAAGGCCGGAAAAGCCCCTTAATAGCTCACATAATGTCTGTGGAGAGGATTAATTGTACATTGGAATAAAACCGCAAAGTCATTCACGGCATACTCTAATGTTACATAGTATTAAGCAGAATAGGGTCCAAACCATCATTTGCGGGGGGGGGGGGGTTTAATTACTTTTACTTTTTGTTTTGTGGTGTTCATTGACTTTTTGTGCCAAATTCTTCAAGATAGAGTACTTGTTTAACGAATATTGCACAAAAGCAAAAATGCTTTTTATTTTTTTTTATTTTTAACCTATTTTGAGACTCTGCGGAGCAAAAAGTTATATATTACACTATGATGTCAAAAAATTTGTATGCAAAATTTCAGACGCACCCAAAAATGCTCCAAGGGGGACCGGAGTACATTTTTCACAAAAAAATGGCAATGTTTTAAAAATTCGCAATCAGACAAAAATATTTTGAAACCCCCAAACCTGACCACAATAAAGAACATGAATAAAAACAGGGCAAAACACATGTAAAATAGTTTTGGAAAAAAGGAGGTTATAAAAAGAATAAGGTGCAAATGAAAAAAGTTGAAAAACACCAAAACATAAACAAGAAGGAGCAATTGCAATAATGAATAAGACTCTAAATTCCCTATAATGAATCAGGTGCTAAATAATACAGTAGTTGGGTGGTATGGATTATCTTCTCACCCTTATATATGCATTGTGACTCTATATTAGGTACCAATCTTTGGAAACTTACTATTTGTGATATTTAGTTGATAATGGTTAGTCTGCTCATCACAATTTTTATTCTCTGTGTTCTGCCATTTTTGCCCTTTTTGCATTTGTGGAGAAAGTCATATTTTCCAGTGCCAGTCTGACAGTCATCTTACATGATTTCATTTTCCAAAAGTTGTTTTTTTATTTTACAGTTTGACTGATGAATTCCTCCTCTACTCTATTTAATAGTGACATAGGATGAAAAAGCATCGATCGTCAGAAAAATTGCCACTTGTGACAGCCAGTATCCACCATTGCTTTGATTAAGCTGCCTCTCGAAAGTTCAACAAGTCCTCCAAGCTTGAGAGGATCGACTGTATCCTCTTTTGGGACATGTATTATTTAACAGGAACACTTGCCTGAAGCAACCTCTGCTGCAGAAAAAAGTTTAGTAACTACATATCACGGCAAAACGATATACAAGTTTAAGAATTATTTCAGTGAAACGGCTTCATCAGTAAACCCACATTAATAAAGGGGTCACTCAGAATTAGAATGAAGGCATCCGTTTCTTTGTTCTGGAAACATTGCCTATCTTTCCATTGGCTGTATTTGATATTGCAGTTCATTTTGTCCGGTCCCACTCAAGTGGCTAGCAATACTACACATCGCCCATATAAAAACATGGCATTGTTCTTGGAAAAACACTATCTTCTAATTCTGGACAGTGCCTTTAATATTAAACGCATCTGTGGTGTTTGCGTTGATCTTTACATGTTGACATTGCGATACTGTTCTACTACACAAATCATGATTGTCCAGATCTACTAAAAGTGAAATGTAATTGTAGCGTTAAATAATACATGAGCTTTTGGCAAGTTTCATCTGTGCACAGAATGTTTGCTTCTGTGGCTCCATGATTTTCTCTGTCTAGATCTTTAATGGGACATGTTATGATAGTAATCCACAGTATTTTGGTCTATCAACAGTTAAAGTGTACCAGTTCTTTTAGGCGCCTTTCAGAAAAAGCTGTCGTGTGTATGTTAACATAAGAAATATCACTTGTTTTGGCCACTATATGAATTGTATCCTGTACTTTTCAACAGGTTTTCAATCCACAAGCTCCATCTCTAATTTTCAGATGTCACTGAGCTAGTGAGTGGAGACTAGCCACTATGCTGAATCTCATACACAGGTGCCTTTCAGAAAAAACGGTTGTGTGTATGTGTACATAAGAAATAACACTCTTTTTGACCATTATCTGAATTGTATCCTGTACTTTTCAACAGGTTTTCCCCCTGCAAGCTCCAACTCGAATTTTCAGATGTCACTGAGCTAGTGAGTGGAGACTAGCCACTATATTGTATCCCATACACAGGTGCCTTTCAGAAAAAACATTTGTGTGTATGTGTACGTAAGAAATAACACTTGTTTTGGCCACTATCTGAATTGTATCCTGGATTTTTTAACAGTTTTTCCTTCCGCAAGCTCCAGCTCTAATTTTCACATGTCACTGAGCTAGTGAGTGGAGATTAGCAGCTATATTGTATCCCATACACAGTATACTCTCCTGTCTTTCTGTAGCAAATGTTCATAAGCAGAAGCAGCATGGAGGACATTACACAGAGGTATTGAGCAGTGTAGCTGTTAAAGGGAACATAGGCAGGGTCAAGATTAGTCTCTTGAGCAGCACAAAGCGTTCCTGTCTGTTCCTAGTTCCTGGTTTCTTCATGGGCCAGCTCTCCTCCTTTCCTCCTTGAGTGACATTAGTGGTAGCAGAACTGTAGCATTAAGTAGAACAATAAAGCTCAGCACAAGTTCTGCTATAACGCTTTCAGCTATCGGTGGTTTGTTCTGGAGTCTATATTGTCGCAACTGCATTTGTACATAGAGATAACTGTGTTTGTGCACACAGATCAGGGCAGTGAGAGCCATGATTAGGAGACCTGCTCTGAAAACAACTGATGGTGGGGTTGGTGATTTTGCAAAATTTGTAACAGCAGCAGAGAGGGAGGCAGGGAAGTGAGCAACTAATTGCTGTATAGAAATCAATGGGCTGAAGAGAGGTGAGAGGGATAATAGGAGTATTAAGGGCTCATACTCACTTGCGAGAGACTCGCACGATTTTCGTGTGAGTCTCTCGCATGAAAACCTGGCATTGCCGCTGGCACTCGGACCTGCATAGAAATACATGTAGCCGCATGCTCCGGTCCGAGTGCCGGCGGCAGTGCCAGGTTTTCATGTGAGAGGAGTCTCTCACAAGTGAGTATGAGCCCTTAACCTTCCTCCTGGAATGTAGCACTGTACACACTTGGCCAGCATCTGGGTAGGGTCCGGTGGCCATCAAGCTCCACGGAAATGAGCCATACACTATAAAAGATAAAAGCTCTTACCTCAGGAGAATGACAGCAGATAGGCAAATCAATTGCAATCGTGTATATTTTCATTCTGCCTAACTAAAGCATTTTAACAACTTGAGAACACTCCTATATGTGGATTTGGTTGGAAAGGCCTCATTCAGACATCCGCGTTTGTTCACAACTGCAAAAAAAAAACACGAGTTTCATTAATGATTTGGATCTGAGTTTAATCTGTGATTGTTCAGTTTTTACAATCAGTGTTTCATCAGTGTTTGGTCCATGGTCAGTTTTTTGCAATCAGTAATTCATCAGTGTTTTTCACGTATGGATAAATATATTAAAAATTTTCTCTTATCCATTGTGATGTTAATCATGGAAGCACACAACTGCGCATTGATGCCATCCGCGTACTGTCCGTGATTTTCACCGAACCTTAGACTTTTACTGATACATTTCATCCGTGATGACGGTAATAAAACAGTCTGCAAAAAATACAGACATATGAACAGCAGTCTCACAGATTATTATGGGTAAATGTTCTGCCCATCAAAATCATGGACAGAATACTACGTGAAAAACAGATTTCTGAATGAGGCCAAAGACAAAGCAGTTTTCTTCCAAAACAGCGCCACACCTGTCCTCAGGTTATGTGTGATATTGCAGAATAACCTTAGTCACATCACTGGAGCTGAGTATGGGTCGCCCTCCCAGGGCTGTGGGGTACTCGGTACCAGGCCGGTGTCGGTGGGATGTGTCACAGTAGCGGTGACCCTGTCCATGGCCCTGGGCGCCCAAGTAATGGGGAAATGCAATGGTGTAATGGAATAGTTCGTGGCGCCACCTGTGGTGTTTGCCAAGCAAGATGTTAAGCCAACGTTGCATGCAGATCCTCTGGGGCTGAAGGTGTGTTGCAGCATAGATGGTATAGCTTCCCACAGGTGAAGCTGTAAGACCCGGGCAGTGTAATGGCGATAGATGAGGATAGGCGCAGGTGGTGTGAGGAAAGTTGGTACCCAGATGTGGCGGTGCTGGCGGTGTTGGCGCACAATTGAGTGGAAGACACCAGGGCTTGTAGTTCCAAAGCTTTACTCACAGTTCGTGGTAAACATTGATGCCTGCCTCCGTGCCATGTCCTCCGGAGCAGAGACTCAATCAACCTCCCGGGCAAGTCAGGCCTCTCCTCTCCAACACTCCGCCAACATGTACCTTTCCTGAACGACTCCTCTATTGCGCCTTTTAGTGTGAAGAGCTCCAGTACCGTGGTACTCTGAAGTTCCTCCTGTCAGATGTTCCTAACAACTCTACTTGTATGACAGACAGCTGTAGCCTCTATCGGGGACTCCTATCTCCAGAGTCCTGGCTCTCTATCCAGTTGTTGTTGTGCCCCAAGTCTTGGATGGGAGTAGTGCATTTACAGCCAACTACTCCACCAGTGTCTGCTGCAGAACCATAAGTGTCCATACAACCTCGGGGACCGGGCCCCGGCCTTGAGCTGAGAACCTATAGGCAGGGTTCCTCTTCCAACCCATAACTCCTCTCTGTTCTCCTACTCCTTCATTCCGCGCTGTTCCTTCTCTCTTGGAAGCTTAGGTTGCAGTTCTACGTCTTTCTCCTTCTGTTCCTTTCCTGTGCCAGCTGGCTCAGGTCACTGAGGCAGCTGCAGCACTCCTTCTTCTCTCTCTCGGACCCGTCCTCAGTCTCTCCTGACTGACTGTCCTTCTCCCGCCTGACCTCCCGTCAGACTGACCTATCATTCTAAACTTTCCAAACACTTTATATGAATCTCAACTCCACCCACCTCCCAGCACATCTTATGTTACGAAGCAAGGACCCACGAAAGGTGCTCTGCTACCCTCTAAGCATGAAGCCGCAATGTGGTCAGTGCTGAACTGTCCCGTGTGTGGGATGCAGGTGTTAGAGTGTGGAAAGGAGTTCCCAACTTACCTAGGTGGTGGGGCACCACACCTTAGGAGAAGGTGCAGTATCTCTGTGGCGACTGAGCCTCAGGGGCACCACAAGTAGTCATATAAAACATAACCCATGTCGAGGTTTGGCACTGTTTTTGGATCACCCATATTTTCCCAATCTTCTACAACTCCTTTAGCATGTAATGTGTCTTGTCTGTTCATTCAGTAAAGCTACACATCATCTCTAAAATTCTTCCCCCGACTTTTTTGTCCTAAATCTGACAAGAGTAGTAAATTACAATGTCATCTCAAGGATTCCAGGAGCAAATCTCCACCGGCACCTCCTGGGCGGCTTCATCATCTTTTCCCAACACACCATGCTCCTTAGTAATCCTTCTACATTGTTTCTACACCTTTCTGTCGTCTTGACCTCACAAACAATAGGAATTGAATGCTCCAAAACAATTGACTCTAAATCCAGGTCACAAAGCTTTAAAACGTATTCTATTAAACTATTGCAATAGAAAGACAGAAAATATCGCATCGCGGCCGCGAGCCAACGCTATCTCATGTCCATTGTCTCAGTTCTCTGCTATGCTCCTGAGCCTTTCCCTCTTCGCTCTATGGAAATAAATAATAAAACAATAAATAATAATTATTCATCTAAATTCATTCCCAAGATAGCTTTTTACACCGTGCCCATATTCACAAACATCTACGATTTCCCATCCAATAAGGCAAACACTGGCAAATACGCTTTGCAACCTGTAGCGGGGCCAAGAAATCCTCGGGGAGAAGACCGCTACAAAATGTTAATAGTCATATGGGATATTAAAGATTTCACTTATTAAATTTGGATTTATTTTTCAATAGCCGCCATCTGTTGGGTACACGAACGTCGCTTTATTTACTAAATGTAGTCATACTTCCAGAAATCTGTTCATTCTTCTAGGTTTTGCAGCCTTGAGAGTCTTTTATGTCTTCTCTCTCCACTGCTTAACGTGTTTCCGCCATCTCGTGTCTGCCGTACGCGGCGATTGTCAGGAAGGCACATTTATTCCATGCAATTAGCGTTTCACATTCACATGTTGGAAAGCTATTTATGTAAACCTCATTCCCACGCTGCAGTCATGTAAGAAATAAACTCCGGAATGCTAAGCCAATTACTTCTCATCTCAGCTGCCGCCATAGAAAACACATACTGCAGTTTATTGCTACGAATGCAATGAATTATGGCTGTGTAAGAGGTGACAAAGTATTTGTACATGTGTTAAATGACGGTGGCGGTGGGGGTGGAGGGCTTGTATAGGAATATTTGTGATTAAGGACATTTAGCCCGTAAAGAAGATTTATCATCAAAAAATAATCTACGTTTTAAATCAGGTTTTTAAATATATAGTGTCCCCAATTGATCAATTTTCTTCTTATTTTTTTATTACTATTCTTTTGTTGTTGTCGTTTTTTGCACCAGATTCTTCAAAAGGGTGCACCTGGGTTGATGAATTTTGTGCAAAATTAAAGATGCTCTGTTTTTCTTTTAGTCTTTTTTTACGCATTTTTAAAGGAAAAAAAAAAGGCTCGCAATCTTGTCACACGTTCTTTAACTGTGCCAAAATACATTTTTTTTCTTTTACTCCATTCAGGTCCTGCTCTGCACTTATCTTTATTAAGGGTATGTGCACATGCTGCGGATTCTGCTGCGGATCCGCAGCAGCAGTTCCGCAGACAGTGTACAGTATAATGTTATCCTATGAGTTTTCAAATCCGCAGTGCACATGCTGCGGATTTTTCCGTGTGTAAAAGCTGCGGTTTGAAATCCGCAGCATGTCAATTCTTTCTGCAGATTCCGCTGCGGGTTGACACCTATTCCATTGTCCAGGTGTCAAACTGCAGGGGAAAACTGCTGGCAAATCCGCAGGAAAACCTCAGGTCACTTTACCTGCGGTTTTACCTGCGAATCCGCATGGAAAAATCCGCATGTGAATCCGTAGCGTGCGCACATACCCTTAGGTTGGCTGACACAAGGTAAGGTTTTACTGCTCGACAGGTTACAACCGTCCCTTGACGTGGTAGGATCACTTTTACGCTTTTTTTAATCAAAAGAGTGTTAATTAACTACCCTATATGTTATTTACATATACTATTACTATTTATTTATTTACTTACTACAGGATATTTGCTCATTTTTTCTTTTTTTATTGGGTTTTGCCTGATAAATGGCCACAGTGTGAATGTGCTCTTATACTTTGCAAGTTAATCCCCCATCACACACAGCGATCTTGCTAGCGAGATCGCTGCTGAGTCACAAGTTTTGAGATGCAACAGCGATCTCACCAGCGAGATCGCTGTGTGTGACAGCTATCAGCGACCTGCCCCCCTGCCGGGTATCGCTGATCATTCATGAAAGGTCAGGACTTTTTTTGGGTAGTTGGTCTCCCGCTGGCCAGCACGCATCGCTGCGTGTGGCAGGTGGGAGAGCAACGACCAGCGATCGGCTAGCTGGTAACCAAGGTAAACGTCGGGTTTCTAAGCGGCGCGTGGTGCTTAGAAACCCGATGTGTACCTTAGTTACCAGCGCGCTGATGCAGGGAGCTGGTAACTAAGGTACACATCGGGTTTCTAAGTGCCGTGCACCGCTTAGAAACCCGATGTGTACCTTGGTTAACAGCTCCCTACATCAGCGCGCTGGTAACTAACGTACACAACGACGCGCCCGCTCGGCGTCACTGGTGCTGATCGCTGGTGAAGCTACCTATTTGACAGCTCACCAGCGATCATGTAGCGACACACCAGCGATCCTGACAAGTTCATATCGTTGTCGGGATCGCTGGTAAGTCGCTATGTGTGACGGGGCCCTTAAACTAACCTATGTTTCAGTTCATTTTTTTGGTTTTGCTGTAGTTTCTTTTACCTTGTACAAAAAGGGCCATGACCCCCCTTTCTATGTCTACAAGCCCTCGTAAGGTGGCTTTCAGACAACTAGTGGTTGGGAGATAACCTTGAAGTAATGCTTTAGTACATATTGGACTAAAAGGGGTTAATCGGCCATGACAGATTGATTGTGAGCAGCTGATGAGTTGGGAGAGACGGCTACTCACCCTATCTGCACCCTTGGGTGTGGTTCACTTTGTAAATTGAGAGCTGTTTGTCTCAGACTTGTCTGTGTGTATGGAGGTGTGCAGACCTCCTGGATTGAGTGCCTTTGCTAAACAACTGAGAAGCTGGACTCTATCATCACTATTGTATGGACTTTATGTTGTACTTTGAGCTGGACAATGGCTGTATTTGAGTTTCCTGTGATGAGGCTTATGAGGACTGCAATAAACCAGCCGGACTTTAAATAGAAACCGTTCCTGTAATAACTCAGATTGTTCCCAAGTGAGAGTGAATAGCATTGTTACAGTTGTCATAAATTGTTTTATTTTAGACTTCCCATCGGTGAGACAGAACTGAATGACACCCTATATGTGGGACTCCCATTTTGGTGAATTCATCCTTGTAGCACTCTATATGGTTAGGGACACACAACCATTTACTCCACATCCAAGAAAAACAGTCTGTTTGTCCTGATCAGACTTTGAACAGAGTGGCATCAGTTTTTCTCAGACGCGAAGAGAAAAAAAACCCTTCTCCATTCGGATAGTCTGTGAAAATCGGACAACGCTCGTATGTCTTCCTAGTGCGGCCCAATTTTTTTTCCTGGACCCATAGGCTTGAATTTTTAATCCGACACTCAGATCAAATATAGACATGCCTCTGAGTAAAAATGGGACATGTGCACAGCCCCATAGAATAACCTAGGCACAAGTGCCATCTGTAAAAAAGCACAGAACTCGTACGAGAAAATCAGTAGTATGCATGAGTCAGTGCACACTGCCGATTTTGTCACTTGTCATTGTGACTAGTGATGAGCGAGTACACTCGCTGCTTGGGTGTCCTCCGAGTATTTTGGCGTGCTCGGAGATTTAGATTTCTTCGTCTTATCTGCGTGATTTGCGACTTGTAGACAGGCTCAATACATGTGGGAATTCCATAACATGCATTCCACACATGTATTCAAGCTGTCTAGCAGTCACAAATCAAGCAGCTGAGACAACGAAAACAAAATCTCCGTGCATGCCAAAATACTCAGAGACCACCCAAGCATGCTCAGGAAAACCCGAGCAACGAGTATACTCGCTCATCACTAATTGTGACCCATTTGTCACTCGTCATTGTAGCACCCTATATAAGTGGTTCCCATTTTGCTGGACTCGTCCTTGTTGTACATGTATGGCCATTTACGTGCACTCCTACAAGTTCCCCTGCAGCTGCTCCAGCACGGAAAATGCGATGGCTTCGAGTAGCAAAATCATTTTTTTGCAAGGGTTACTGGGAACCCTGGTGGCCAGACTATGCATAGGACGTTAGACCAGGTCTTCAATAACAGATCAGTGGTGGTCTGACACCGGGTACCAGGGGCTGGCTGGCACTTTTCAGCCTGGGGGGCAATCACAAGGCAGTGGCCCTCGAATTGTGGTGGCCCACCTCTGCCCTGCTTATCTCTGGCCGCTGCATTAAAGCAGCAGCAATGACAAGCTTTAAAGACAGGCTGGTACATAGATATGCGAACAGAACAAAGCTTGCTGCATAGATATGGGAGTAGAACAAAGCTTACTGCCTACATAGATACAGTAACAGAAGCAAGCTAACTACATAGACACAAGAACGGAACCAAGAATACTACTTAGATAAGGGAACTGAAACGAGCTTACTACAGCGATAAGGGAGCAGAGCCAAGCTTACTACAGAGATAAGGGAGCAGAACAGAGCTTACTACAGAGATATGGGAGCAGATCCAAGCTTACTACAGAGATATGGGAGCAGATCCGAGCTTACTCCAGAGATATGGGAGCTGAACCGAGATTACTAAGTCTACTACATAAATACGGGAACAATACCAAGCTTATGGCATACATATGGTACCAGAATCTAGATTACTACATCGATACAGTACCAGAACCAAGCTTACTGCTTAGATATGGCACCATAACTGAGCTTACCTTCAAACATACAACTCCGGAAACACGGACATGTAAATACACAGTACGCAGGGGTGTTGCTAGGGTCCTAAAAGACCAGGGGTCCAAGCCCCAAAGTGCATGTTTCCCCATATGACCGCCCTATATCCATATAAAATAGCATCTGTAATTACAGTATATCACTGTTGCTAGCCAACAACACACAATGCAAAGACCAATATTATCAAAATGACTACTACAAAAGACCAAACAATACGGCTACACAATGTCCACTATCATCACCAATACACAGAGAATACTTAATAATATGACCATTATCTCTACATAACAAAACACTCTATACAAAGACCAATGATACCACCATACACCTTCTACTACATAATGACTGAAACACATTAACCTGTTACTAAATAAAAAAAATAAAAACACTACTAAAAAGAGCAATCTTACCACCTTACAGTAACTGTATATTGGTAGATACCAGTCCCACAGAACATACACGTGATTACAGTACAATTTAACTTACACATGACGTTCTTTCTGATTCGGGTTGTTCACTTTTCCAGTCTTTTCCATCTGGCCCAGACCTCCATTACCACTTCTCCAGCCACAGCTTGTCTGCACAGATTACAATAAAAACACATTTAAAGCGACGTGGCCATCTATTTCCAACCTACAAAAACTCCCCACTCTGCGTGCACTTGCGGTGTGGAGCACTGACCCCAATATTTAAAAAAATTATGGCATTATTAGGATTACTCCCTCCCCAAAAAATTCTATATAATATCCCAAGTGCCCCCTTCCAGCAACAAATACTCTTGAGTGTCCACTTAAAGTTAATAATGCCCCCCCAACAAAAATAAATAATGGGACCTGAGTGCCCCTATCAAAACTAATAATGTCTCCTTTTATAACAAATAATGTCCTTTGAGTACCCACACAGCTCTGTATATACAGAATGATAGTCCTACAGCCCTCAATACACAATATGATTTTCCCCAAAGCCCTTTATAATACATTGAGGACCCCAGAGCTCCCTATATATAGTAAAATGGCTACATAGCCCCTATATACAATATGATGTCCCCACTGCCCCCTATATATATTATGAAGGTCCTCACTGTCCTATACGTATCATACAGTGGGGAAAAAAGGATTTAGTCAGCCACCATTTGTGCAAGTTCTCCCACTTAAAAAGATGAGAGAGGCCTGTAATTGACATCATAGGTAGACCACAGCTATGAGAGTCAAAATGAGAAAACAAATCCAGAAAAATCACCTTGTCTGATTTGGCAAGATTTATTTGTTGGACCACCACTTACCATCAATGTATGAGTCCTGGACATCCCCTTCATAAGCAGAGAACATGTGAGTCAGTCATTTCTATAGACATCAGTTTTGTAGCTTAAGGTGGATCAGCACGACGTGTATCCTACAAATCATTACCTAGAAATACAGAGAAACGGTTAATACTTTCTACTGGAAACCCATGTAAAGCTGAACTTGCGCTTGTCATGCTGTTTTCCCAAGCTGTTCCACATCCTGTCTCCATCTGTATTGCAGAGGAAGTGCGGCACATCTCATTTACCAGAGCGACGGGAATGTCACAATAACACAGGCTGTGTGTTTCCATTGGACCTGTCAGCACGAGATAACGTTTTTCTGATGGTAAATTGTTGATAAGTCAAGCTAAAAAACATACATTCTTAATATCCTTCTAATATGGAGTCAGGAGACAAACTATGTACACCCTCTTTGAATTTTTTGATTTTATGGTTTTACATACCAGAACAGGATCGACAAGGAAAAAATAAGAAAAGGATCTTAGAGGGTCTTAAAATTGCGTAAATGCCAGTTACAATAACAAGTTACACCGTCATTATTTATTTACCAAAATATTAGGTCAAAATGCAGAAGCAGCGTGTGAAAAATGAAATCACCATTTTTGCCTCCTTATGAGGGTGAGTAGCAGCCAGGAGCGTCTGACAATTTGCTGGCCTGGAATATTCAGGCATGTGTTAACGTAAGGTCAAGGAGGAACGACAACAGCAATGATCTTAGAGAGGAAATTGTTTGCTCATTAATTTGGGAATGTTTCTAAGTCCATTTCCAAATAATTTCCATCATTCTACAGCGAGAAAGATTATTGAGAAGTGAAAAGCATTCTAGACAGCTGTCAATCTTTACAGGAATGGATGTCCCAGCAAATTCTCCTCATGAGCAGTCCGTGCAATGCTCAGAGAAATTGTAAAAAAACCCAAGAGCTACAGGTCAGACTCTAAAGGTTTGTTAGCATGTTAAATGCTTAATATCTATCTAATATTTATAGCTATCTAATGTCTATCTACTATCTATCAATCTACCTATCTATTTACCTATAAAATGAAGGCAGCACTCACAAATTAAAAAAAAAAGAAAAATGGAATAGCCCATACAGGCGGCAACATTTTATTCCATTTGACCTTTATGTACCCTATTTTCCTCTAAAACAAACTTTCTGATAACATCAAGTATTTCTTAAGCGGGAGTCACACACAGTGATCTCGCTAGCGAGATCACTGCTGAGTCACAACTTTTGTGACGTAACAGCGATCTCACCAGCGAGATCGCTGTGTGTGACAGCGATCAGCGAGCGGCCCCCCTGCCGGTATCGCTGATTGCTGCAAGAAACCTCTGGACATATTTTTGGTCGCTGGTCTCCCGCTGGTTAGCACGCATCGTTGCGTGTGACAGGCGGGAGACCAGCGATCAGCTATAAAAATTAGAATCAAAATAAAAAATATTGTTATTCTCACCTTCCGACGTCCCGCGCAGCATTCCCACCTCTCCACGCTCCGTTCCCAGTGATCCTTTGCACGAATGACCGCGAGACTTCGCGCTCCCGCGAGACTGTGACGTCTCGCGGTCATTCTCGCAAAGGAGCACTGGGACCGGAGCGTGGAGAGAGGCCGGATGGCTGCACGGGACGTCGGAAGGTGAGAATAACAATATTTTTTATTTTGATTCTATTTTTTACAGCGATGGCCAGCGATGCCGGGCGCTCGGCATCGCTGTGCTGATCGCTGGTGAAGCTGTCTGTGTGACAGCTCACCAGCGATCACATAGCGACTTACCAGCGATCCTGACACCTTGATATCGGTGTCGGTATCGCTGGTAAGTTGCTATGTGTGACTCCAGCTTTACTTGTACTTTCTTTCACTATATCGTATAAACAAATCCACCAAGTATGACTGGGACACATGGTATCAGTTATTACCTGTAATTATACTCCCCATGTATCCACTCGAATTAATGATGCCTATCATCAAATACATAGCATATCCACAAAAAAGATGATTAAAAGGCACTTTTACTATTATAGAAAAAAACTTTATTTTTAGAACCACATTTAAAATATTACACATCACCAATTAGAGGAATAAGGGGAAATAGACCTACACATATGTATAGTGTGATTGCACACATAAAATGACGCACACATCCAGCACATGGAGGATAATAGCTGCTGTATGTCTCCAATTATATAGCTATCATAAATGTGGTAAATTATCCAAAAGTGGATCAACCTCAGAAAACAAAAATATTAATTGATAATAGTATTAAAATTACCATATGCCAAAGATAATTATCTCAGATTTTACCACTGAGGTTGTATACTATAACATCACATAATACCACATAATATAAGGAAACCATATTCTAGATGTCTATTTATGTTATTAAGCATCCACCACTAAAAATGGCCACTATAATTAGCACACATTGCCACTATATGATACTGAGTATTTGTGGGACGATGCATAGATGCAGCCACACATCCTGACTAACCACCTATTTCACTGCCTATAATACCGCCAAAATGGCCGCTATGTAAATAGGGAACAAAGCCCATTATGTAATAATTACCGGCGGTGATGGTCAGGAGGTACTCCGATGTCTGGATAGCGCATCCACCCCGACGCGTGTTTCGGACCCGCCTTCTTCAAGGAGCCTTCTGAGGTTGATCCACTTTTGGATAATTACCATATTTATGATAGCTATATAATTGGAGACATACAGCAGCTATTATCCTCCATGTGCTGGATGTGTGCGTCATTTTATGTGTGCAATCACACTATACATATGTGTAGGTCTATTTCCCCTTATTCCTCTAATTGGTGATGTGTAATATTTTAAATGTGGTTCTAAAAATAAAGTTTTTTTCTATAATAGTAAAAGTGCCTTTTAATCATCTTTTTGTGTGGATATATTATATATTATAAGAAGTACATGGTCTTTCTACAGGAACAGCGCAGCACCTGTCCCTGGGATGTGCGTTTATTCAGCTAAGCTTTTTATTTGCCAGACACAACCAGGAGCACATGTGGCACTGCTACTGAAAAAAAAAACACCATTGTTTTGTCTGCTTCTGTACAACCCTTTTAGAGGGATATTTCCAACAATTCCCCTTCCTGAATGGAGTTAAGGTTCACACTCGACCTCTGCTCCATTCATTGTCTATGGTACTACAGTGCTCAGCTATTTCTGGCAGTCCCATAGACAATGAATGGAGCGGAGGTAGACCACTCATACTGCAAAGGTTCCAGTACACCGTTCTTAGGATTGCTGAGGTCCTAGTGGTCGGACCCCCAGCTATCAGTGAGTTATCCCCTATGGTTACAGAATAACTTACTACCTTGGGAATAATCCTTTAATCTTCTCACAGACAAACCCTATATACTAGTAAGCAATGTCCTATAAAATCAGCTTATTGTTTAGGACACCCATGCACAGAAAGGCAATCCTGGGTTTCTGTGATTATCTCTAGTCCTTATTTACAGCCATGTGGGGCCTCCCTATTGTAGTTCTTCAACATAGACTGATCAGGTCACAAAGGGACTATCTAGATTTTTTTTCTGTATATTTTGGGGGATCTGAGTGACAGGAGGAATTGCTAATTGTATATTATCATAAATAATTTATGTAATTAAGTTAATGTTTAAATATTTATTATCTTTCTTAAGGCCTAAACAATTTATACATTGAAAAAAAAAAAAATAAGATGGTAATCGGCTTTGTGTAAAGGACTTGGTACAAATGTTCGGACTTTGCAGGTACAAACATCTCACCTGATTCCTGCCATGCAACCGGCTTCTTTTCTCCTCTTGAGGCAGGCAGCATTGCCTAATGTCAATGCAGTGCCATCTGGTGGCAGACTGGCATACTGTGCAACATACTGCATGTCAATCATCATACCGAAAACATATCTGCAAAATGTTCTGATGCTGAGTCTGTAGTTACATTGGCACTGTGCAAAATAGCAGACTTTTTAATAAGTCATAAATTTGTCAGGGTAGCTTAACCCCTTCGCGACCTTGGGTTTTTCCGCTTTTGCGTTTCTGTTTTCTGCTCCCCTTCTTCCCAGAGCTATAACTTTTTTATTTTTCTGTCAATATGGTCATGTGAGGGCTTGTTTTTTTGCAGGACGAGTTGTACTTTTGAACGATACCATTAGTTTTACCATATCCTGTCCTGGAAAATGATAAAAAAAAAATTCAAGTGCGGTGAAATTGCAAAAAAAGTTTTTTTTGTTTCATTTTATTACTATGTTCACTAAGTGCTAAAACTGACCTGCCACTATGATTCTCCCGGTCATTATGAATTCATAGATACCAAACATGTCTAGGTTCTTTTTTTAAGTGATGAAAAAAGTCCAAAGTTTAAAAAAAAGTTGCCATTTTCCAAGACCCATTTTTTAGAATCTGGGGCTTGGTGAGCATTTATTTTTCTGCGCGTCAAGCTGATTTTTTTTTATTGCTGTCATTTTGGTGTAGATACGATCTTTTAATTGCCGTTATTGAATTTTAATTATATGTTGCAGCGACCAAAAAAACACCATAATTCTGGCGTTTTCACTTTTTTCTCATTACGCCGTTTACCAATCAGGTTAATTATTTTTATATATTGATAGATCAGGCGATTCTGAATGTGGCGATACCAAATATTTTTTACCTGTTAAATTGTAATTTACATACCAAATGGTTTCTTGGGGTTTTACACTTTATGTCCTGTTTTACCTCTTTCCTGATATCTTTGCGATTTACTTGTGAAATATATCAGTGCTCCCCCTTTGGGTTATGCAAATTTACACAAGATGGGGCTTTTATGTGTCCCAAGGATATCATCACTATTATACTATTGGACCCCCTTTTTATTTGGACGGCCACTGTGGGTGTGCGCATCCGTGGTGTTGTGCTCCTATGTCCCCGGGCTGCTGGGCGTCTCTATGTCTTGGTGCACACCGGGCTGTTTTTTCATCCTGTGTGTTCAGCCCTAGACATGACACCTGTGCTGCCTTGAGGACCTGGCGTACATACTGCACATGCGCCAGTATACCCGCTCTCATTGGCTCTCCCGCCCCATGTGACACGTCACATGGGCTACTTTAAGGTCCTATTCCTCACAACACACCATCCCCTTGAGAAAGCGGCGCTGTGCATTGCAAAACGCGCGTTGGGGAGGACATCTGGCCTCGGGATCCCCTGTCTGAAACCTCCACTACCTTGGTAAGCCCTGTCATTAGCGTCCTTAGCTGAATTTTTACTCTGTCATCGGTAGTGCGCTTTATTACTATGGGTCACTTGGCTTGTGCTTCCTATACTGAATGGGGATAGCTTTTCAGAAGGGTTGTTCCCTATTTTTGCCTGTATGTTTTTCTGGTGCACTATGGTCAATTTGTTACTATGTCTTTTAGACTTTTTGTACTTTCTACCTGAATAAAATTGTTCACTTTTTAAATCAAGAAATTCACCTAGTACTCCTTTATTCTCCGATGTTGCAGCGATACCAAATATGTAGAGTTTTTCTATTATTTTATTTTGAATGGGGCGAATGAGGGGTAATTTTTTACATATTTTTTATTTTTTTTAATATGTTTAAAAGCACTGCTCTATGTAGCTAAAATGCTCACTTGCTATGAGCGCCCACCACTTCCGGCGTGAGCATGTTAAACGGCTCTGTCAGAGATTGACAGTGTTATTTAACATGATAACAGTTGCGGGTGGATTGCAATTCCATCTGCGGCTGTTAGGGGCACATGAAAGCTGATCAGATCAGTTGAAAAGTTGCGGGCTCATTGTCAGTGCCCACAGCAAAGAGGGTGAGCCCACCTTAGACGTAACTATGCGTCTAAGATGGGAAAGGGGTTAAAGATAACATGTTCCAACGATTTTAATAATCAAGCTAGTAGAATACTCGTATACTGTAGATCATTGAACTACAATAAGTGATACCTGTCTTATAGTAATTTGAAGTGCCATCATTGAGAAATTGACGTTAGAAGCCACATGCTTATTAGTCTGGAAGTGCACTGGGGAGTGCACTGTAGCATTGATCCACTCCCGCCTGGACTACTGCAACGGTTTATTAATTGGCCTCCCCGTTACTTGACTATCCCCTCTCCAGTCCATCCTTAATACAGTAGCCAGGCTCATCCATCTGGCTAATCGGTACTCGGACACATCCGCTCTTCGCCAGTCCTTACATTGGCTGCCCATTCACTATGGGATCCAATTCAAAGTACTTGTTCTCACCCACAAAGCTCTCCACAGTGCAGCACCCCCCTACATCTCCTCCCTCATTTCTGTCTATCGGCCTAACCGACCGCTGTGCTCTGCAAACGACTTTTGACTAACCTCTGCACTAATCCGTACCTCCCACTCTCGACTCCAAGACTTCTCCCGTGCTGCGCCAATCCTCTGGAATGCTCTACCCCAAGAAATTAGGACAATCCACAAGTTGCATAGTTTCTGGTGCTCCCTTAAAACACATTTGTTCAGAGCGGCCTATCACATTCACTAATCACAGTCATTTTATGTGTAAAGCCCCCGTTACACACTGCGATATCGCTAGCAATATCGCTGTAAAGTCACCGATTTTGTGACGTAGCAGCGATATTGCTAGCGATATCGCTACATGTGATACTTACCTCCGACCGGCTCCCCCGCTGATTATCGCTGGTCGCGCGAGAAGGTCCTGGATCATTTCTCGTCGGGCGCTTCCTGCTGGGCTTCCTGTGGCGCCAACGAGCAACGCGTGGACGCGGGCGGGAGGACATCAGGATCGCCGCGTCTGACAGGTAAGTAGCGACCCCAGTGATGTCGCTGGTGAGATCTGCCTGTGTGGCAGCTCACTAGCAACCACTTAGCGATGCACCAGCGATCCATATCATTGTCGGGATCGCTGGTGCATCGCTAAGGCTACTTTCACACATCAGGTTTTTGGCGTCAGGCGCGATCCGGCGTCGTGCCGGAATGCCGGATCCGGCAAATGTTTTGTAAAACCTGATGTGCCGGATCCGGTTTTCTGCCGCATCCGTCTTGTTCTTGACAGACAAAACCGGATCCGTCTCATCCGGTTCATCCGTTTTTCTATCCGTTTTTCGACGGATTACGCCGGATCCGGTTTTTAAAATTGACCCTTGTGGCCCCTCAAGGCAGAGTACACTGGCAGGATGACAGAGTGTGAAAGATTTGTGCCCTAACCAAACTTGTGTACCTTCTGGACCAACAGTATATACCTTTGCCAACCAAAGTTGGCTATCTTGTCATGGTCTACTATTTTTAGCTTTAGGCCACAGGTGTGTACCTGGTTGTGTTTTATGCAAAGTATTTCACCTTTTAACAAAAGTTGTGTACATTGTTAGGAAATCACCAACAATAAACACAACTTTTTAGGTGAAATACTTTGCTTCAAACACAACCAGGAACACAACTGTGGCAAAAAGCTAAAATTTACCCACAGTTATATACCTGGTTTTGAATACCTTTTTACCTTTGAAATACCCTGTATTTAACCTTTTTTTTAAACATAGTTCGCCGCAGAAAGAAAAGACAGACAACCATTGTGAAACGATAATTTAACTTTTATTTAAAATTTTTTTTTTTTTGTAAAATGTTTTTAAAGTGCAAAAAACTTTTTTAATAAAGGTTTTAAACCCAATGGGCATTTTTATTAAAAAACACACATTACAAATCTGTGTAGTGTGGGGTGGAAATACTGCTGGAGGAGCTGCGGGACACTTCGACACTGGGTGTGTGGAGAGAGGACTGGGATCGTGGTGGGGAAGGAACAGTTAGAGGTGAAGGTGTGGAAAAAGCTACAGAATGGGTGGACATGTTGGAGGCAGAAGAGGTGGTGGGCGGTGGAGTGGAGGGTTGGGCAGGGACTGTAGGAGCAGATGATGTTGATGGAAAGTTGTATGGGGAAGGAGTTTGGTACGGGGAAGGAGTTTGGTACGGGGAAGGAGTTTGGTACGGGGCAGGTTGCTGGAAGTGGGGAGATGTCTGGTACTGGGGAGGTTGCTGGTACTGGTGAGGTTGCTGGTATGTAATAGGAGGGGGAGGATGGAAAGTGGCTGGAGGGGGTGCAGATGTAATAGGAGGGGGAGGATGGAAAGTGGCTGGAGGGGGTGCAGATGTAATAGGAGGGGGAGGATGGAAAGTGGCTGGAGGGGGTGCAGGTGGAGGAACTACAGTGGTGGGAGGTGGAGGTTGGGAGGTAACCTGCTGTAGAGCACCGTGGAACGAATGCATTACATGCATCTGCTGGGTAGGAGATAGTGTTGCCATGCGCTCCACAACAGACCTGAAAAAGGTGTGGTTTGGCGAAGATCTTGCTTCTGAATGCATGGTTTGCAGAAGTGTCTTCACCTCCAGAATGCTGGAGTTGATCTGCTGAAAGCCTGCGGAGATTTGCTCTGACAAGACTTTTAGACAGTTCTGGAAAGATGCATTCAGATGCAAGAACTCTTGCGCATAACTCTTTTCCTGACCCCTCTGCCGCTGCCGCCCAGTACCCGCAGGTGTACTAGATGTGGCAGGGGCAGAAGGGTGGGGTAAAGGGAAAGCGATCTCCTCACCAGCAGCTTCATGTAATGTAGGCGGCCACGATGCTCCTGTGCTGGTGGATGGGACAGATGGGTCGAATGTGTGGGAAGGCTGGGAAGGTGCAGATGTACCGGGGCGGTCGAAGTGTCCCTCGGTGCCGGTCTCCTCAGGGATCGCCTCAGAAGGGTCCAATCGTGCAGGCTCCCGAGTGCTGCTCACCGTGCTGTGGAATAAAGAGAAAAAAAAACAATTAAAATACTGACATGGTATGGCCCTGGCTGAAAAAAAAAAGTTACATCTAACATTTTTTTTCACATGTGGTGTGTAATATTTACCTTCTGGTGAGCATTGTTTCCCGGAGGAACGACAGGGCTTGTGCGTACTCGTACTTGCTCCTGCGTCCTCCAGATCCACTCGGGGCCTGCATCTCTTTATTGAACTCCTTCTTGAAACGATCCCTCACAGACCGCCACCGATTCACAATTCTGTTCCCTGAAACGAGAAAGGAGTGGTTAGTATACAACATCAGTGTTTCACAAACTCCAGTCCTCATGGTCCCCAGGGGTCATGTTTTCAGGATTTCCATAGTAAATAGAAATCCTGAACACATGATCCGTGGGGACCACGAGGACTGGAGTTTGGGAAACACTGGTTTACATCAAGCAACCGGTACTGTATATACTTACGCTCTTTAATCTGTGCCCGAACATCGAGGTCCTCCCAGCGGCCCACAAGGAGCGAACAGATTTCCTCCCAGAGTCGTTGGGTAACGATAAGGTCAGCGTGGCGGCGGTCAGCCATATTCCAGAGCGGCTCCCTTTGTCTGACGAGATCGATGAGGTGGTCCACATCGAGTCCTCCATCCTCACCGTCAGAGTCGGGAGCACGCTGTGAAGGCTGTTAAAGAAAAAGACAAAAATAACATTAGCCTCCACAAAAGAAATGAAATAAAAAGTGCAAAAAAACAAAGCAAAAATATTTATACTTACACGCTGGTGACCGCCGCGTTGCTGTCGCCGACGACCCTGGGAGGCACTGCGAGGACCTCTTGGCCGAGCACCAGATTGGGAAGACTAGAGAAGAAAACAAAAAATGTTATGTCTTTGGATGTAGGCATTTGTTTGCTGTGTGTGGTCTGCAGAACATTGTTTTCTATGTGTTGTGTGTAGTGTGATGTTGTGTTTCTGCGTTTGATGCAAAAAACTTACCAATTGTGAGCCCACTCCAGGTGTCTGTCCACCCCTTCCTTCTTCTTCTGGGAGCTCCTCTTCATCTTGTGATTCCTGTTTTGAAATAAAAGGCAATGAATAGACATATATTACAGAGATGATGGATTTTGGAAATAAAAACTTACCGTCAAACGCTGACGATGCGAGGGAGGGCTCCCAGAAGAAGATGTGCTGTCCTGTTGATGGCCAGACTCCATGGCTGTGGGTATTGCTGCTGCTGTTGCTGCAGCCAGTGATGCCATTTCTGCTGCTGCTGCTGCTGCATCTCTTTGGCGGCTGTTGAATAAAGAGAAACAAAGGGCCAATGAATATCTTGATATTCCATGGCCCTAGTTTGGAGGAATGGGGGATTTGATAATTACCGTCTCTCATCTGCTGCTGGACTCCCCTCCTCAGCATGTTCCATTTGCTGCTCCATTTGGGGTGGTGCTGATGGTGCTGCTGCTGCAGATGTCTGCTGCCTTCTCCTGCTCCTGGTTCTTGGCTTGGGTGGCATGTTGGGTGTGGCTGAGGGTCCCATTGTCTTGCTTTTATATATCTCCTGTGGGCAGAGCTACTGAGCATGCTCAGACCAAAAAACCGGATCCGGCCGCCGGATCTGGCTTTCGCCGGATCCGGCGCATTGCGGCGCTCATAGGCTTTCATTGTGTGAAAAAGCCGGACGCGCCGGATCCGGCGTGTCCGGCTTTTTCGCCGGAGACAAAAAACGTTACAATAGCCGTTTTTTCCAGACGCCGGATTGCGACACATTGCCAGATCCGGCGAAAACCGGATGAAACGCATGGCCATCCGGCGCGATCTGGCGCAAATGCAAGTCAATGGGGGGGAAACCGGATCCGGCATTGCATTTCGCCGGATCCGGTTTCTGTCAAAAGCGCCGGATCGCGCCTGACGGCGAAAACCTGATGTGTGAAAGAGGCCTAAGTGTAACGGTACCCTTAGTGTGCATGTGTAGCCCATTCACTATCTCCATCCATCCCTCACTCCCTCAAGATGGCTGGACCATCATTGTATATACATCATTGTAAATACACAGCTGTACTTTATCTCCCCCACCTCATTGTAGATTGTAAGCTCTCACGAGCAGGGTCGTCTTATTTCGTCTTATTTTGCTTTAATTATTGTATTGTTAACGTTGTTACTTATGACTTGTGTTTTGAAACTGTTAAACTGTAAAGCGCTGCGGAATATGTTGGCGCTATATAAATAAAGATTATTATTATTATTAGATTATGGACACTCCCCCAATGCACTCCAATACTAAAAAGTGCATGGTTTCAAAGCCTGATTTCTAAGAATTGGCACATCAAATTCCTACAAGATAGACTATCATTTTTATTGTTATTCTATGACCTATACAGCTATATAACTAGTTTTATTAGTAAATTTGTCCCTTCTACCTCCAAGGTCATACCACTCCCTGCTCAAAAGCCCTTTCCAAACAATATAAAAGTTTTCTTCTGTATCTCCATTCCCCTGTATGAAGCTCTGAAGCCCCATCTGCCTTCATTACTAACTAATAGAAATCTTGTTGTCAAGTGTGAATTTTAATTATGGTTGGGAGTGGGGGAAGAGACGCTGCTAGATATCTGTTAGTAGGTTCTATCCAGGAAAAACAAAGGATTAAACTTATTCAAATACACACATGAAATCTTGTTTCCCCAACACAAAACACCAAGAAATAGAGGCTGTGCTGTCAGATCCTGATGATTTACTTCCTATTATACTGTATAAGTAGCAACCTCAGACACTGGGCGCCCTGGTCAAAATTACTGCAAGTTGAAGATGAAATGATCTCTAAAAGGTTTAAAGTTAAAGATGACACATTTTCTTTGTATATTAGGCAAACATACATATGTTGTTTTCCATCTTTTATATTTTAAAAATTACAAAAAGGAAAATAGGCTAAAGCAAAAGCTTGGGCACCCTGCATGGTTAGTACCTAGTAGAACCTCCTTTTGCAAGTATCCTTTTTGTAACCAGCCAAGAGTATTTCAATTCTTGTTTGAGGGATTTTCTTCTATTCTTCCTTGGGAAATTCTTCCAATTCTATGAGATTCCTGGGTCGTCTTGCATCCTCTGCTATTTTTAGGTCTAACCACAGATTTTCAATGATGCTCAGGTCAAGGGACTGTGAGGGCCATTGAAAAACCTTCTGCTTGCACCCTTTGAGGTAGTCTAATGTGGATTTTGACGTGTGTTTAGGATCATTATCCATTTGTAGAAGCCATCCTCTTTCCATCTTCAGCTTTTTTACAGATGATGTTATGTTTGTATAAAGAATTTGTTGAAATTTCATTGAACCCATTCTTCCCTCTACCTATGAAATGTTCCCCATGCCATTGTCTGCAACACATGATTTATCCACCTCCATACTTAATGGTTGGCGAGATGTTCTTCTCCTGAAACTCTGTGCCCTTTTTTCTCCACATATACCTTTGATCATTGTGGCCAAAGAGTTCTATTTTAACCTTGTTGGTCCATAGGACTTGTTTCCAAAATGCATCAGGCTTGTTTAGCTATTCTTTTGCATACTTCTGAAGCTGAATTTTATTGTGGCGCAGGAGAAGTATTTTTCTGATGACTCTTCCATGAAGACCATATTTGTGCAGGTTTCTCTGATCAGTAGAATAATGTACCAAAACTCCAGAGTCTGCTAAATCTTTCTGAAGGTCATTTGCAGTCAAGCGGGGTTTCTGATTTGCCTATCATACAATCTTACGAGGATCTCTCACTGACATTTTACTTGGTCTTCTAGACCTTATCTTGACCTCCACTATTCTTGGTAACTGCCATTTCTTAATTACATTTCAAACTGAGGATAGGGAAACTTGAAAACACTTTTCTATCTTCTTATTGCCTTCTCCTGCTTTGTGGGACTCCACCATTTTCATTTTCAGAGTGTTAGGAATTTGCTTAGAAGAACCCATGGCTGCTGTTTTTTTGCACAAGGTTAGAGGAGGCTGAGTTTTTATAAGGCTGAGAAATTTGCATCATCTGGCCTTTTCCTAATGATGATAGTGAACAAGCCGTAACCCTAACAGGCTAATTAAGGTCTGAAACCTTGGTAAAAGTTATCTAAGCAAACAAATCTCTAAGGGTGCCCAAAGTTTTACATCGGCCCACTTTCCTTTTTGTCATTTTTAAAATGTAAGAAATGGCAATACATATATATTTTTCACTAAAATACAAAGGAAATGTATCATCTTTAAGTTTAGGCCTTTTAGAGATCATTTCATCTTCAACTTGCTTAACAGTTCACAATAACAGTACTTTTGACCAGGGGTGACCAAACGCTTACATGCCACAGTAATATTGCAACTGGGGAAGAGGATACCAACACTATTGCTATTGTTAATTTTTATATAGGTAGTCCTGTTCTTAAAAGAAAAAAATGATACAATTGTATTGAAGCAATACTCTGTGAGCTGAAGACCTCAGCATGTGCTAAAACATCCTCAGGTTGTTCAGCTCACAGAGCATTGCCTAGACTGGATGCACTCACCTGTTCTGAGCCCGGCACCAGGCTCTGTATTCTCCACATTTCAGACTATTCATTCTGCTTTTCTGACCATGGCATATCTGGGAACTCCTCTGAGGTTACACACCCAAACCTTGTACACTTGCTCAGTCACCGGGACGCTATTTGAATATCCAGATAGTTGGCGTGCATTTTACAAAAATGGACCTCTTCAGTACTTGAACCTTTGGACAAACCTATCTCTGTTATTGCTGAGAAACACTGCTATAAAGCTGACCGACTGTATTGCAAACCCAGCGGTAATATATCATTGGGTAACTCTGCTACACCATGGACCAGTTCTACCTGGACTTTGTGACAAAAGCAGCTCTGCCTCATCACTGGCTAACCTTCCTGCACTACATGCCTGTTCTGCTTAGATTCTGTGGCAAACCCAGCTCTGCTATATAGCCGTCTAACTCTGCCCAACCGTTGTACCAGCGCAGCATTAGACTCTGTGACAAATTCAGCTCTGCAACTTTGCTAGGTTAACTGCCATCGGATCAGCTTTGAGACTCTTCTGTGTCAGTCAAGTCTGCTACTCTTGCTCCTTGTCACTTTGCTGCAAATCTAATAAAAAATGAGCATATGCAGCAAGATAATAAGTAAATAAATAGTAATAGTACATGTACATAACATAGGGTACTTAGTTAATGCTACTATGATAAAAAAAAGACACCAATCCAGTTGGGGTCCTGTCTTGCTCTGCCCTTATTAACATTGACATAGTTTGACACATGAAAAGGTTTTAATACTAGAGACAGCATAGGACCATCCAGACGGGTACACCTTGTCGTGGTGGGATGGCGTTTATGCTCTTTTGATCAAAATAGCATTAATTAAGTACCCTATGTTACTCTTGGCTCGTGTACCAACTTACAATTTGCTCATTTCTTTGGTTTTGCTACAAATCTGCTACACCAGCTGCTCAAACTTCCAATATGCTTCATTGATTCCATTGGTTCCAGTTCTGCATCCCCAGTAGACAGTTTATACAGTCTAAAAAAATCTACCTAATTTATCTCATTCATTTCTAGCTAACCCATACCCTTCCTTACAAAACCACAATCTCTTCCGAGGGCAATATAATTAAAAGTAAAATTGATTTATCACAAATTGTGCCAAAGTTTGTCACATTTTCCACCAAAGGCAAAACACACTCCCAATAGTAAACTTGCCTCTTTTAATATTTCACTTTTAATCAATGTTTAAAATCTGGACAATCCCAGTGCATAAGGACTAGGGTAATATTTAAACAGACACCAGACAAAAAATAGTAATAGATACTCCAGGTCACTAAACTCGCCCTAGTGGGCCCTGGCAATCCCTGCCTAGCCGCGGAGGTTGGCACCCTAGTTGTAGATGATAGTGGCGCCCCCGCTCAACGTCGGTGACCCTAATACTGCACCTCTTACTGTATACGTTTTTTCTTTTTCCCTTTTTTTTGGGGGGGGCTATATCAGGTCTGTTATTTTGCAGCATAAGCCTTTTTATTACGAGATAAGCCAATATAAGCTGCTATATATCAGTATTTTTTACTACGAGATAATATCTGGGATGGGTTTATTTACCCATGATTTCAGTACATCTTCTGAGACGTTATACAGTCTCTCCACCAGGGTTTTTCGGGTGGTTATTGTGTGTTTGTGTTTTTTTTGTGTATCCTCGTCGTGGACTAGGGTCTTGTAGGGTGTATTAGGGTCACCGACGTTGAGCGGTGGCGCCACTATCGTCTACAACTAGGGTGCCAACCTCCGCGGCTAGGCAGGGATTGCCAGGGCCCACTAGGGCGAGTTTAGTGACCTGGAGTATCTATTACTATTTTTTGTCTGGTGTCTGTTTAAATATTACCCTAGTCCTTATGCACTGGGATTGTCCAGATTTTAAACATTGATTAAAAGTGAAGTTTTAGGGATCATTTTTCTGTTGCTACCTTGGTTTCTTTTCTTGTCTTTGATCCCAAAATATTTTTTGGAGGTTTTTTTGCTTGACTAGCATGGCTGGTTTTTTGTCGGGTCCTATTGATACTAAAAGATGGCTAGATGATGCTAAAGAGGTATTTTCAGAATTAGAAACTGATTCCTTGTCTGCTATGGGTCCCTCTCTCAGGACGCTGTTTTCCGATCTGCTTGAGGCATTTAAAGATAATATTAAATCCTGGTGGGAAGTACAATCATTAGAAAACTATATTAAACAAAAAATTGTTCCACGTGGGCTGAGGATTCATTTGACACCTGCCCCTAGATGTAGAACCCCAATATTATTAAACAGGTGGGAGGAGGAACTAACTGCCTCATCCCTACGTTTAATGCAGGTGTTGCTTGATGAAGAGAAAGTCACTCTTGAAAAAACCTCCCTGAAGGTGAAGGAATTGACAGATAATGTGTTGAAATTTAAAACTACGACTGATTTTGCAATAAAGGAGGAGAATCTTAAAACTGCGGTTGAGAAGTACCAACTGTATATTAACCCCTTCCTGACATGAGACGTACTATCCCGTCCACGGTACCCGGGCCCGTATGACCGGGGACGGGATAGTACGTCTACCGCGATCAGCGGCGCCCACGTGGTGAGCGCCGCTGATCGCGGCCGGGTGTCAGCTGATTATCACAGCTGACACCCGTCACAATGTGTCAGGGGCGGTCACGGACCGCCCCCGACACGTTAACCCCTTGCACACCGCGATCAAACGCGATCGCGGTGTACCGGGAGTTAAAGGGAAGCATCGGCAGGGAGGGGGCTCCCTCCGTGCTTCCCTGAGCCCCCCACGGCAGCGCAATGTGCAGCGCTGCTGCGGGGGACTCCTATCCTCCAGGCCCCCGAATCCAAGATGGCGACGGGGGCCTTCGGGGGCCTGGGGAAGCTGGCTTCCTCAGTGCCTGCAAAGCGCAGGCATGAGGAAGCCTTGTGCACTGCCTGTGACAGATTGCTGATCTGTCACAGTGATCTGTGATGTGACAGATCAGCGATCTGTCACAGGACAGTGATGTCCCACCTGGGACTATGTAATAAAGTAAAAAAAAATTAAAAAAAAAGTGTAAAAATAAATTAAAAAAAATCGCCAAATAAATTAGTAAAAAAAAAAAAAAATATTCCCCAATAAATTCATTTTTTTAAAATAATAATAAAAAAAAAACAATAAATGTACACATATTAGGTATCGCCGCGTCCGTAACGACCTGCCCTATAAAACTGTCCCATTAGTTAACCCCTTTAGCGAACCCCTTAAAAAATAAAAATAAAAAACGAAGCAAAAAATAATGATTTATTATCATACCGCCAAACAAAAAGTGCAATAACGCGCGATCAAAAAGACGCATATAAATATCCATGGTACCGCTGAAAACGTCATCTTGTCCCGCAAAAAACAAGCCGCCACACAGCATCATCAGCGAAAAAATAAAAAAGTTATAACTCGCAGAATAAAGCGATGCAAAAATAATTATTTTTTATATAAAATAGTTTTCATTGCATAAAACCGACAAAAACATAAAAAAACGACCTAAATGAGGTATCGCTGTAACCGTACTGACCCGAAGAATAAAACCGCTTTATCAATTTTACCGCACGCGGAACGGTGTAAACGCACCCCCCCCAAAAGAAATTCATGAAACGCTGGTTTTTGTTCATTCTGCGTCCCAAAAATCGGAATAAAAAGCGATCAAAAAATTTCACGTGCCCGAAAATGGTACCAATAAAAACGTCAACTCGTCCCGCAAAAAATAAGACCTCACATGACTCGGTGGGTCAAAATATGGAAAAATTATAGCTCTCAATATGTGGTGATGCAAAAACTATTTTTACAATAAAAAGCGTCTTTTAGCGTGCGACAGCCGCCAAACATAAAAACCGCCATAAATAGTAAATCAAACCCCCCGTTATCACCCCCTTAGTTAGGGAAAAATAATAAAATTAAAAAAATGTATTTATTTCCATTTTTCCATTAGGGTTAGGGCTAGGGTTAGGGCTAGGGGTGTGTTGGGGTAGGGTTGGGTTAGGGTTAGGGTTAGGGCTAGGGTTAGGGTTAGGGCTAGGGCTAGGGCTAGGGTTAGGGCTAGGGTTAGGGCTAGGGTTAGGGGCGTGTTGGGGTTCGGGTTGGAGTTAGAATTGGGGGTTTCCACTGTTTGGGCACATCAGGGGCTCTCCAAATGCAACATGGCGTCTGATCTCAATTCCAGCCAATTCTGAGTTGAAAAAGTCAAATGGTGCTCCTTCCCTTCCAAGCTCTGCTATGCGCCCAAACAGTGTTTTACCCCCTCATGTAGGGTATCAGCCTACTCAGGACAAATTGCAAAACAATTTTTGGGGTCCAATTTCTCCTGTTACCCTTAGGAAAATAAAAAATTGGGGGCAAAAATATCATTTTTGTGGAAAAAAATGATTTTTTTATTTTCACGTCCGAGTGTTATAAACTTCTGTGAAGCACTTGGGGGTTCAAAGTGCTCACCACACAGCTAGATAAGTTCCGTGGGGGGTCTAGTGTCCAAAATGGGGTCACTTGTGGGGAGTTTCAATAGTTTAGGTACATCAGGGGCTCTCCAAACGCACATGACACCCGCAGACCATTCCATCAAAGTCTGCATTCCAAAACGTCACTGCTTCCCTTCCGAGCCCCGACGTGTGTCCATACAGTAGTTTTCTCCCACATATGGGGTGTCAGCGTACTCAGGACAAATTGGACAACAACTTTTGGGGTCCAATTTCTCCTGGTACCCTTGGGAAAATAAAAAAAATGGTGACTAAAAGATCATGTTTGTGGAAAAAATACGAATTTTTTATTTTCACGCCCGGGCGTTGTAAACTTCTGTGAAGCACTGGGGGGGTCAAAGTGCTCACCACACATCTAGATAAGTTCCTTGGGGGGGTCTAGTTTACAAAATGGTGTCATTTGTGGGGGGTTTCCACTGTTTAGGTACATTAGGGGCTCTCCAAAGGCAACATGACACCCGCAGACCATTCCATCAAAGTCTGCATTCCAAAACGTCACTACTTCCCTTCCGAGCCCTGACGTGTGCCCATACAGTAGTTTTCTCCCACATATGGGGTAGCAGCGTACTCAGGACAAATTGGAAAACAACTTTTGGGGTCCAATTTATCCTGGTACCCTTGGGAAAATAAAAAAATGGTGACTAAAAGATCATGTTTGTGGAAAAAATACGAATTTTTTATTTTCACGCCCGGGCGTTGTAAACTTCTGTGAAGCACTGGGGGGGTCAAAGTGCTCACCACACATCTAGATAAGTTCCTTGGGGGGTCTAGTTTACAAAATGGTGTCATTTGTGGGGGGTTTCCACTGTTTAGGTACATTAGGGGCTCTCCAAAGGCAATATGACACCCGCAGACCATTCCATCAAAGTCTGCATTCCAAAACGTCACTACTTCCCTTCCGAGCCCCGACGTGTGCCCATACAGTAGTTTTCTCCCACATATGGGGTATCAGCATACTCAGGACAAATTGGACAACAACTTTTGGGGTCCAATTTCTCCTGGTACCCTTGGGAAAATAAAAAAATGGTGACTAAAAGATCATGTTTGTGGAAAAAATACGAATTTTTTATTTTCACGCCCGGGCGTTGTAAACTTCTGTGAAGCACTGGGGGGGTCAAAGTGCTCACCACACATCTAGATAAGTTCCTTGGGGGGTCTAGTTTACAAAATGGTGTCATTTGTGGGGGGTTTCCACTGTTTAGGTACATTAGGGGCTCTCCAAAGGCAACATGACACCCGCAGACCATTCCATCAAAGTCTGCATTCCAAAACGTCACTACTTCCCTTCCGAGCCCCGACGTGTGCCCATACAGTAGTTTTCTCCCACATATGGGGTATCAGCATACTCAGGACAAATTGGACAACAACTTTTGGGGTCCAATTTCTCCTGGTACCCTTGGGAAAATAAAAAAATGGTGACTAAAAGATCATGTTTGTGGAAAAAATATGAATTTTTTATTTTCACGCCCGGGCGTTGTAAACTTCTGTGAAGCACTGGGGGGGTCAAAGTGTTCACCACACATCTAGATAAGTTCCTTAGGGGGTCTAGTTTCCAAAATGGTGTCATTTGTGGGGGGTTCCACTGTTTTGGTACATCAGGAGTTTTCCAAACGCGACATGGTGTCCGATCTCAATTCCAGCCAAAAACGTCAAATGGCGCTGCTTCCCTTCCGAGCTCTGCCATGCCCCCAAATAGTGGTTTACCCCCACATGTGGGGTATCAGCGTACTCAGGACAAATTGCACAATAACTTTTAGGGTCCTGTTACCCTTGGAAAAATAAGAATTGAGGGTGAAAAGATCATTTTTGTGGAAAAAATATGATTTTTTAATTGTATGGCTTTATGTTATAAACTTCTGTGAAGCCCATGGGGGTTCAAAGTTCTCACCACACATCTAGATAAGTTCCTTAGGGTGTCTAGTTTCCAAAATGGTGTCATTTGTGGGGGGTTTCCACTGTTTTGGTACATCAGGGGTTTTCCAAACGCGACATGGTGTCCGATCTCAATTCCAGCCAAAAACGTCAAATGGCGCTGCTTCCCTTCCGAGCTCTGCCATGTGCCCAAATAGTGGTTTACCCCCACATGTGGGGTATCAGCGTACTCAGGACAAATTGCACAATAACTTTTAGGGTCCTGTTACCCTTGGAAAAATAAGAATTGAGGGTGAAAAGATCATTTTTGTGGAAAAAATATGATTTTTTAATTGTATGGCTTTATGTTATAAACTTCTGTGAAGCCCATGGGGGTTCAAAGTTCTCACCACACATCTAGATAAGTTCCTTAGGGTGTCTAGTTTCCAAAATGGTGTCATTTGTGGGGGGTTTCCACTGTTTTGGTACATCAGGGGTTTTCCAAACGCGACATGGTGTCCGATCTCAATTCCAGCCAAAAACGTCAAATGGCACTGCTTCCCTTCCGAGCTCTGCCATGCGCCCAAATAGTGGTTTACCCCCACATGTGGGGTATCAGCGTACTCAGGACAAATTGCACAATAACTTTTAGGGTCCTGTTACCCTTGGGAAAATAAAAATTGGGGTGAAAAGATCATTTTTGTGGAAAAAATATGATTTTTTAATTGTACCGCTGTACGTTATAAACTTCTGTAAAGCCCTTGTGGGTTCAAAGTTCTCACCACATATCTAGATAAGTTCCTTGGGGGGTCTAGTTTCCAAAATGGGGTCACTTGTAGGGGGTTTCCACTGTTTAGGTACATCAGGGACTCTCCAAACGTGACATGGCGTCCAATCTGAATTCCAGCCAATTTTGCATTGAAAAAGTCAAACGGCGCTCCTTCCATTCTGAGCTCTGCCATGCGCCGAAACAGTCGTTCCCCCCCACATATCAGGTATCTGCGTACTCAGGACAAATTGCACAATAACTTTTGCAGTTCAATTTCTCCTGTTACCCTTGGTAAAATAAAAAAAATTGAACCTGAAGTATTTTTTTTATGAAAAAAAGTTAGATGTTCATTTTTTTTTAAATATTCAAAAAAATTCCTGTGACGCACCTAAAGGGTTAATAAACTTCTTGAATGTGGTTTTGAGCACCTTAAGGGGTGCAGTTTTTAGAATGGTGTCACTTTTGTGTATTTTCTATCATATAGACCCCTCAAAGTGGCTTCAAATGTGATGTGGTCCTAAAAATAAAATGGTGGTGTAAAAATGAGAAATCGCTGGTCAACTTTTAACCCTTATAACTTCCTAACAAAAAAAAATTTTGGTTCCAAAATTGTGCTGATGTAAAGTAAACATGTGGGAAATGTTAGTTATCAAGTTTTTTGTGTGCCGTATCTCTGTGATTTAAGGGCATAAAAATTCAAAGTTGGAAAATTGCGAAATTTTCAAAATTTTCGCCAAATTTCCGTTTTTCTCACAAATAAACGCAAGTTATTTGAATGAAATTTTACCACTAACATGAAGTACAATATGTCACGAGAAAACAATGTCAGAATCACCGGGATCCATGGAAGCGTTCGAGAGTTATGACCTCATAAAGGCACAGTGGTCAGAATTGTAAAAATTGGCCCGGTCATGAACGTGCAAACCACCCTTGGGGGTGAAGGGGTTAAAGAGAGGAAACATAGGAGGTTTATAAGGGATACTACAGAATTTAAGGAAAAGAGGGCATATCCTGCTCTCTCGGATAAGAAAAATTGTCCGACAGATATATCATCCTCAGAGGTTGAGTCATCAGACGCTGAGGGAAATCTGGGCTATCACGGTAGAAAAAATAACTACAGAAGTAGGGGACGCAGTCGTAGAGGTAGTGGTAGAAGATGGCAGGAAACAGACAGGTTCTATGGGAGAGCACAAATGAACACTACTTCGGGGCATATAAATCAGCCCTCCTCTACGGCTGGTGGTTCATCATCCCCCTCCTCCTCTTTTTTAGAAACGAAGGGTTTGGCCCCCTACAAACTAAGGGAACGTACCAAGTAGGGATGAAGAGGGGGTTTGATAACCAGATCATTAATCTGTCCTCCTATGCTCCTACTAAGATGGAGATTGATGTCCTGAGTAGAGGACTCTCCTTTGTACCAACTACTAAATTCGATCCTTTTGAATGGATAAAAGACATTAATTTGTTTATACGGAAATTGAAATGGAAAAAAACATTTTCTATGGGTGACAAGGTTAAGTGTCAGCAATTAGGTATAACATTGGAGGAATTTCCTGATGTTCTTCTTCTAACCAGTTTGGCAGAGGAAGGACAACGGGAAATTGGGGCTGGACCGTTCTCTGATTTGAAATTAAAGAGTAAAAAGACACCCCCGATGGGGGAGACTGGGTGTATTGACATCTTTCTGCAACTAGTTTCTGATGAGATTCGTAGTATCAATCCTAGGACTGAACAGACTCAACCCAATCTCTCTTATTGTGAAAGAAAGGCCCTGGAAGGGTTGATGAACAATAAGCAGATTATATTGAAGCCGTCAGACAAGGGAGGCAATACAGTTATCCTGGAAAGGGATAAATATATTGAGATGTGTCTCTCTAGTCTGTCTGATCAATCGACTTATGAGACTCTGAAAGTAGATCCCACGAGGGACTTTAGTTTTGGACTGTCTAAGATCTTGATGCAAGCCCTTGAAACAAAGTTAGTTTCAAAAAATGAATTTGACTTTTTGTTGCCAAAATGGCCAGTCATTGCAACATTTTACGCGTTGCCAAAAATTCACAAGGGTATTGACCCACTAAAAGGGAGACCAATCGTCTCTGGGATTGACGCCCTGTGTCAAAACTCCAGTGTCTATCTGGATAAATTGTTGAGACCATTTGTATTGGCCCTTCCCTCCTACCTTAGAGATACTATGGATCTCCTAAACAAATTAGAGGGGATCATAGTTGACCCAGGCACTATCCTAGCATCTATTGATGTAGAAGCTCTGTACAGTAGTATTGGACATACTGAAGGCCTGAAGGCAGTCGACTATTTCCTTAAAGGTAGGGGGGTCCATCTGGGGGCGCATAATAAATTTTTGTTACAGCTTCTGGAGTTTGTACTCTGCCATAATTATTTTTTTGTTTAATGGCAGATACTTCCACCAGCTCAGGGGCACTGCGATGGGGAGCCCTTGTGCCCCCACGTATGCTAATTTGCTCCTGGGCTGGTGGGAGGACACTGTGGTGTTCAGGGACGAGGATGTCGTCTGGTCCCCTAACATTGTGTTTTGGGGACGCTACATTGACGACATTCTCGTCCTATGGACAGGAGACCGGGAGTCCTTCAAGTCCTTCGTGGACTATTTGAATAAGAATGAGATGGGTCTGTTCTTTACACATGAGATTGGGGGGATAGCATCACTTTCTTGGATACTACAATATCCATTGGAAGGGATGGATCCCTAAAAACATCTTTGTATCGTAAACCCACATCAACGAACAGTCTTTTAAGATGGGAGAGTCATCACCCCCCCCCTGAAACGTGCTATTCCCAGGGGGCAGTTTCTCAGACTCAGGAGGAACTGCTCCGACTGGAGTGATTTTGAGGAACAATCAGGTGATTTATGGGGTAGGTTTAGGGACAGGGGTTACCCCATCAATACTATTCAGCCAGCTTACAATCTGGCAAGATGGACAAGGAGATCATCTTTATTGGTCCCGAGAGAGAAGAAAAATTCTGACAGCCTTGTTAGGTTGATAGGTACGTTTGATGATCAGTCAGGGAGAGTAATGGAGATTTTGAAGAAACACTGGGCTATTCTCAGGACCGATTGGGATATTAGAGAGATAATTCCTTCTAGACCCTCAGTGACCTATAGGAGGGGCAAATCTATTAGAGACATGGTGGTAAAGAGTCATCTTGAACCTCAGAAGAAGGAGGGAACATGGTTAACAAACAGGCAGGTTGGAACGTTCAGATGCGGACACTGTAGTTTTTGCAAGTTTGTTATATCTTCGAAAACCTTTACCAGTGCTTACACGAAAAGGACATACAAGATGAATTAATTTGCGAACTGCAAAACTGCAGGGGTTGTTTACTTATGCAAATGTTCCTGTCCCCGAGACTATGTGGGCAAAACCAAACGTGAGCTCCGCATACGTATTCATGAACATTTGGGTGATATCAGACATAAGAGAGATACACCATTAGCACGCCATGTCAACTTGGTTCATGGTGGGGACGAGAAGCAGATTGGTTTCTGTGTTATTGAGAGAGTTCAGATTCTGGCAAGACAGGGGGATTGGGACAAGAAAATCCTACAACGTGAGACACGTTGGATTTTCTGGCTTGAATCACAAAGCCCTAATGGTTTAAATGAGCAGTTGAATTTTACTAGCTTTCTATAAGATGGTACTTGATGAATCCAGCATGCTATTTTTCTTGTGTGCTTATTGTGTTACTTTATTTTTCATTTATCTCTTTTTTTTGGATACATAGAGGTCTTTTGAGTGCTCTGTTATGATGACTAATGCTCTACCCATAAGGAATATCTTTATATATCTTTCCATGTTATTGGAGATGTCCTGGAATTTCCTTATTGAGTTATTATTGTTCATAATTACGTATGATTACAACATTACATCCTGCAGCGATTACCTATTATTATGAGCTGCTACATGGATTTATCTTATGTTGTGATATAATTTGGGTGATGCAGGACGCGATGTATAGGAAACGCAAGTTCCGGGGTGTGGGTTTGGAGGTGACGCCGCATGTTTAGATGGGAAGCAGGATGGTGTCCATCATAATTCTTCCCCACTATGTGTGCGCACTGCGGAAGTGACGTTGCCGGTGTCTCATGCTTCTGAATCCCTCCAATGAGAGTATTGTTTACACCACACGTGATTGCGGCGCGTCACCGGAAGTGACGTCACAACTAGAACGCGGTAAATATGAGCCTCAGAGACACGGAAAAGACGCCGCACACTGCACTGATCTTTCGGCCAGAGGGGATGGAATCCCCTTTCCTTCTCTGCCCCTGATGAACCCTCAATATCTAGGAGGGGGAAACGCGTCGGGCTGGGCCTCATATCTTCTGATGGCTGATAAGTATTTTCATAACGCTGACAGACCTATTGTTTGATGGTTGGCAAAATGTTTCTGTATTAGGGCAACCTGGCAATCAGGGATTGTTTTTTGCTGCCACCACTGTTTATATGTAGGACTATTATGTCCATTATTTAAGCGTTGTGTATATTATTTTTATGCCACTAATCTTTATCTGGTGGATAATTTTGGCTGTTATGTAACCTGAGGTGCTTGGATTGTGCATCCCTGTGGCTGCACCTCTTACTGTATACGTTTTTTCTTTTTCCCTTTTTTTTGGGGGGGGCTATATCAGGTCTGTTATTTTGCAGCATAAGCCTTTTTATTACGAGATAAGCCAATATAAGCTGCTATATATCAGTATTTTTTACTACGAGATAATATCTGGGATGGGTTTATTTACCCATGATTTCAGTACATCTTCTGAGACGTTATACAGTCTCTCCACCAGGGTTTTTCGGGTGGTTATTGTGTTTGTGTTTTTTTTGTGTATCCTCGTCGTGGACTAGGGTCTTGTAGGGTGTATTAGGGTCACCGACGTTGAGCGGGGGCGCCACTATCGTCTACAACTAGGGTGCCAACCTCCGCGGCTAGGCAGGGATTGCCAGGGCCCACTAGGGCGAGTTTAGTGACCTGGAGTATCTATTACTATTTTTTGTCTGGTGTCTGTTTAAATATTACCCTAGTCCTTATGCACTGGGATTGTCCAGATTTTAAACATTGATTAAAAGTGAAGTTTTAGGGATCATTTTTCTGTTGCTACCTTGGTTTCTTTTCTTGTCTTTGATCCCAAAATATTTTTTGGAGGTTTTTTTTCCCTTTTAATATTTGAAAACTAAAGAAACTTTTCAGTTGCACAGCCGTTAAAGCGTAACTGTTGTTTCCAATGAACTTGCAACAAAATATCTGTCTGCCTATAGCTCCTCCCCTCTCCATAGAACTTTATGAGCACCAACTGTCATCTTCTATCTAAGCAATGGGAAAATCTGTATTCACGGAAAACACATTTTTTCTCTGGAACTGAGAGTAAAAGATTAATCTAGAGAGGAAAGAAAGAAGCAGAATTATCTGATAAGATTTATTAAAAAAATTCTTATCTTCACTTGTACTATTGATTTATAACAAAAAAAATAATAACTTTGGTTACTCTTTAAGCTTTAGTATAGAGTTGGCCCCTCTCCCCCTTTAACAGTCAAGCATTACAATAAACATTACCGTGAATTATTATCTATATCGCCTTTGCTTCTCGATATTGTTAGATTTGGCTTTATATAATATAATCCCGTAAGAAAGTTCTAAAGGGAAATACAATGTGTCATCTTCAATAGTGGAAAATGGCTTCCTTGGTCTAATTGTTGTATAGGTCGCGTTACAATCACTTGGCACAGACAGTTTTTCTGTTTCTGTGATAATAGCAAAAGTATATATTTGCGGGCTGTAATTAGCGTACCTTGTGAATACACAAATTATCTTTTACAATTAGCAGTAATCAAGTCTTCATGACAATGCAGTAATTACTGTAAGGCTTTTTTTTTTCTTTTGTGACCATCATTTGTGGATTTCATGTGTGTAATTAGGTATCGGTAATTAATCAGTTGTTTTTTGAGTTTTCCAGTTTCCCCCCTACCGAGTCTCTGTTCAAATTGCAATGTTTGAAGAAAAGATTGATGTTTCTGCTGCCAGAGGTTCAAGTCATCTATGATGTAATTGCATGACATATGGCCCGATAAACTGCAAAGTCCGCTCCATGTACAAGGTATATGAAAGGACTATTAAGAAGTTGTCATTACGACAAGGTATAATTATTTCCAATTAGATATGATCATTATTTATTTAATGCTGGGCTGCAATTCTTGTTGTAAATCAATACACTAACAACTCTCCCTGGGTTCCAATGAAAATGTATTATGAAAGACTTTTCTTAAAAAGATCAGTAATTTGATAAAGTGCACAACATAAAATCACAAAAATGTCTTGTGCCATCACTAAAAGATGCTATCTCATGTTAAACATTTATCACATATCAAGAAGATGTGGGTGCCACCGCTGGGATGTGCGTCTTGTTTTGAGAGCGAGGCACTGGCTTGCACTGCCAGAAATGGAGAGGTGGTTGAGCATGAGCAACATTCCCAGGAGTAGAGAGGTGGTTTAGGATGCACAGCACTCTTAGAAATGGGGATATGGACAATCGTACGCAGCACTTTTAGGAGTGCAGAGGTGGTTGATCATGAGCAGCTCTCTTTGGCATAGAGAGATGGTCAAGCATATGCAACACTCTCTAGAATGGAGAGGTGGGTGGTCAATCATGCACAGCACTCTCAGGAATTGAGAGGTGGTTGAAGATGCACAGCACTCTTGGGAATGGAGAGGTAGTTGAGCAAGTGCAGAGCTCTAAGGAATGAAGAGATGATCATACATCAACAGAACTATCAGGAATAGAAATGTGGTTGAGCATGCGCAGCAGTCATAGCAAAGGAGAGGTGGTTGATGATGTGCAGCACTCTCAGGAATGGAGTGTTAGATGATCATGCCCAGCACTTTCAAGAATGGAGAGGTATTCAATCATGAGCAGCACTTTCAAGAATGAAGATGTGGTAGGGCTTGAGCAGCACTCTCATGAATAAAGAATTGGTCAGCATGCTCAGCAATCTCATGAATGGAGTATTGGTTGAGCATGCACAGCACTCTCAGGAATGGAGAAGTGGCTGAGCATGCACAGCACTCTCAGGAATGGAGAGGTAGTTGAGCATGTGCAACTGTCTACATTCATATCAGAGTTCCAAAAATTAGAATGACCCTCTCTTTCTCCATAACATAGGTGCAACTCAAAGAGGTCAGCTGTACTGTACAGCTCAATCTCCCACTTGCCCCTCATTTAGGTTACAAATTAAGCTCAGCACATATTGTAGGTTAAACAGAACACACACCCAAGATTATCAATGTAACCACCATTTTTCAAAAATCTGAGTCCCAATACCAACCACACCGTGTACGTTTTAGCATTTTAGCACATGTACCAAGTACAACCTACAACTTGCTCTTCACATAGATTTTTAGGTTATTTAGAGCAACAAAGCAAAACAGTTAAACAATTAACCAAATAGAGGGTATACTGTAGGTGAAATGTGCAAAAATAGTATGACATTTTTCTGACCATTGACTCCCAATTTGTACAGCTGCCATAATGTAACAAGGAAGCACTTCCGTTATATGCTACCAGGTAAGTTTTGAAAGTCACACACTACAGGATTCCCCCCCCCCCCTAAAAAAAACTAATTTCTTATTACTTCTATTATATAAAACTATAAAAGTAAAAAAGATTTTCCCTTTAACTTACCGTCCATAGAAGGGGTGATAAAGTGAAACATAAGAACAGCATGTTTTTGCTGGGATTTCAGATTTTTGCTTAGAGCTCGATTTGTGCTGGAGTATACAAATCTAGACTGATTTCACCTGCCAGAACATTTCTTTGATAATAGTATGGCACAACATAAATGTTTCATTTCTTCTGTCAAGCCATAAACGGGGGTTTTACCTAGGAAAATAGTGGAGCATGCCGATAGATTTAAAGATTTAAAGCTCCTCTGCAATTTTATCATGGTTAGGGGGAATTAGATTTATATATTTATACAAAGTGATGTGCAATAGATATACAGTTGGGAAAATACAGTATGTATTTGATACACTGCCACCGATTTTTCAAGTTACCCCCCTCCCACAAAGAATGGAGAGATCTGTAATTTTTATCGTAGGTGCACTTCACCTGTGAGAGACAGAATCTAAAAATAAAAACCAGAAAATCACATTGTGTGATTTTTACATAGTTAAATTGCATTTTATTACATGAAGTAAGAATTTGATCTTGATTGGAGCTCCAGTCCGGGGAAGATAGACAGTCATCTTGTGTTTCTTCCATTTTCTAATAATTGCGCCAACAGTTGTTTCCTTCTCACCGAGCTGCTTGCCTATTGTTTGGGTTTTCATTGGCTGTAAGCCATAATCATCAATATTAACAGAAATAACCACGTGAAATAGATCACTCTGTAATGACTCTATATAATGAGTTTCACTTTTTGTATTGAAGAACTGAAATAAATGAACTTTTTGATGATATTCTAATTTTCTGAGAAGCACCTGTATATACTCGCGTATAAGCTGAGATATTCAGCCCATTTTTTGGGGCTGAAAGTTCCCCTCTCGGCTTATACGCGAGTCATATACCGGGGGTCGGCCGGGTGGGGGTGTAGATCATACTCACCTCTCCTAGCATGTCTCTTGCAGCCCCCCATGCTTATTCCATCTTCTCGGCGCTGTTCTTCCTGCTTTCAGCGGTCACGTGGTGCCGCTCATTACATATGCGCATATGTAAGGAGCGGCACCACATGACGCTGAAAGCAGGAAGAACAGCGCTGAGAAGATGGAATAAGCACGGGGGCTGCAAGAGACATCCTAGGAGAGGTGAGTATAGTGGAGGGAGCCATATTCACCTGTCCCCCGTTCCACCGCTGCGCGTCGCTCTGCTGTCTTGCTTCCTCTGGCAGTGACATTCAGGTCAGAGGGCGCCATGACGTAGTTAGCAGGTGCCCTCTGCCTGAACATTCACTGTGCAGAGCCGGCAACGCTGAGGAGCAGCAGCTGCAGCAGCAGGGACGAGGTGAGTATATAGGTTTTTCTTTTTTAATTGAGGCAGCAGCAGCATTATAAGGGGCCACTAATAACTGTGCATCATTGTAAGGGGCTGCTCACTGTGCAGCATTATAAGGGGCCACTAATAACTGTGCATTATTGTAAGGGGCCGCTCACTGTGCAGCATTATAAGGGGCCACTAATGACTGTGCATCATTGTAAGGGGCCGCTCACTGTGCAGCATTATAAGGGCAGTAGCTTCTGCATTTTCCACCCTAGGCTTATACACGAGTCAATAAGTTTTCCCAGTTTTTTGTAACAAAATTAGGGGGGTCGGCATATACACGGGTCGGCTTATACACGAGTATATACGGTACATACATATGCTAGCAAAATTACACAAATTAGCACATGTCTATCTTAACTTTGATATTTGTGTGTGTGGCTATAAACGTTGTTTTCTACTGAAATAAAGTCAAAATATCTAGGTTATTATGCACAGAAATCTTACATCTTTCTAGTGGTGTCCTGAAAAGATTTAAATGAATATTTGCTTTGCATTTTTACTTTTGTACAAGGAGCCTGCAAAGCACTTTGTGATGTTAACCCTTTGTGAAGATGTTATCAGTAAGGGTCTCGTCACGTCCAACTACTTGGTAATCAGACAGTATTGTATTATCATTGTATTGTTGCTGTTGTTGTTATACTGATATGAAATCAGGTGTGTCCCTCTTAGGGTCCCATTACATTTAGCGATGCACCAGCAATCCCGACAACTATAGGACCCGGTCAGGATCGCTGGTGCATCGCTAAATGGTCGCTAGTGAGCTGCCAAACAGGCAGATCTCACCAGTGACGCAGCAGCGATAAGCGATCCGTCGGCGGTCGCTCTTACCTGTCACACCGCAGCGATGATGACAACTTCTGCCTGCATCCATGCGTCGCTAGTCAGCACCAGCGGGACGCCAATGAGGAAAAATGGCCCAGGCACTTCAAGCGCAACCAGCGATATCCAGTGGGGGGCCAGTCGCAGGTACGTGTCACACTAAGCGAGATCACTAGCGATAACGCTGTTGCGTCACAAAATCGGTGACGCTTTAGCGATATCGATAGCGGTCTCGCTATATGTGAAAGGCCCTTTAGACGTTTGTACTATCTCTCTCCCTTTAGCAAAGTTCTGATGTAAGTAATCCCTCCTTTCTTCCCCGGTCAGTGTTTGTTATCCATCTTGTTAAAATCATCTCTATACATCTCTGGTTCAGAATTGTCTTTTTACCTACTGCTATTGTGCATAAGGCCACATGCACACATTCAGTATTTGGTGAGTTTTTTACCCCAGTATTTGTAAGCCAAAACCAGGAGTGGATGAGTAAGAGGAAAAGCATAATAGAAACATTTGCGCCCCTTCTGTATTTATCACCCACTCCTGGTTTTGGCTTACAAATACTGGGGTAAAACAATCACCAAATACTGAATGTGTTCATGTGGCTTAATACATGAGTTTAGCATGAAAATAAACCTTCTCCTGGAATCTTCATAAGGTCCCCTGCAGTCGAGTCAAGCTATCTGTTGAAATCACTTTGTGCGAGTACTGATTCAATACAGACATCCATATAAAAGTTGTCTCCAGAGCCCCACACTCGCAGACTAGTTATCAAGTCAGAATTGGTTTGCAGAGACCCTTGACTTTTCTGCAGAAAAAGGGCTATGATTCTCTGCTGAGTGTCGTGCCATTTTACTCTCTTTCCATTTTGTGCTAACAGAACAACATCAACATCAAAATCAAAATCACTGGGAATGTACTCCTTATTCTACATATGTAGTACCATCTCATTCATCTCAATGGTAGATCCATCCACCACATAGATATGGATAGCAAAGTGATGTAGATCATGGCACTTGAGCATGGTGGCTCCGAGCTAATGCTCATCGCAGTTCTTTGCTCATGGATTTCATTATCCTCCTCCAAAATGTCTTGGTTTATTTGGTTGAATGCTCCTATGATGTCAAATATCTGGAGAGGACTTTAGTTTGGATATAAGTGGATGTAACAATAATTCACCGGTGCCAGAACTTGTAATTTACCTGAAAATAATGATCATTTGTTTCATCTTGGCTTCCAGAAGAGGTATATTAATCATATTGTCACCGATGATAGTTTGGGATTTGCCTCCTTATAAACAGAATGTGCAGCACAAATCTCATATAAAACAGGGGACGAAGGAAAGAGTGATTTACACCACTGGCCGCACTGACACATTTCTACTCTCAACATCCACTTATAAAGCAATTAAAGCAGCCGCCAGCTGGTGCGACATTCAGCATATGTGTTCTTCTGTTAACTTTATGAACAATAAAACGTGCCTCCAAATGGCACTGGGAAATATACTCCAGCGCAGGAGAAGGCTGACAAAAAATGAAGTATTGTATAAGGTCAGAGCCATACATGTTAGCAACGTTTTCACAGTCTCATGAAGATGCAGCTAACATGAGTACATCTATTGATAGCGGATTCAGGACTGCTAATAAATGACTGCCTTATTTACCAGGGTGGTACCAGGTGAAAAATGGAGTATGTAGCAAAGATCAAATTTATATTGTTTTTTTAGCACTTTTTCCAACTATCTAGAAACTTATTCAAAATGTCAATAGGAGTAGTGTAAACTAAATGTAGTAAAAGTGTAAAAAGGTTAGTATTATGGTATCTCTGGTCTTCTCAGGACCTCATTCTCTCCTCTATACTAATCTATTCCTCACCCAATTGCCTCCAAAACTTCTCCTGAGTATCCCCCATTCTCTGGTATTCTGTTCCCCAATAAGTCCGATTATCCACCACATTCGGAATTTTAAGAAGGAGCTTGCAAACCCATCTCTTCAAGAAAGCTTACAACCTGCAATGATCCTGCTGAGACATCACCATCATTGGAGCTGCCACAACCCCCCAACCTACTGTCTCCTTTCCCGTATCCAGTAGACTGTAGGTAGGGCCTTCTCTTTTCTGTATGAGTCTACCATTGTTAGTTTGTTCACTGTAATTTATATTTGTATTTTGTATGTAACCTACCATGGAATCAATGGTGCTGTAAAAATAAATAATAATAATAATAATAATATGCCATGGCTTTCTACATAAGTATAACACAACGACACAAGTGGATTCAGATCGGGTGCAAATAACTTCAACTTTAATCCAGATGGAGCTCAAAGCTTAATGGTTACAGGCAATCGCACTAAGCTTGGTGGTTATTAAATAAGGTGCAGAGGCTTGATGGTTGCAGTCTATTGGCACATATGCATTGTGGCAACTTCCGATAAAAGGTTTCTACAACTTTAGGCGGTATTCGCCTCACCAGTCTTTACGGCATATGCTATATTTCTCAGACCTCATTGAGGAAACCCCATTCTCGCCAGGAACAACATGCAGAAATACCTTATCTCCAATGATCCAGAATTTTAGCACAGGAAACTGCTTGCTCCCGGTCTGCTCATGCGAAGTGTACTTTAGTATCTCAGCAGATACTGTATCTCTATCCCGGAAGTTTCAGGTGCAGTTTCTGACACTCATATATCACACTCCACACTATAATGCTGGTTTCTGTCATGTCACATCAGGGTCAAACCTAATTAAGGACCCATAACAGTAGCCCCCAGCAACATGGTGTCAGGACCATTTCTCCCAAGCACCATGTCACCCATGTAAGAGGAGACTATCTATGCTGCCATTTACATGGGAAGGTTCCATTACTGATCACATTATAATTTACAACTGCAATAGCCTTTGCTCATACTGTAAAATATGAACGTTTTCACCAAGGCTGTAAAGCAGGCGACACAACATATGATATCCACACATCACAGGATCATGAGAGGCCAGTAAATTCCGTTATCAATATACATTATTAATATGCTGTTTCCAAATTATGTGACATGTAGAAGGAATTAATGCGACTGTCTTGCAGAGAAAAATACCCAACAATTAGAGAAGAGCTAATTTCCCGAAATTTAAATTTGTAAAGTTTACTGGAATTTGGCAAACAACCTATTTTTGCTTCAATTTAAATTCAGTGCAAATCAAATCTGACGGAGAAGGGGTTGAATCTTCTATCTTCTCTCTTCTATTTTATATCTTCAGTTTCCAGATCATACCCTTTTTGAATAGGTCTCCACACACAATGATGTACCGTATGTCATTCCACTAGTGACGGCATGGAGTCTACTGTGGAATAGGAGTGCTGAAGGCATGGAAACAAAATATATAAAAAAGAAAAGAGAGAAGCCAATCAGAGGACCAACAGCGGTGGGTGAGATATGGAATAAGCAAACCAGAGGTGATTATTTTTTTAACCTTTTTCGAGTTCTCAGAATTCAGCAAAGTGTCAGAGAAAATTGTAAAAACTTCTTCAGATGAATTGAAATTTTGGGAAAGATTTGAAGTAATTCTGAATCTATTCAGTGATCTTTACCAAAAGTTACTTGTATGAAAAAAAAAGTGTAAACAGTGAAAACTTACTGACAATTTCTTATATTCAAAAGAAATCCTCATGGTCAGAACTTGTGTGGAGCAAACGTGCTCGGATAAGGTGTTATTCGAGCACACTCAGGTGCTAACCGAGAGTCTTCGGCGTTCTGGAATAATATGTTCGAGTCCCCGCGGCTGCATGTCTCGCGGCTGTTCGACAGACAAAACACATGCAGGGATTTCCTGTTCGTTAGACAATCCCTGCATGTGTTGCTGCTGTCGAACAGCCGTGAGACATGCAGCCGCGGGGACTCAAACTTAGTATTCAGGCACGCCGAAGACACTTGGTTAGCACCCAAGTGTGCTCGGAAAACACCTTATCCGAGCACGTTCGCTCAACACTAATCAGAATCTATTGTTGGTAGTGTGGGGAAGGTGACTTGACGGACAGACGTGACTGGTAGTAGGAGGGGATGGTTTGTGCACTAGAGACGGAGATTGACTGGACAGAAGGGTGACAGCTGGGAAAGGTGGATAGGAGAGTGCAGTACCTAGAAATGACCACAAGATGGCAGGGGGGAGTAGCTTAGGACTGAACATCAGCTTATGGCTTGAGAAACACTTAGTCATGGGGGGCGGGGAGATAGGAACCCTAGAGGGGAATTCCTGGTGAGAGGGGGATAAATAGAACAGGGCAGGGTTCCAGACAGGCTAGTCCCAGGAGGAGCTCGGTAGAAGATGGTGAAGAGAGAAGAGCTCGACCAGGGGACGGACAGCAAAGAGACAGTCAGGGCCCTGACCCAACGGACCGCAGGACAGACGAGGCCCCGGGGGTATCGATTGGACGACGACCTCGGGCAGGTGAAGCGCTGGCGGTAGATTGGTCTAGGACAACCCCAGCGAAAGATCTGCAAGGCACGTTACTTCGACTGGAGCAAAGGTGCAGGTACCCGGGCCTGGAGACCGAGAACTGTAAAGAGGCTGCGGTGCGTGGTTGTGGTCGTCAGGAGGATGACGAATAAATCCGGAACTGTTACTATTGAAATCTGTCTCCACCTCGTCCTTGCATCGCCTGGTGTCTGTGTCATCCGGACAGGGTAAACAGTTGTCCACCCCCCAATCCCGGCCCCTACCACAGTATAACTAGTCGCTCAAGGAGAAAGACAGGAAGCAAAGTGCTGGAAGGCCACAAATCAATACAGGTTTTCTCATTTTACAAGTCGAAAACTATTCTTGTCTAGTATCATACATTTTACACAATTGCACTCGAAAAGCAATAAAGGGCTTTCCTCATCTTAATAAATTGGTAAAATTGGAAAGTGCTTGTTTAAACATTCAGCAAGTTTCCAACTTGACCCCCTATTTCAAAATCCTCTCTGTCTTCAAGAATGGAAATATTCACAATTCTATAGTCTACAACTTGTTGCCAAGGTTGCCGGCCATCTTTTGTTTTCTAGGCAAGGAGCATGCTCTTCCAACTGTTTGCTATATTACTTGCAAGCAATGTTCTGAATGCTAGATCTACCAGCTTAAGTGTTTCTGCCATCTTCCAATACTGCAGAAGCAAAGCTGCCTCCATAAGCAACATTAGAAAGGGAGCACATTTCAGCAATGCCGCCTACATGAACTGTCAATCATAAGGAATGTACCACCCCCAAGGAACCAAGAATCCAGAAGGCAGAGGAGTGGTGCACTTCTAAAGAATGAGAATGAAACAACCCTTTACATTTTTCAGATTGCATTATTTTACCAGCAGACTAATCTAACATCACACTAAAATTCTGTTCAGAATAACGTTAGATGAGTCAAGTTATTTTCCCTCCATTCATCACACAGTCAGTACTTTAATTCTTGATGCCTTTAATATTTCAAGTCGTCTTTCTGAACTCCCGGATGATCTTTAAATTTACATCTTGAACGATGTGTGTGCGTCTCTGGTGTTTATGCCGTATCAGCCCCAAAGCTCACATCACACGGAGTAAGGCTCTGTGCTGCTGGGGAGAATTTTGGATGCTGTATAAAAGAACAACTTCATTTTTCATTTTCAAGATCCTTTTCTCAGGGCTTTATGGGATTCTGGTGCTGCGTCTTCCATTGTGTAAAAATGTAATCCTTAAAATGAAAATAAAAGGTGATTTACAGTTGCTAAAAAATGTGTCTCAATGCACAAAAAATTTGATGGATAGACCTGAGATTAGATAGATAGTCTGAGAAAGATAGATATGCCATTTCATCAGGGCCGGTTTTAGGCAAATTGGGGCCCTAGGCAAAATTCAAAGTGGGGGCCCCCATGTCCATATAAAACACGTATGTGTTACACCCATAACGGTGTCACCAGTGTTTTCAATCAGTGTGCCGTCCATGTGTCATCCGTGTTTTTCTGGTGTGGATAATGGAAATTAAATTACAAAGCTTCTCATATACTTTCCATGTTAAGCACGGACGGCACATGTACAGCACACGGGAGACACACAGACGGCATCTGTTCGGCACACGGACGGCATGTTTACACGGACCCATAGACTTGTATTGGCCCTTGTCATCTGTGCTGCTGGGAAGGCACGGACATGAGAGGAGCACCGTAGGTCAAATAGGGGACACGTGGCATCTGTGAAAAACATGATAGGTCATGTGAAGGGGGCTGTATAGTCACATAATAGAAAACATTAGCAGAATTGCCGTCTTTTTCTACATCCTACCTCACAAACAACAGAATAAAAAGCGATTAAAAAAAAAGTCCTACATGGCCCCCAAACTACTCTGCTAAATCCCCCCTGGCTCTGTGGCCAATGGTTTGGGGTCCCTGATGGTCATTATTCACTTTGCAGCTATAATATAAGGTGAAGCCACAAGACATCTGCAGCCTAGTGCTAAGACTGGCGGAGACCCCCGGTGCCCACAAGACCACTGCAGCCCAGTGCTAAGACTGGCAGAGAACCCTGGAGCCACAAGACTCCTGCAGCCCAGTGCTGAGACTGGCGGAGACCCCCGGAGCCACAAGACTCCTGCAGTCCAGTGCTGAGACTGGCAGAGAACCCTGGAGCCACAAGACTCCTGCAGCCCAGTGCTGAGACTGGCGGAGACCCCTGGAGCCACAAGACTCCTGCAGCCCAGTGCTGAGACTGGCGGAGACCCCTGGAGCCACAAGACTCCTGCAGCCCAGTGCTAAGACTGGCGGAGACCCCCGGTGCCCACAAGACCACTGCAGCCCAGTGCTAAGACTGGCAGAGACCCCCGGTGCCCACAAGACCACTGCAGCCCAGTGCTAAGACTGGCAGAGAACCCTGGAGCCACAAGACTCCTGCAGCCCAGTGCTAAGACTGGCAGAGACCCCTGGAGCCACAAGACTCCTGCAGCCCAGTGCTGAGACTGGCGGAGACCCCCGGAGCCACAAGACTCCTGCAGCCCAGTGCTAAGACTGGCAGAGACCCCTGGAGCCACAAGACTCCTGCAGCCCAGTGCTAAGACTGGCGGAGACCCCCGGTGCCCACAAGACCACTGCAGCCCAGTGCTAAGACTGGCAGAGACCCCCGGTGCCCACAAGACTCCTGCAGCCCAGTGCTAAGACTGGCGGAGACCCCTGGAGCCACAAGACTCCTGCAGCCCAGTGCTGAGACTGGCGGAGACCCCCGGAGCATCAGTGCTGGAGCCGTGGGGGATTTATCATTTCATGCTAATTATTTTTACATTATCAGAAGACCCCTGTATTGTCTGTTCACATGCACCATTTTTGCTGCGAATTGATCTACAGTGTAGGCAGGAAATATTCAATGTTTCTGCAGCCTTTTCATTTGCATTTTTGTGTTCCATTCATTTGAGTAGGGAAAAAACGCTGCAGAAACGCTGAAAGGCGACAACACCAGATTTATAAAAAAAAAATGTCTTCTGCCCAGTGTCCGTGTCTGGCTGCTGCACCGGGACAGCGCAGAATAGTATAGTAGTCTGCACTATTCCACACAATAGCGTATTAAGCCCTGTTCACACTGCGCTTCTGCAGTGCGTCCGGGGGCTCTGCCTGAATTCCTCTAAAATAGGATTCACATAAATCCCTGACAGGCCCACAGACTGCACTGACACAAGCAGAGGTCAAGTGAATTTGTTTTTTTTTCTGAAATTGACTGATTTATTTTCTTAGGCTGGTGCACATGATCAGGAATTGGCAGCGCTTTGGACGCAGCACATGTTCGCTGCCGGCTATTGAACGCAGGTGACGCCACATGTGATCACTGAACCATGCAGATTCACTGCGTCCAATACATTGTACGGGTGAGATTTATCACGTCTCCGCAAGATAAATAGACATGTTGCGATCTGGAAAGACGCGCCTCATGTCTGTCTCTGAGGGTGAGCCGCGGCCGTCGGTGGACGCATAGTGGGCACAGCGTCGGACTGGAACACCTTGGGCCCACCAGAGAAAATCATTCTTGGGGTCCACTATGTAGCTGCATAGAGTTAAATACCAGACCACCAATTATGCGGTAAAACACGCTAATATCCGGGTATAATATAAGGTTGTACATGTCTTAATTATGTAGCAGGAGTTGGGGTAGCCCCCTCATAGAATATAAAGCAGCCCCCTCACATAGTATAATGCAGCCATCTCATAGAATATAATGCAGCCATCTCATAGAATATAATACTGCCCCCCTCATAGGGTATAATACTGCCCCCCTCATAGGGAATAATGCACCCCCTCATAGGGTATAATGCACCCCCTCATAGGGTATAATGCACCCCCTCATAGGGTATAATACTGCCCCCCTCATAGGGTATAATACTGCCCCCCTCATAGGGAATAATGCACCCCCTCATAGGGTGTAATGCACCCCCTCATAGGGAATAATGCTGCCCCCTCATAGGGTATAATACTGCCCCCCTCATAGGGTATAATACTGCCCCCCTCATAGGGTATAATACTGCCCCCCTCATAGGGAATAATGCACCCCCTTATAGGGTATAATGCTGCCTCCTCATAGGGTATAATACTGCCCCCCTCATAGGGTATAATACTACCCCCTCATAGGGAATAATGCACCCCCTCATAGAATATAATACTGCCCCCCTCATAGGGTATAATACTGCCCCCCTCATAGGGAATAATGCACCCCCTCATAGGGAATAATGCTGCCCCCTCATAGGGAATAATGCACCCCCTCATAGGGAATAATGCACCCCCTCATAGGGTATAATGCTGCCCCCTCATAGGGAATAATGCACCCCCTCATAGGGTATAATGCACCCCCTCATAGGGTATAATACTGCCCCCCTCATAGGGTATAATGCTATATAGATATATAGATATAGAGTTAGATAGAAATAGATAGAAAGAGATGTAGAAATAGATAGATATAGAGATAGATAGTAGATAATGGATAGAAAGTAGATAATGGATAGATATAGATAGAAAGATTCATAGAGATAGATAGAGATAGATAGAGATAGATAGAGATAGATATAAAGATAGATATAGAAAGAAATATAGATAGATAGATAGATAGATCGATAGGTAGATAGATATAGAGATAGATAGAAAATAGATAATGGATAGATAGATATAGAGATAGATAGCTATAGATAGAAAGATATAGAGATAGATAGATATATAGATAGAGATAGATAATAGATAGAGATATACAGATATAATAATAATAATAATAATAATATGGACATATATAGATAGATATAGAGATAAATATATATAGATAGATGGCTATAAATAAAAATAGATATAGAGATATATAGAGATACTGTAGATAGATAGATAGATAGATATAGATATAGATAGATAGATAGATAGATAGATATAGAGATAGATATAGAGACAGATAGATATACTGTAGAAAGATAGATATAGAGATAGATATAGAGATAATAGCTAGATATAGAGATATGTATAGAGATAGATAGATATAGAGTTAGAAAGATAGATATAGAGAGATATAGAGATAGATAGAGATAGCTAGATAGATGGATAGATATAGATAATAGAGATAATAGATAGATATAATAGATAGATATAGAGATAGATATAGAGATAGATATAGAGATAGATGGATAGATCAATAGATAGATAAAGAGAGATAGAGATTGATAGATAATGAGATATAGAGATAGATATAGAGATATAGTGTTAGATAGAAAGAAAGATATAGAGATAGATAGATATAGAGATAGATATGGATATAGAGATAGATATGGATATAGAGATAACAGATATAGAGATAGATAGATAGATATAGAGATAGATAGATATAGAGATAATATATAGATAGATAGATATAGAGATAATATATAGATAGCTATAGAGAGAGATATAGAGATAGATATAGAGAGAAACAGATATATATATAGAGATAGATATAGAGATAGATAGGTAGATAGATATAGAGATAATAGATATAGAGATAGATAGATATAGATATAAAGATAGATAGAGATAGAGAGAGATAGATATAGAGAGAGATAGATACAGAGATCGATAGATAGAGAGATAGATATAGATATAGATAATAGATAGATAGATAGATAAAGATAGATAATAAATATAGAGATAACAGATAGATATAGAGATAGAGTAAGATAGAAAGATATAGAGATAGGTAGATATAGATAATAGAGATAGCTAGATAGACATAATAGATAGATATAGATAGATATAGATAGAAAGATAGATATAGAGATAGATGTAGAGATAGAAAGATAGATATAGAGATAGAGCGATAGATAGAGATAGATATAGATAATAGATAGAGATAGATAGAGAAAGATAGATAGATATAGAGATAGATATAGAGATAGAAAGATAGATAGATATACAGAGAGATAGATATAGAGATAGAGATAAATAGATAGATAGATAGATATAGAGAGAGATATAGAGAGAAATAGATATAGATATAGAGATAATAGATATATATAGAGATAGATAGATATAGATATAGAGAGATAGATACAGAGAAAAGATATAGAGATAAATAGATAAAGATAGATAGATATATAGAGATAGAAAGATAGATATAGAGATATAGAGATAGATAGAGATATATAGATAGATAGCTATAGAGATAGATATAGAGAAAATAGAGATAGATATAGAGATAGATATATAGATATAAAGATAGATATAGATATAGAGATAGAGCGATAGATAGCGAGAGATATAGATATAGAGATAGATAGATACAGAGAAAAGATATAGAGATAGATAACGGATAGATAAATAGATAGATAGGTATAGAGATAGATAGATATAGATATTAGATAGAGATATATATATAGATAAAGATAGATAGATATAGATGGTAGCTAGATAGATAATAAATATAGAGATAATAGATATAGAGATAGATAAAGATAGATAGATATAGAGATAGATAGATAGACATAATAGATAGATATAGAGATATATATAGATAGATATAGAGATAGATGTAGAGATAGAAAGATAGATATAAAGATAGATAGAGATAGATATAGATAATAGATAGAGATAGATATAGAGATATATAGATAATAGATAGAGATAGAAAGATAGATAGATAGATATAAGAGAGATAGAGAGATATATTGAGAAATAGAGATAGATAGATAGATAGAGACAGATAGAGAGAGCGAGAGAGATATAAAAAAAAAACAAAACACAATACTCACCTCTCCTCCTCGCTCCCACGCTGATCCCGGCTTCAGTGTCAGGAGCTGCCCCCTCTGCCAGACACACAGCGGGTGCGCGATGTAGTGACGTCATCACGCACTGGCTGTGAGCCAGGAGCAGAGGGGACTGAGGGCGGCGCCGGCCCTGATGCAGAGCAGCTTACTGGGCTGTGGCGGGGCCTCTGGGGGTGGAGACCTGAAATGATATTCACTGCTTCGCACTGAATATTCATTTCTCTTTAGCAGCGGGGACAGGGGCTCCTGCCTCCTGACACCCGCTGCTACTCCGCTGGCAGGGGCCCCATAGCAGCTGCATGGTGTGCGACACACCACTGGCTGGGGGCCCCTGGAGCAGCGGGGGCCCTAGGCAACTGCTGGCCCTGTATGCCTGCAGGTGCCAGGGCCCACCAGATGCCAGGGCCCACCGGAGAATCCTCCGGTTCCCTGGTGGGCCAGTCCGACGCTGAGTGGGCATGGGATTTCATGAGATAATGTAAGGAGGTGAAGTACAGGAAGAGCCGGGGGGCTGCCTCCTCTACTCCATGCCCAGAACCATTGGATAGGGGAAGGGCTGAGCACAGGGGGCCAGGAGAGGAGAGCAGAGAGCGGGAAAGCAGAGCAGGCTTTTCCTCAGAGCAGCCTGGGGAGCTGAAGGGGGAGGACGCTTACAGATACTGGAGAAGAGACAGAGCTCCTGGTCACAGAGTAAAGTCCGGGGTACCACGCATAGGGACAGCAGATCGTGAGTACGTGAGACTGTGTACTGTGGAGACAGCAGAGCTGCGCCCTGACCCCCGTGGACAGACTGAGACCTGCAGAGAAGCAGAGACCATAGCCCGTGACTACGTACAGTTGGAGTCTGCAGTGACAGATGAGGTGTGTCCTGATCCCCGCGTGAAGTCTGTGTCCAGAGCAAAGGCTGCAGCTGTAGAGGAGACAGCAGCACGTACAGAGGCAGTGATCTGTGCTGAGAGATCTAACAGGGGAAGATGTTTCTCAGGGAGAAGGCTGTATGCTGTGATTAGACACTTTCCTGTGACCTCCTTAGAGAGACTGTGTTAAGTGGCAAGACGCTTCCTTGCAAAGGGGCTGCACTCAGCAAAGGAGCTGAGACCTGTTTAGAGAGACTGAGCCACGTATAAGGTTGCGGTGACTATTGTGTTAATGCAGAGCCCCTGATTCCGGTGGGAAAGCACCGCTGCGGAGTAAGAGAGAAGGAATTGGAGCAAAGGGGATATATTCAGTCTCATACCCCTCTGGCTCCCGCAGTAACCCCTCGTATCCCGGCTGGATGACGTTAAAGGCCCAGGAGACAGGGGAATGCAAGCGCCGCTAGTGCCTCGGTGCCAACGTTGGACAAGAGTGATCCCTTCTATCAAGACCTCTGAGGACTGATAAGTTTTCATCATAGGAAAATAACTTTTATACTGTTTGAATTCCGTTTATGCTTTTCTGCTGTTGGTTTAACCTGTTCACATCATATTCATTCTTTTACTGTATACTTTACCAGTATTATCCCCTGTAAATAAACCTCCCCTTTAACTGTTGGTCCGTCTGCTCCGTGGTGACATATACTCATTCCTGCACGCTTTTACAATCCCATCCACTATGCTGCAACATCTGGGCACTGCACAAGTACACCGCATCCAACCCGCAGTGATTACTGATCGTATGCACCTACCCTCAGAGTCTGTTTTTTTCGTCTAAAAGTGTCCACTTTTCTATGGCTGTTGGAACACACGGACACGTTCAGAAAAAAAAACTTCACATGTGGAATTCATGTGAACTCCATTCCTGTCATTGCAATCTATGTCTCTATAGGGAATTCAGGCAGAACCCACCTGGTGCAGTAAAGAAAGTCAGTGTGAACAGGTCCTAATGTAAAACAAAAACAAAAGAGAACATTCAGATCACCCCTGAGATGTAATTCCAAGCACAAGAAAGAGCACGGCTTCCTCACTGCTGCACAGCGTCCAAGGCAATAGGAAAAATAGAAGTGGATCCTGCTCACTCACAGGGCTTATTTAAAAATTAGAAAATTTTTATTGGATGATCCTTAAAAAAATCAAAATGACAAAACAGACATCTCAGATGGCACAGCAATGACAGGGGGTGGTGTGTAATGAGACCACACGCGTTTCGAGCAACACGGCTCTTGAACACTGGTAACCACTTCTATTTTTCCTATTGCCTAATGTAAGACACAGACATTAGACATAAACTGCTGATCCCTATTATGGTGACACTAGAGTTACAGAACTATATATGCATCACATATACACAGATACACACTATACATGTATACACATTATATATACTTTATAAATATAGAAACATACACTATATACTGTATATACAGTATGCAGACACATACAGTGTGTACAAGGACATATATAAGGTATTTACACACAGAAACATTCAGTTTATATACAGCATATACAGTATTCTCACATACATATACACTTTATACATATATTTCTCAAGATACTGCACACATTCAGTATACATATATAATATACACAGACACACATACTATATACTGTATGTACATGCATATATATATATATATATATATACAAATGCACCACAGAAAAAACACAATCATACTATATACTGTATATATGCACACACATACTATATACACATATACAGACACACACACTATATACTACCCATGTACACACACAGATATACATATACAGTATATGTATACTTACCAGGTCCTGATGTCACTTGTGCAGATCTCAGGACAGTGATGTAGGAGCAGACATGTGAGGAGGAGAGGACACACACACACAGGGCTGCAGATATGTCCTGCCTCAGGTCTGACTTCTGCTGTGCCCCTCCACCTCACTCTCATTATCTAACCTGACACTGCAGTGGACGAGAGGGGGGATTGGAGGGGGTTTGGGAGAGACGATCATGGACTGCAGAGGATGCACAGCGTTATTCACTATAAGTAATGCTGTACACCCTCTGAGCATTTCATAAAGGGGCTGCAGACACAGGGGGCCCCCTTTGAGGGTGGGGGCCCCAGGCAGATGTCTTGTCTGCCTGTCCCAATTGCCGGCCCTGTATTTTATGTGAGCCCAACAGTCAATGACAAGGTGTACCTCTTTGTTGGGGTCTAAACCTAACATGATGCCTCTCCAGGGCTAAAAGCCTACCACAAAGGGGCACACTTTGTCGCTGGCCATGGGGCTCATATGAATTGGCCAATTTGTGCGCTAAGTAGTTTTTTAACATGTTTTCTACAGCAGTAATGCCGTTTTCAATCTATTTTATTATTTCTAAACACTTTTTCAGTGATTACTTTGTATCTCCGTTCATACTGCACCCACACACACAAATGATACACCATTTGAAAGGTAAACTTGCCCCCTTCAGCAAGAAAATAGCCAAGCAAACCATACATCCACGATTTGATCACAATATACAGTTTAGACATTAATTTTCATAAACCTGCAGTAAGGAAAAATGACCTGCAGATGGCACCACAGTACCCAAAAGCACACTACCACAAAGCTGCTTAGAGACATCAAAAACAAATTCAAACATTTGTCTTGGGGGCTTTCCAGCTTGCTGAACTGCTTGCCCAGCCTATTTTAGCCAAATTGGAGGATTGCACACTTCACTGCAGATGAGGCACATATGCAAACACATTTGTACACATGCACTGCCTATTGAATTGCAAACTTGCTCCGTTCATACTCCACCCACACAAACAAATGATACATCATTTGAAAGGTCAAATTACCTGCAGGTAGCAGCACACTACCCCAAAGCATATTACCACAAAGCTGTCATGATCTGAAGTTGATCTGACAGTTTTAAATTGCACAGGGTGAACTTTTTTACTTTGGCAAGTGCCAAAGTGACTTGACTGTCCCCGGTGGAGATTAGTGGTATCACACATTAGTGCCAAAGTGACTTGACTGTCCCCGGTGGTGGTTAGTGGTATCGCACATTAGTGCCAAAGTGACGTGATTGCCCCCGGTGGCCATTACAGTTATCGCACGTGGTTTTGTTCAGTTGCCCCGGTGGTGGTGAGTGGTATCGCACTTTAGGTTTAATGTGCATGTAATTAGGAATCAGGTGTGGGCCTCTATAAATGAGTCTCAGGGTGTGCAATCACGGCTGGTGATATTCATTCATTCATTGATTCTGAGTTTGTGATAGCCTGGTGGAAGGATGGAGCTGAAGAAGAGTCCTGCGCAGTCAGCCAGAGGAGATGAGTGGCAGCTAATGGTGTCTGCAGGAATTGCTGGCATGGCGTGGAGGAGTCGCAGTTTATGGTGTTGGCGGGAAGTGCGTGCATGGTTTGGTGGAGTGGCGACTATGGAGAGAGTTGCACTCGGCATGCTCGACTTGGTTGCCGAGAGCTGGACTCAAGCATGCTTAGATTCTTGGCAGAGGCTGACTCATCCTTGGGACTCTGTGACTGGACTGCTGCAACTGGTAATGGACTCTGCTCCAAGGCTGCACTATGGTGTAGGATCCAGGATGGTGATGGATCCGGGTGGAGGAGAAGACGCACGCAGGTGGTGGGGCTCTGTTGCAGGAGCATAAGCACAGAGCATAAAGCTAAGTGGTGTTTCCCGTGTATTGTCTTCTTTCCTTTTGTGTCTCTAGTGCAGTGGTGGGATTAGTCTCCGCACCGACCAATTCCCTAGTGAGGGTTTAGGGTCAGGGCGAGCAAGGGTTTAAGGTTCGCGTGCTGCGACAGGTGCGGAGCCTGTATAGGGAATGTGAGGAGTGCAGGGACACTGGCTCAGGGGAGTGCAGGAGGTCTCCATGTCCCCATTCCGTATCGCAGGGCCCACCATTTTTATTGTTTCCCAGGTTCCCCCTTATTATTTAAATTTGCCGTACTGAAGGCGGGGTTTCCAGAATGTATTTATAACGTGTAATACCTAAATTCGCCAGGTGGAGGCGGCGTATCCATCTGCACGTATTATTATTTAAATTCGCCCCACTGGAGGCGCTGTATCCAGGGTCACGTGTGTTATGGGTTCGCCTTGCGGTAACATCTGCGTCCAGACACACGTGACCATGACATTATCACCAGCCCTACAGTTTTTTTTTTTCTGGTGAGCATGGCTTGGTGGAGTCCTGTGAGCAATTATCAGGGTCTGGGGCCGGGGCCATGTGGAGACCTGTGAGTAATTATCAGGGTCTGGGGCCTTTGGCCATGTGGAGACCTGTGAGCAGTTGCTGCTGGGCTTCACTGAGGTGAGTGAGGAGCTGCATGGTGTTTAAGCCGCTGCAGCAGCAGTTATCAGGGTCTGGGGCCTCTGCTCAGAGAACCCAAAAAAAAAAAGGTGGCTGTGATCTGGCTAAAAGCCCCTAGAGTCGCTGCTGGGAGCGGGACTTGCTCATGCACGCGGGCGTACCCAGGCAGGTGGGAGGAATGGTGCCCCACGGAGCTGCTTGGTGTTCCCCGAGGTGAAGGGGTACTTCCCGGTGATGAGCAGACTGGTGTAGAGTCCGCGGGGTTTACGCCAAATACCACCGAAGAAGCCGCCCCTCCTGGTCGTGTGGAGGCGACCAGTGAGTGTATATTTCCTCCATATCCGGTCCCCTTCTTCTCCTGGTGGCGACTATGGAGAGAGTTGCACTCGGCATGCTCGACTTGGTTGCCGATAGCTGGACTCAAGCATGCTTAGATTCTTGGCAGAGGCTGACTCATCCTTGGGACTCTATGACTGGACTGCTGCAACTGGTGATGGACTCTGCTCCAAGGCTGCACTATGGTGTAGGATCCAGGATGGTGATGGATCCGGGTGGAGGAGAAGATGCATGCAGGTGGTGGGCTCTGTTGCAGGAGCATAAGCACAGAGCATAAAGCTAAGTGGTGTTTCCCCTGTATTGTCTTCTTTCCTTTTGTGTCTCTAGTGCAGTGGTGGGATTAGTCTCCGCACCGACCAATTCCCTAGTGAGGGTTTAGGGTCAGGGCGAGCAAGGGTTTAAGGTTCGCGTGCGGCGACAGGTGCGGAGCCTGTATAGAGAATGTGAGGAGTGCAGGGACACTGGCTCAGGGGAGTGCAGGAGATCTCCATGTCCCCATTCCCTATCGCAGGGCCCACCATTGTTATTGTTTCCCATGTTCCCCCTTATTATTTAAATTTGCCGTACTGGAGGCGGGGTTTCCAGAATGTATTTATAACGTGTAATACCTAAATTCGCCAGGTGGAGGCGGCGTATCCATCTGCATGTATTATTATTTAAATTCGCCCCACTGGAGGCGCTGTATCCAGGGTCACGTGTGTTATGGGTTCGCCTTGCGGTAACATCTGCGTCCAGACACACGTGACCATGACAAAAGCTGCTTACAGTCATCGCAAACAAATCCAAACAGCTTGCTCAAGTGCTTGCCCAGCCTATTTCAGGCACATTGGAGGATTGCACACTTCACTGCAGGTGAGTCACATATGTAAACACATTTGTATACATGCATTGGTTTTTCAGTGATTACTTTTCCCCACCACACAAATGGTGAGTCACATATGCAAACACATTTGTAAACATGCACTGCTTTTTCGCTGATTACTTCACCCCACAAACACAAATGATACACCACTTGAAAGATAAACTTGCCCCCTTCAGCAAGAAAAGAGCCAAACAAACCACACATTCACGATTTTATCACTAAATACAGTTTAAACATTAATTTTCATAAACCTACAGAAAGGCACAATGACCTGCAGGTGGCACCTCAACCAGAAGACATTTTTTGGCCTCTACTTATCAAACCAATTTATTGTATTACCAATTTACATATATAAATACCTGTCTGTGTTCATCAGCTCATGAAATACATTTACATGTTTAAAAGTACTTTGCAAATCTTTCTTCATAAATCCCTATCATCTAGTACTTTTAAACATGTCCTATAACTACAATCTTTTACTTGCACCTCATACCACCGCTTTTTTATCAATCTATCACTTTTTAAATTGTTTAATTTTTATACTTAAATACAATATACACATAAAAAAAATTTTTTATCTCTAATAATTTTTATTATGTGAATATAAAACATTTTTATATAAAACATTTATATAAAACATTTTTATTATATTGAATAAAATAATCGTTTTAATATATATATATGTATATTCATTATCCATTATTTTCTTCTTTTCTTCTTTTTCTCGTTCTCTTTCGTCTGCCTATTTAGGATGATGGTTTGAGCTGTGATTTACTGCTCCCTTCTGCTTTTTTTATAGTTCTAGCACAGGTCTATCCTTTTATATATTTATTTCATTGTTTTTTTTCGTTTATTCTTCTTTTTCTTTTTATGACCTGCAAATAAATATTTTAAGAGAATTTATTAAGGTGGAAACAATACAGTTTTAAACATTTTTTGTACATTTTTTTGTTACTGATGACCTTTGACATTCTTTCCCTGTAACATGTGACCTTTGGCGCCAATATTTGAAATTTGTATGTATAAAACTGGGAGCTACTCTGTCTGTTTGTACATATCATCCCCTGAGGAAGAAGTTTGAAACTTCGAAACGCGTTGGGAAAATAAAAGTATACAAGTACACAATCTGGAAAGGAGTCGTTTTGTCTAGCAGCGCACGTTTAATCCGAAAATTATTTCTTTGATATCACACGGTGAACACGGCACTTCGACCCCTCTTCTTGCGACCGACTTCAGCCCACGAAAGTGCCTGTCTACTCCGTTATTGTTCACCCCTTTACGGCACTGTTGATCCTGTACATGTACTAGGCTAGTGGCTCACTTGACTCTAGGAACAGCTCCCACACTCTAGCTGTCACTTCCACAGGGACTCACTTACTGACCTCCCTGTCTTGACCAATTCCAGACATGGGCTGGTTTCCACAGACTGGCTTCACTGTCACTTCAGCTCCTTGACTCTGGCTGACTTGACTCCAGAGGCTCTCCTATTAGCCTCGCTAGCCCTTTAGCTCCCAGTCTCTAAGTGAAGGGCCTCCAGTGACACTACTCACTGGCTGCTGCTGTAGGCACTCTCTTCACACTTCTGCTCAGGATGGCTACCCCCGGCTCAACTAACTCAAGCAGGAAATCTCTCTCTCATTTTGCTTCGGCTAGCCACTCCTCTCATGTCTCTCTAGTTAACCCTTTTAAAGGCTCCCACCTGGTTGTGCTCAGTGCCCCATCTAGTGTCCCTTTTCTAATACTATATTACCTATTGTGTCTCTATAATACCCTATGGCCGTAAACACATATATGTAAGTCACGTATAATACACTCAAACATGTCGGTTATAACCAGGCAAATCATGACAGCACTTTAGCCAGGCCTAAGTCCTGGCACCCTCTTACTCAAGAGGTGAGCATATATACCTGAGAGGAATGGCCAACACTGAACAGCTGAGACAATTCAGGATGGAGAGCTCCAGGAGGTAAACAGACCTGATTAACCCTTGGAATAACAGAGCAAGAAAGACCTGCACTACTAAAGGAAGGTGAAGCAGATCTAATACGTGCAGGGATTTTTGTCGAACCAGACAATGTGATCTTCTGGTCCCTCTCTGTCACGGTATCCCCTTAACAGTACCTCTGGTGCAGTCCTTTTCACACCTCTTATGTAATACCTTGGGCACTCCTAATGTAGTCTGTTTTACATCCCTGTCTCTTGTGTACACCTGATATAGACCCTTGTGTACACCTGATGTAGTCACTTATGTACCCCTGATATAGACCCTTCGGTACACCTGATGCAGTCCCTTATGTACCCCTGATGCAGTCCCTTATGCACCCCTGATATAGACCCTTGTGTACACCTGATGTAGTCCCTTGTGTACACCTGATGAAGTCCCTTATGCATCCCTGATGTAGTCTCTTGTGTACATCTGATGTAGCCCTTATGTATACCTGATATAGACCCTTGTGTACACCTGATATAGTCCTTTTTATACACCTAATGAAGTCTCTTATGCACCCCTGATAACCCCTGATATAGTCCCTTGTGTACACCTGATATAGACCCTTATGCACCCCTGATATAGACCCTTGTGTACACCTGATGTAGTCCCTTAAGCACCCCTGACATACAGGCAATCACTAAAGTCCCTGAAACTTGTGATCCAGCATTGCAAACTCATCTTGTGAATGCTTTATTCATTTCAGAGAAAGGACACGGTCCGATAGAAACAGCAATAATAATATGCTAAGACATGGAATTAGTGTACCCTGAAGCATTTCTCTAAAAAAAAACTGATCCACTAACTGGTTATGTGCTTTTACTTGGTAGCTTATGCACAAATCAGAGGACTCCATGACATTAGGGAAAATATTTTCATTTTCGTGGCGTAAGAAGAACATTAAGAATGATAGAAGGAATTAACCGTCTCACTTCCAGATGATCCAACAATGTGTTGCTATGGCTGCAGCAGCGGACGACTTCTATTTTACAGGATAAACTGATTAAAAATAAATTATTCCCTCTGGAAAAAAATTACGCTGGACTGAAAGTGAAGGGAGCTCATTTAGAGAATATATTAAGAAGCACTCCCCTAATTGGACAACACATTTCGGCAGCGTTTTCTGTGACAATGTCACAGCGGCATTGTTCCTTTCCATTTGGCTGCACAACATTCTTGCTATATAATATGGAATAACATCGGAAACATTATTAAAGGTGATTTGCAAATGCAAATTTCACAGAATGCAGAATAACATGGAGGTCACAGGTGATGGTAATGAATTTTCTGTTTTATATCACAATAGTTCTTCCAGGACCCTCTCTACCCCTCACAGATTACAGCTACAGTATTGCCTACAAGGGAAAATCACATTTCCATTAATTAAATTTTTTACGCATTATTACAATTTCCATCTGTGAGGGAAGAATAACTCTGTTTCTCCTGTGCCCCCTGTTCTTAAAGGAGAGGTGCATCATTTTGGTAGACTTACAAGTTCTCTTCCTTCATCACAGACTGCACAATTCTCCCCTCCATAAAATGAATACTGACGGAGGCAGGGCCAGCTCCTGATTTTCATGGGCCCTGGGCGAAAAAGTCTCAGTGGGCCCCTTTAACACATACCACAATTCATAATGCACAGATACAGAAGAGAAATATAGGTATAATACAATGCCAAATATTTCACTGACTTTTTACATTACATGAGTAATATCTATTGTAAATTCTACAATAGGTCAAAAACAGACAGGATAGTCCTCCATATAATATAATGGGCACCACATAGTCCTCCATAAAGTATTATGGGCCCCATATAATGCTCCATACAGAATAAAGAACCCCACATATTGCTTCATACAGAATAATGAGCCCCATACATTGCTCCATACAGAATAATGAGCAACATATAATGCTACATACAGAATAATGAGACAAATATATTGTTCCATACAGTATATAATAGGCCCCGTATATTGCTCCATGCAGAATAACGAGTCCCATATATTGCTCCATACAGAATAATGAGCTACATATATTGCTCCATACAGAATAATGAGCCCCATATATTGCTCCATACAGAATAATGAGCCCCATATATTGCTCCATACAGAATAATGAGCCCCATATATTGCTCCATACAGAATAATGAGACACATATATTGTTCCATACAGTATAATGACCTCCATATATTGCTCAACACAGAATAATGAGCTTCATATATTGCTCCATACAGTATATAATAGGCCCCATATATTGCTCCATACAGAATTATGAGCCCCATACACTGCATTGCTACATACAGTATATAATATGCCTATATATTGCTCTATACAGTGTAATGAGCCCTATATATTGGTCCATACTGTATAATGGGCCACATATAATGTTCCATAAAGAATAATAGACCCATAAATTGCTCCATGCAGTATATAATAGGAACAATATATTGCTCCATTCAGCATCATGGGCACTATATAGTGCTCCATATAGAATAATGATCCCCATATATTGCTCCATACAGAATAATGAGCCCCATATATTGCTCCATACAGAATAGCGAGTTCCATATATTGCTCCATACAGAATAATGAGCCACATATATTGCTCCTACAGTATAATGAGCCCCATACACTGCTCCATACAGAATAACGAGTCCCATATATTGCTCCATTCAGAATAATAATCCCCATATATTGCTCCATACAGAATAATGAGCCACATATATTGCTCCATACAGGATAATGAACACCATATATTGCTCCATACAGAATAATGAGCCCCATATATTTCCCCATATATTGCTCCATACAGTATAATGAGCCCCATACATTGCTCCATACAGAATAACAAGTCCCATATATTGCTCCATTCAGAATAATAAGCCACATATATTGCTCCATACAGTATAATGAACCCCATATATTGCTCCATATAGAATAATGAGCCCCACATATTGCTTCATACAGAATAATTAGCCCCATATATTGCTCCATACAGAATAATGAGCCCCATACATTGCTCCATACAGAATAATGAGCCCCATACATTGCTCCATACAGAATAATGAGCCCCATATATTGCTCCATACAGAATAGCGAGTTCCATATATTGCTCCATACAGAATAATGAGCCACATATATTGCTCCATACAGTATAATGAGCCCCATATACTGCTCCATACAGAATAACGAGTCCCATATATTGCTCCATTCAGAATAATAAGCCCCATATATTGCTCCATACAGAATAATGAGCCACATATATTGCTCCATACATGATAATGAACACCATATATTGCTCCATACAGAATAATGAGCCCCATATATTGCTCCATACAGTGCTCCATACAAAATAGCAAGTCCCATATATTGCTCCATTCAGAATAATAAGCCCCATATATTGCTCCATACAGTATAATGAACCCCACATATTGCTCCATATAGAATAATGAGCCCCATATATTGCTCCATATAGAATAATGAGCCCCATATAATGCTCCATACAAAATAATGAGACACATAAATTGTTCCATACAGTATATATTAGGCCCCATATATTGCTCCATACAGAATAATGAGCCTCATATATTGCTTCATACAGTTAATAATAAGCCCCATATATTGCTCCATACAGAATAATGAGCCATATACTGTATATTACGCCATACAGTATAATGAGGCCTATATATTGATCCATACAGAATAATGATCCCCATATATTGCTCCATACAGAATAATGAGTCCCATATATTGTTCCATACAGAATAATGAGCCACATATATTGCTCCATACAGAATAATGAGCCACATATATTGCTCCATACAGTATAATGAGCCCCATATATTATTCCATATGAATAATGAGCCCCATATAATGCTCCATACAGAATAATGAGCCCCATATATTGCTCCATACAGTATATAATAGGCCCCATATATTGCTTCATACAGAATTATGGGCCCCATACACTGCATTGCTACATACAGTATATAATATGCCTATATATTGCTCTATGCAGTGTAATGAGCCCTATATATTTGTCTATACTGTATAATGGGCCACATATAATGTTCCATAAAGAATAATGGACCCATAAATTGCTCCATACAGTAGATATTAGGAACAATATATTGCTCCATTCAGTATCATGGGCACTATATAGTGCTCCATATAGAATAATAAGACACATATATTGCTCCATACATAATAATGAGCCCAATATATTGCTCCGTACAGTATATAATAGGCCCCATATATTGCTCCATACAGAATAATGAGCCACATATTGCTCCATAAAGTATAATGAGCATCATATATTACTCCACACAGAATAATGATCCCCATATATTGCTCCATACAGAATTACGAGCCCTATACACTGCATTGCTACATACAGTAAATAATAGGCCCTATATATTGCTCCATACAATTTAATGAACCCCATATATTGGTCCACACAGTATAATGGGCAACATATAATGCTCCATAAAGAATAATGGACCCATAAATTGCTCCATATAGTATACAATAGGAGCTATATATTGCTCCATTCAGCATCATTGACACTATATAGTGATGCATATAGAATAATGAGACACATATATTGCTCCGTACATAATAATGTGCCCCATATATTGCTCCGTACAGTATGTAATAAGCCCCATATATTGCTCCATACAGAATAATGAACCACATACTGTATATTACTCCATACAAAATAATGAGTCCTATATATTACTCTATACAGTATATAATAGGCCCTATATATTGCTCCATACTGAATAATGAGCCACATATATTTCTCTATACAGAATAATGAGCCCCATATAATGCTTTATACAGTATAATGAGCCCCATATAATGCTCTATACAGTATAATGAGCCCCATATATTGCTCCATACAGTATAATGTGCCCCATATATTGCTCCATACAAGTATAATGAGCCCCATATATTGCTCCATAATGTTCCATACAGTATATGATGAGCTCCATACAATGTTCCAGTATATGATTGGCCCCATATATTGTTCCATATAGAATAATGAGCCCCATATAATGCTCCATACAATATATAATAGACCTCATTTATTGTTCCATACACAAAAATGAGCCACATATAATGCTCCATAAAGAATTATGGACCCCATAAATTGCTCCATACAGTATATAATAGGTCCCATATATTGTTCCATACAGAATAATGAGCCACATATATTGCTCCATACAGTATATAATAGGCCCCATATATTCCTCCATACAGTATAATGAGTCCCATATAATGCTCCATACAGTATATGATGGGCCCCATATAATGCTCCATATACAATGTGCCCCATATCATGCTCCACATATAATGAGCCCCATATGATGCTCCAGTGAATGATAGGCCCATATAATGCTCCATATATAATGGGCATGATGCTCCAGTGTATGATGGGCTTCATATATGATGCTGCAAGATATGATGGGCCCCATATATGATGCTCCAGTGTATAATGCTCCCCATATATTGCTCCAAACATAAAAAAGTCACCATCTTCCAGCTCTCTACACTGTGACTGCTCAGTCAGAGGGCACACAGATGTGACGTCATTGTGCCCTCTGACCTGAACGTCACAGTCAGGAGACACGGAAGACACTGCAACGCAGGAATGGAGAGAGGTAAGTATCGCAACTGGCACCGGGCCCTCATAATGTTCCAGTGTCCCTGACGGCGAGTAGGCCCCCCCACCTGTTCAGTACCCCGGCGCTTCCCCAGGTGCGCCAGGTGCTGATGCCAGCCCTGGATGGAGGAACATGTGACCAGACCTGTCCATTAGCTGCCTCCAATTGAAAAGCAGATTTCCCATGTGCAGTGTTTTCCAACTAGAGGAAATTGATGGACATATCTGGTTACATGCTCCTCTATCAACTTGTATTTTGTGGAATGGAGCGCTTTGCAGTTGGTGGGAATGGTTATACTAATAGGAGGAGAACCTGTAAAATTTTTACATAACTGCCACAAAATCATGTTCTAAACAGATTTGTTAAAATAAAGATGAAATGGCCAATGCCTTTAAATAGAATTCCAAAACTAGGATTAAAACAGATGCATGAGCATAGAAGCAGTAGAAGAAGTGCTGCTGCACAAAATGAAGATTTTATAATAATCGGATATTTTAAGGGTAAAAATCTGGAAAACATTACAGATCCTAAAGGGAACTTGTCACAGTTTTTTCGCTTATTAACCATGGCCCTTTTTCTGCCCATTCATGTGCAGCAAGACATTTCTTACAGTGCTGTTCCAGCTATGGCCATTAGATGTCATAGTTGCCCTTCTTTTCCTATTTATGGATGTAAAATCTTGTCCCTTTAATTGTTATTCTGTTCAGAACCGCCCCTCCAGGTTTCCCGGGCTTGAAGTATGTAGCCATTTTCTCTCGGATCTCTGAGCTTCTCACATGCGTCCAGCTCTCTGCAAAATCATTGGTCCTATCAAGCGAATTCTGGTGAGGGTTTAATGCAGCTATGTATCTGTGTTGGCTAGTCATAATGTAGCCCCCCCATAATATTTGCAATGTAGTTTCAGTTCCTTGTAATGCTCTTGCTCTGCATGTAGTTATATGCACTTCTGTTCATGGTAGTGCAATGCTAGCAGCCTAAGGGCCCCGTCACACATAGCGACTCACCAGCGATCCCGACAACGATATGATCTTGTCAGGATCGCTGGTGTGTCACTACATGATCGCTGGTGAGCTGCCAAACAGGCAGCTTCACCAGCGATCAGCACCAGCGATGACGAGAGCTCGCGTCTCTGTGTACCTTAGTTACCAGCTCGCTGGTGCAGGGAGCTGGCAACCAAGGTAAACAGCGGGTTTCTAAGCGCCGCGCGGCACTAAGGCCGGTTTCACATTCGTGCTTTTGAGCGCAGTGACGGCCTGCGCACGGCCGCCGCTAAGCCCCGCCCCCTGCCCCGCCTCCACCGGTATCTCCGCCTCCGGGCGCATGACGTTGCATGCGTCATGCATCCCCTATCTTCATCACAGAGGGCGCAGGCCGTGCGCAGTCTGCGCACAGTCTGCGTTTGGCGGCGCATGCGTCCTTTTGACGGTGCGCCGAGCAGCGCCAAATGCAGCCTGTTGCATTTTGGTTGTGCTCGGCGCACCGTCAAAAGGACGCATGCGCCGCCAAACGCAGACTGTGCGCAGACTGCGCACGGCCTGCGCCCTCTGTGATGAAGATAGGGGACGCACGACGCATGCAACGTCATGCGCCCGGAGGCGGAGATACCGGTGGAGGCGGGGCAGGGGGCGGGGCTTAGCGGCGGCCGTGCGCAGGCCATCGCTGCGCTCAAAAGCGCGAATGTGAAACCGGCCTTAGAAACCCGCTGTTTACCTTGGTTACCAGCTCCCTGCATCAGTGCGCTGGTAACTAGGGTACACAGAGGGTATCTACGCGCTGCGTGGCGCTTAGAAACCCGGTATTTACCTTGGATACCCGCATCCAGTTCGCTGATCGCTGGTCTCCCGCCTGCCACACGCAGCGATGCGTGCAGGCAAGCGGGAGACCAACGATCCAAAAATAGTCCTAGCCATTCCAGCACGATCAGCGATACCTGGCAGGGGGGCCGGTTGCTGATACCTGTCACACACAGCGATCTTGCTGGTGAGATCGCTGTGTGTGACAGGGGCTTAAGTTTGTTTAGATATCTCTGTTCACTGCATTGTGTGTTATATAACAGCACTCTGTAATAATGCTTGCTACCGATATATTAGCACTCTGTATCATTGCCTTTACCTATGTAATAGCACCCTGCATTATTGCTGTGTTTTTATCTGCCAGTACTGATGTATTGTACTGTCTGTTTCTTCATAGTTTTTACCTGATCTCATCCACTATTGTGTTTATCAATTTCCGATTTCATCCACTATTGTGTTAATCAATCTCTGATCTCATCCACAATTGTGGTCACCAATCTCCTCCACTATATTATCTGTTATCATCTACCATTGTTGTCCTCATCATCTTAATAAATATAGACTTAAGCACCCATACAGTCTTTTTACTGAGAGTGGATGAAGGATTTAGCCATATGCTGGAATCCACACAGCATCATACGTGGAAGAAGGCAGAACAGCCCCCAACATGTGAATGGGGTTCCTGCAATCACTTTATATCCTCAGAGGCGCCCCTGCATACCTCAGAAAAAGTGCTGCTTGGAAATTGTGTAGTCCAGTTAGATGGGTGTCTCCAGATTGCAATCAGCGCTGCTTGATTCCTTCCAATGCCACCTTTACTATCTATATGCAAGTGGTAGATGTCTTTTCGTCATTCGCGCAGTGCCTGAGCTCTCAAAAAATTTTCCATTAGGTCTAAGACATCACGTGCTAAAAAATTGACTAGCTGAATCCTTCTAAGCTCTATGTAGAAACAGGAGGTCAATTTTCCCTGCATGAGTCATAATTCACTGAAAAAGTCTGCGGCAGGAAGAGGAGGGAGCAGCTGGGTCAGGAGGTGAAGAGCGGAATGATAAATGTAGGGAGAAGAGACTTTCTGTTTTTACATAGAACAGAGAAAAGAGAACTACCAGGGTAGAAAGGCAAAATGAGCAATTGTAAGTACACAGTGCTATATAATATGATGACTGTAATATATTAAGAGGATAAATACATTGATAGGAGTGCTTTTTTAAGAGGTTAAAGCTATTATTGTTGGGGGTAAAACAAAATTCGAGACAAACAAATTGTATGAAAGCTAGTCGAATTCTCTCTCAAATTTTGCAAAAAATCAAATTTACTAAAATACAATTTTTTTCTGCAATTCGCTTTAGGCAAATCAGGTAACATTGTGACCAGATACCATTTTTTTGTATTAGAAAGGACCGGACAGGGGTGACAAATACATAGTTTTCTGTTTGTGTCTTCTATTATCTTGCTTTTGGCTTCCATCTTCCTTCTGACCTTTCCATTCAGTAGGCCCCACATTGTCAATAATGACGTAGAACATACTGAAAGGAAGACCCAGCCAGAGGGAAGATTGGATAGCTGATCAGAGTAAAATACAGCAAAAGGATACAAAAAATAAAAAAAGAGCAAAAAAAAAAAAAGGCAGCTGTATTTACCAACACAGGTCACAAAACTAATATACCTACATGATGCAGCAAACACGATTGATAAAGGCAGGGGCAACACAAATGCAAAATACTGATGAAGCAACCACTCACTACCAAATCATGGAGAGGATGGTCACTTAGCATTAGAGTTGCTCAAGGATAAGGCTTGTATAGGGCGCCAGTCACACAGATGTAATGCAGATGTAATGCACGGCTGATAAATGGAGGCTGGACAGGTAGTAGGAAAGCAGTGGATGGATGAGTAGGAGATTTTATTCTTAAGAGTTTGTTTACACCAGAAGATGAGCAAACGATGTCAGACAAGTATTTACACAGGACGAGAATCATGAATGAAATTGTTGAATTGTTGTTATAAATGGAACATCGCACACAGACAGCAAAACTGATGGGCAGGTGTGTTCAACGCTCAAATCCCATAAGTGATACTAATTATTTCAAATACATCAACTAACAAAGTATCATACAAGCATCTCCGTTAATTCTTTTAAAGAAATATGTAATTGAATGAGCAAAGTGATTTTTTTCCCCTCTAATTAATTATGAATTTGCATTTGTTCCAATGCTCCAGCTGCTTCTGATCTATAGCCTTGGAATATCCTATTAAGGACTTGAATTTGAAACTCCTCCTTTTTGTCGATCACATTATTGAACGAGCGAACAATCTGTTTCCTTTACACAATCTTTGAAAATTGAGCGAGAATTTTTTCGCTCACCTAAACGATTTCATGCGCCACGTACGAGCGTTTTTGAGCACATGGTTCAGACTCTCAACCCACAATTACCGTGAACAATGGGGTCATTACCATTCATGCATTATCGGCCAGTGTGAATGGGTTTTAACTCCTTTCAGACCAATTCAGTTTGCATTTGATATATTTGATGCAAATCGAATTTATCTTCTGGATTTGCTCAAATTGGGAGATTTGCAAGCTCTAATTATGATAGAAATAAAATTTCAAATAAACTCAGATAGTGATATATTGATAATACTACTGCACCTAAACAATATACCAAACTAATTTATACCAAAAAGCATAGTGACTTCTGAATATAACAATAATATATTTTATTTTTATAGCGCTAACATATTCCACAGCTCTTTACAATTCAGAGATAACATGTACAAACAGGATAAGACATTATAGGGTAACATAGTTCGATACCTACCAAGAGGAGTGAGGTCCCTGCTCACAAGTTTGTAATCTACGACAATATACTAATAGTTTACAATATTAACCATGATGGAAAGATTCAACAATCATCAACCAATGTTATTTTTCATGTGTAGTGCGATTGCTCCCTCTAATGGTTGAAATCACTAAACGCTCCAGTTTACTTTGTATAGGCTGCAGAATTTAACAGAATTGAACAACTCAAAATATGGTAGAGATGGACCTTTACTTCGATGTTATGGCACTAAAGATAAAGTTAAAAGAAAATCATACAACCTAAAGCCAAAACAACTTACAGCTAAGAGTATTATTGAAATTGATGCAGGGTTACAACTGCAAAGAGTAAAATTCCCAAATATAGCTATTGTGATCCCTTATTTCAATGAATTTGGAAAAGACATTAACCCCTTGCTGACATCCAACGGTATATCCCGTCCATGGGACCTGGGCCCCTATGCCCATGGACGGGATAGTACGTCGGGCGCGATCAGCGGCGCCCACGTGGTGAGCGCCGCTGATCGCGGCCGTGTGTCAGCTGATTATCACAGCTGACACCCGGCACAATGTGTCAGGGGCGGTCACGGACCACCCCCGACACGTTAACCCCTTGCACACCGCGATCAAACATGATCGCGGTGTACCGGGAGTTAAAGGGAAGCATCGGCAGGGAGGGGGCTCCCTCCGTGCTTCCCTGAGCCCCCCACGGCAGCGCAATGTGCAGCTCTGCTGCGGGGGGCTCCTATCCTCCAGGCCCCCGAATCCAAGATGGCGACGGGGGCCTTCGGGGACCTGAGGAAGCTGGCTTCCTCAGTGCCTGCAAAGCGCAGGCAAGAGGAAGTCTTCTTCAATGCCTGTGACAGATTGCTGATCTGTCACAGTGATCTGTGATGTGACAGATCAGCGATCTGTCACAGGACAGTGATGTCCCACCTGGGACTATTTAATAAAGTAAAAAATAAAATAAAAAAAAGTGTAAAAATAATTAAAAAAAAAAATCGCCAAATAAATTAGAAAAAAAAAAAAAAATATTCCCCCAATAAATCCATTTTTTGGAAATAATAAAAAAAAAAAAACAATAAAAGTACACATATTAGGTATTGCCGCGTCCGTAACGACCCGCCCTATAAAACTGTCCCATTAGTTAACCCCTTTAGCGAACCCCTTAAAAAATAAAAAACTAAGCAAAAAATAATGATTTATTATCATACTGCCAAACAAAAAGTGTAATAACGCGCGATCAAAAAGACGCATATAAATATCCATGGTACTGCTGAAAACGTCATCTTGTCCCGCAAAAAACGAGCCGCCACACAGCATCATCAGCGAAAAAATAAAAAAGTTATAGCTCACAGAATAAAGCGATGCAAAAATAATTATTTTTTATATAAAATAGTTTTCATTGCATAAAACCGACAAAACATTAAAAAACGACCTAAATGAGGTATCGCTGTAACCGTACTGACCTGAAGAATAAAACCGCTTTATCAATTTTACCGCACGCGGAACGGTGTAAACGCACCCCCCCAAAAGAAATTCATGAAACGCTGGTTTTTCTTCATTCTGCGTCCCAAAAATCAGAATAAAAAGCGATCAAAAAATTTCACGTTCCCGAAAATGGTACCAATAAAAACGTCAACTCGTCCCGCAAAAAATAAGACCTCACATGACCCGGTGGGTTAAAATACGGAAAAATTATAGCTCTCAATATGTGGTGATGCAAAAACTATTTTTACATTAAAAAGCGTCTTTTAGCGTGCGACAGCTGCCAAAAATAAAAACCGCCATAAATAGTAAATCAACCCCCCGTTATCACCCCCTTAGTTAGGGAAAAATAATAAAATAAAAAAAATGTATTTATTTCCATTTTTCCATTAGGGTTAGGGCTAGGGTTAGGGCTAGGGGTGTGTTGGGGTAGGGTTAGGGCTAGGGTTAGGGTTAGGGTAGGGTTAGGGTTAGGGCTAGGGTTAGGGCTAGGGTTAGGGCTAGGGTTAGGGTTAGGGCTAGGGCTAGGGTTAGGGTTAGGGCTAGGGGCATGTTGGGGTTCGTGTTGGAGTTAGAATTGGGGGTTTCCACTGTTTGGGCACATCAGGGGCTCTCCAAATGCAACATGGCGTCTGATCTCAATTCCAGCCAATTCTGAGTTGAAAAAGTCAAATGGTGCTCCTTCCCTTCCAAGCTCTGCCATGCGCCCAAACAGTGTTTTACCCCCACATGTAGGGTATCAGCCTACTCAGGACAAATTGCAAAACAATTTTTGGGGTCCAATTTCTCCTGTTACCCTTAGGAAAATAAAAAATTGGGGGCAAAAATATCATTTTTGTGGAAAAAAATGATTTTTTTATTTTCACGTCCGAGTGTTATAAACTTCTGTGAAGCACTTGGGGGTTCAAAGTGCTCACCACACATCTAGATAAGTTCCGTGGGGGGTCTAGTGTCCAAAATGGGTTCACTTGTGGGGAGTTTCAATAGTTTAGGTACATCAGGGGCTCTCCAAACGCACATGACACCAGCAGACCATTCCATCAAAGTCTGCATTCCAAAACGTCACTACTTCCCTTCCGAGCCCCGACGTGTGCCCATACAGTAGTCTTCTCCCACATATGGGGTATCAGCGTACTCAGAACAAATTGGACAACAACTTTTAAGATCAAATTTCTCCTGTTACCCTTGGGAAAATAAAAAAATGGTGACTAAAAGATCATGTTTGTGGAAAAAATACGAATTTTTTATTTTCACGCCCGGGCGTTATAAACTTCTGTGAAGCACTGGGGGGGTTCAAAGTGCTCACCACACATCTAGATAAGTTACTTGGGGGGTCTAGTTTCCAAAATGGTGTCATTTGTGGGGGGTTTCCACTGTTTAGGTACATTAGGGGCTCTCCAAAGGCAACATGACACCCGCAGACCATTCCATCAAAGTCTGCATTCCAAAACGTCACTACTTCCCTTCCGAGCCCCGACGTGTGCCCATACAGTAGTTTTCTCCCACATATGGGGTATCAGCATACTCAGGACAAATTGGACAACAACTTTTAAGGTCCAATTTCTCCTGGTACCCTTGGGAAAATAAAAAATGGTGACTAAAAGATCATGTTTGTGGAAAAAATACGAATTTTTTATTTTCACGCCCGGGCGTTATAAACTTCTGTGAAGCACTGGGGGGTTCAAAGTGCTCACCACACATCTAGATAAGTTCCTTGGGGGGTCTAGTTTACAAAATGGTGTCATTTGTGGGGGGTTTCCACTGTTTAGGTACATTAGGGGCTCTCCAAAGGCAACATGACACCCGCAGACCATTCCATCAAAGTCTGCATTCCAAAACGTCACTACTTCCCTTCCGAGCCCCGACGTGTGCCCATACAGTAGTTTTCTCCCACATATGGGGTATCAGCATACTCAGGATAAATTGGACAACAACTTTTGGGGTCCAATTTCTCCTGGTACCCTTGGGAAAATAAAAAAATGGTGACTAAAAGATCATGTTTGTGGAAAAAATACGAATTTTTTATTTTCACGCCCGGGCGTTATAAACTTCTGTGAAGCACTGGGGGGGTCAAAGTGCTCACCACACATCTAGATAAGTTCCTTGGGGGGTCTAGTTTACAAAATGGTGTCATTTGTGGGGGGTTTCCACTGTTTAGGTACATTAGGGGCTCTCCAAAGGCAACATGACACCCGCAGACCATTCCATCAAAGTCTGCATTCCAAAACGTCACTACTTCCCTTCCGAGCCCCGACGTGTGCCCATACAGTAGTTTTCTCCCACATATGGGGTATCAGCATACTCAGGATAAATTGGACAACAACTTTTGGGGTCCAATTTCTCCTGGTACCCTTGGGAAAATAAAAAAATGGTGACTAAAAGATCATGTTTGTGGAAAAAATACGAATTTTTTATTTTCACGCCCGGGCGTTATAAACTTCTGTGAACACTGGGGGGGTCAAAGTGCTCACCACACATCTAGATAAGTTTCTTAGGGGGTCTAGTTTCCAAAATGGTGTCATTTCGAGGGGGGTTTCCACTGTTTTGGTACATCAGGAGTTTTCCAAACGCGACATGGTGTCCGATCTCAATTCCAGCCAAAAACGTCAAATGGCGCTGCTTCCCTTCCGAGCTCTGCCATGCGCCCAAATAGTGGTTTACCCCCACATGTGGGGTATCAGCGTACTCAGGACAAATTGCACAATAACTTTTACGGTCCTGTTACCCTTGGGAAAATAAAAATTGGGGTGAAAAGATCATTTTTGTGGAAAAAATATGATTTTTTAATTGTACCGCTGTATGTTATAAACTTTTGTAAAGCCCTTGTGGGTTCAAAGTTCTCACCACATATCTAGATAAGTTCCTTGGGGGGTCTAGTTTCCAAAATGGGGTCACTTGTAGGGGGTTTCCACTGTTTAGGTACATCAGGGACTCTCCAAACGTGACATGGCGTCCAATCTGAATTCCAGCCAATTTTGCATTGAAAAAGTCAAACGGCGCTCCTTCCATTCTGAGCTCTGCCATGCGCCGAAACAGTCGTTCCCCCCCACATATCAGGTATCTGCGTACTCAGGACAAATTGCCCAATAACTTTTGCAGTCCAATTTCTCCTGTTACCCTTGGTAAAATAAAAAAAATTGAACCTGAATTATTTTTTTTATGAAAAAAAGTTAGATGTTCATTTTTTTTTAAATATTCAAAAAAATTCCTGTGACGCACCTAAAGGGTTAATAAACTTCTTGAATGTGGTTTTGAGCACCTTAAGGAGTGCAGTTTTTAGAATGGTGTCACTTTTGGGTATTTTCTATTATATAGACCCCTCAAAGTGGCTTCAAATGTGATGTGGTCCTAAAAATAAAATGGTGTTGTAAAAATGAGAAATCGCTGGTCAACTTTTAACCCTTATAACTTCCTAACAAAAAAAAATTTTGGTTCCAAAATTGTGCTGATGTAAAGTAAACATGTGGGAAATGTTAGTTATCAAGTTTTTTGTGTGCCGTATCTCTGTGATTTAAGGGCATAAAAATTCAAAGTTGGAAAATTGCAAAATTTTCAAAATTTTCGCCAAATTTCCGTTTTTCTCACAAATAAACGCAAGTTATTTGAATTAAATTTTACCACTAACATGAAGTACAATATGTCACGAGAAAACAATGTCAGAATCACCGGGATCCATGGAAGCGTTCCAGAGTTATGACCTCATAAAGGTACAGTGGTCAGAATTGTAAAAATTGGCCCGGTCATGAACGTGCAAACCACCCTTGGGGGTGAAGGGGTTAAAAATGGTTTAAAAATATTAGTCATTATTAGGACATTATCTATGGAGGTGCATACACGATTTACTATGCAGTGTATTAGAGGTGGTACAAGGGGCAGCAAAACACCTTATCAGCAGTAAGTTTAAAGTGCGGAAAAATGGTGCAGGAGCACATAACACAGTTTGTTGAACTTCAAGGTGGACTCTACTTATACATCTGAAATTGACTAAAAGGTCGGAAACACGATAAACCTTCACACATTAAAATGTACAGACTTAAAAGCTGCCAAGAAAGTATTAGTGGCAAGATAGTCACTGTTATTAGGTAGCAAACTGTCCTGCCTTCATGAGGTTGCTGGCAAATCCTAGACTCCATACTTGCTCACTACGGGAGACCTCGATGAATACTGATATCTGTTTCTACAATTCTTAATCAACAGTTTAAATAGAAGAACTTCATAATGTTGAGATAATGGATCACTCAAAAAAAAACAACATCCTCTAATTTATAGGTCACTATGTGGTGGTAATATGGTGTCTGGTCATGGTGCGGTGGTATTTGTCCCCTGTATGTGATATTACTGGTCATTTTAAAAATTGAAAAATAAATAAAAATATGCCTAAATTGTATTGAATATTTTAACAAATGTTTACTAGGTTAGAGTGGTGTAGGGCCCGGCAAAAAGAGTCTACCTTTTCGTGGTGGCAGCTTAAAAAATCTTTTGGTCTAAACAAAAGCTGCTGGCTATATGTGTGATCTGGTGATGGGAACTGTTAATGTGTGATTGGTGAGAAGTGGAGTTTTTCCAAGAGAGAGTGGTGGGACTGTGGACAGTTTGAGGGGTGGAGGCAGAGCTGGGCTGGAGCCTGGGTGGAGTCTCAAGGAGGCCCCAAAAATTCCTAGTGGCAGCCCTGTTCCTGCTCTAAAATATGCCACCTCAGGATCAGACATCATATTCCTTTAAAAATAATTATGTTCCTAGTGAATGGCTACTCCAAGATATAAGACTACCTTCAGTAATCAGCAAAATTGCTCTCCTCCATTAAAGGTACTTGTGAGATAATGAAGATTTGTGATCACAGCAACATCACCAATAATTTAATGAAGCAGCCATGACAAGTAGGAGCCGGAAAGGAAGAGGCACTGTATATGTAACATGGCAGAGAATGATAATACAGTAAGGTCTGTGTAATGGGAGTGGTGGTGGAACCACTGTGCCATGCCATTGTCCAATGAGAGCCTGGAGGGGTGTAGCTAGGTGAACACCTGACTCTTCGCTGGAGCCCCTGATGGTGGGGTTAAACTTGGCTTCAGATGGACACCAGGTGCTAGACCAGTATGGACCTCGGACAAATGGCAGCTGACCCCCAAAGGGAAGGAAGCTTGAACGGCCTAGAAGGGAAAGTTCCTCTTGTACAGGCAGGAATGGCAGGAACACAGGAGCCGCAGGTGCTGGTGGGTACGACTGGAATGCAGGCAGGCACTGGTAGGTGCATACAGGTACAGCTGGTATACAGGCAGACACTGGCAGGTGCAGGCAGGTACGGCTGATACACAGGCAGGTACTAGCAGGTGAAAGCAGGTATGGCTGGTATACAGGCAAGCACTGGCATGTGCAGACAGGTACAGCTGGTATAAAAGTAAGCACGGCAAGTGCAGGCAGTTATGGCTGGTATACAGGTGGGAATGGCAAGGGTACATAGGTACAGCAAGTACGGATGGTATACAGGCAGGCACAGTCAGGTACAGGCAGGTACTGGAAGATAAATTCAAACAGGGGACCTGAGAACTAGCAAGCATGCAGACTAGCAGAGTATACACATTGCTCAAGCACCTCCCATCAGATGGAGGTGGCATAAATAATAAGTGTCTCTCAGTTATAGACTGGGGACACTTTAGGACTGAGTGCACTGTCCCTTTAAGAAGGAGGGAACAAGCGCGCACCTTAAGCACAGTGCCCAGGGATCTGCATGCCATGCACAGGCCCCATGTAGCAGCAGGAGAAGGAGGAAGTGTGCGATGGGGTCCAAGATGATGAGTGAGTCAGTGTGCCTGTGAGGGGAGGAGGGAAGCATGCAGGGATGTCAGCAATACATTCTGTAATACATCAAAACTTTTACAGGTGTTATCCTGTGAAAACAAGCTATTACCTATACGAAGAACACAGAATTTTTATCCCTGATGTCGCATTTATGTCCTTGTTACAAAATGGAGCAGTAGTTAGGATGCACGACCGCTGCGCCCTTCATTCTCCATGGGGCTGCCAGAAAAGCTGTGTGAAATACTTGGCAGAAGCATAGGAAAAGAATAGAGTGGTGGTTGAGCATGTGCACTTCCACTCCACTCTAATGGGGATGAAAAGTCCCCATTCTGCTGACTGATGAGGGTCCCAGTCGTCGCCCCCCTCCCATGATCAATAAGTTATCACTTATCCTACAGATAGGAGCTGACTTGTTTTTACCAGGCAACCACTTTAAAAATGTAGCAATACTGCAGACATCACAATATTATTATTGTCTGTCATGTTACAGACACAGCGGAACACCGAATTCGCCTCTTACTTGTGTAGGTGGGTGGACCAAATGCGTTGACTCAGACAAATGTAAATAGTTCAAGTGCTACTGTATAATATGCACCATGTGTGTATATATATATATATATATATATATATATATATTTGCTGACTATACCAAAAGTTAGTAGGAAAGTTGCAGCTAGGAACAGTAGAGTTCAGAATCTGGCCACTAGGGGGAGATATAACACCAGGGAAGGTCTGAGAACAGTCTGAAAGGTGGGTGCAGCAAGTAGGGGATTTTCCAGACTTAGGAGATAAAAAGGGGAGGTTCCCAGACCTAGGGAGTTCAGAGAGGGGGGTGGCCCCTGGAAGACAGCTGAAGGAAAGGAAAGCCGGGGGTACGGGAGAGTTGGAGAGCTGCATACTGAAGAGAAGTAGGTGTGGCAGTGGGTGGACGGGCCGAGTAGGTGATCGCTCTGGTCGGTGGCCTAAGGCAGGCGCAGTCAAACAGGCTGAAACGACATCGCACCGGGAAAGGAGGAAACGTGTAACAGGTACCCAGGCAGGTGTATGGAAGCTGTCCGAAAGGTTGCTGTGTTCTGAAGAACAGTAAACAGTTTTGTGTGAAGCACTCCTGGCTCTGGACTCCAGTCTTTTCGCTCATCGAGGGAAGGATCGGGGACTGCATCGGGAGCACAGAGTGTGGAGTAGGGACCACCCTCCGGTCAGCACACATTTCTACACTTGGTCTGGCTGCTTGGTTAAATTACTGCTGGTGCTGCTGTAATCACAGAACTTTATTCGCTGCAATTTCCTGTACAGAAGCACAGGAATTTTATGCGCATTAGTGAAAATACATTTTTATAGCCATTGACTAGAAACATATTCATGTTTAAAGCGAACCTATTATATTGAATGTGTGAAGGGTTAAAACTAAAATCAGAGCTGAAGTTTCATTTTCTCCATTCTCTGAAGGTTTCGTTTCTCCATTTTTGTTGCTTTAAGATAAATTTTTTGTAATTGGGATGAAAAGTTCAGGCTGTCATGAAACCAGACTGTTCCTCATCAGGTACAAGATAAGGGACCCAGGGGTGTACTACTCTGAAGAATATGCCATTATACTACTTTCTATGTTATTTGGATACGGACATATATGTAGTTTCCCGTTTTCTTGCAATATTATTGTCTTATAAAGTGAAATGATGCTATTGGTAGTTGAGAACTTTGCATAATTTAGCAAAATATTGTAAAAGAAGTGACAAAATAAACAGAACTAGTGATCTGTCTTGATCCTCCTGTACAGAGACCCCTGTCTCCGTGTGGTCATTCCCAGTTGCTAGCAACGCCCTGTGGATTAATTTGGAAATCACTGGATCAACCGTGAAGGGTTAATTTAGCCCTCCCTCAATAGCTCCCTCGACAGCTGGCTGCCCAACGTGGGGACCTTAAATAGGGATGCCTCTGCCCCCGGAGGACAACAAGACAAAGGACCCTCTGAGCGTACACAGGTGCTGGAAAATTGGGACTGATCATCCCCCATGACAACCATGGTAAGTTGGCAGTTATACTGTTCAGACTGACCGTTGGTATGGTTTTCCTGTGTCTGTTGCTGCAAAGAGGATCTGAGGTTTGTCCTTGATGGTGGGGTGATTCATGGGTGGAATCATATAGAGGTGCAGTCCCATTGGGGGCCCAGTGCTCGAACTGTACCTCATAAGGGATGGACACCCCGGATTGACCAGTGATTGTGGCTCTCTTTATAGTCAAAATATCCTGAAATCCTGATCACTGTTAGTATCGGGTGTGGTGAGGTGATCGAAGATTGGGTAGGATACGTAACTCAGGAATATATATATATATATATAATATATAACCAGAGGTGTCCAGAGGGATAGTCTGAGACGACCTCCTCCTTTCACTGAGTACCGCGCTGAATTTTGGGCATCCCAGAGGGGGATTATTGACCCAGTGGAACAGAGACTGAAACGGCCACCAGTCCTGTGCACAATTGAAGTAAGGATATTTAGCTCTAAATGAGAGAATCCGTGGAAGGAAAAGAAGAATTTTGTGGCTTGGCACATGAATTGTTTGATGAAGGTGTTAGGAAGAACAGAGGAAGTGAATTCTGATTGTTTCTGTTACTGCTATGTTGAAGAAGAAAAGCTGTCTATTATGACAGGGACTGGATGTTTTGTGGTTCAAGAAAGTGACTGTGGTGTGAGAAAGTGATTGATTAAGAAGGGACTGAGATTGAGACTGTGTCAGGCAGACAAATAGTTAAAAGTGATGAGGTCTGCAGGCGCCAGACCTCTCCCGATGTCTGCGCACTGCAGGACTCTGCTCTGCCCTCAACAGCCGGAGCCATTTCAGGACGGGAGAAGAGGGCGTCATCGCATGAAGAAGAGAGCCGCTGGACTGGACCGCAACACCCATCGGACTGGACCACCCACCTCGGTGAGTATAATATAACATGTTTTTCTTCTCTTTCAGGTTACATCGGGGGCTTATCCACAGCATTACAGAATGCTGTAGATAAGCCCCCGATGTCTATGCCGGCAGCTAATAGGCCCAAAAAAGGGTGACAGATTCCCTTTTAAGCCACTGCTACATACCTTGTGTCATAATTGCTTAACATTTCTCTTGCACTCTTCCAGCAAGTTGTCCATTAGCATAAATGTAAGAGCTCTAAAAAACAGCAGAGAATTTTACTCTCTATTTTAGGCCACGGTCACACTATCAGTATTTTTTCAGTATTTTACATCAGTATGTGTAAGCCAAAACCAAGAGTGGATGATAAATACAGAAGTGGTGACTTGTCTCTATTATACTTTTCCTCTAATTGTTCCACACCTGGTTTGGGATTACAAATACTGATGTACAGTCATGGCCAAAAGTTTAGAGAATGACACAAATATTATATTTTCACATGATCTGCTGCCCTCTGGTTTTTATGTGTGTTTGTCAGATGTTTTTATCACATACAGAAATATAATTGCAATCATATTATGAGTAACAAAAGGTTATATTGACAGTTAGAATGAGTTAATGCAGCAAGTCAATATTTGCAGTGTTGACCCTTCTTCTTCAGGACCTCAGCAATTCTCCCTGGCATGCTCTCAATCAACTTCTGGATCAAATCCTGACTGATAGCAGTCCATTCTTGCAAAATCAATGCTTTTATTTTGTCTGAATTTGAAGGTTTTTGTTTGTCCACCCGTCTCTTGATGATTGACCACAAGTTCTCAATGGGATTAAGATCTGGGGAGTTTCCAGACCATGGTCCCAAAATCTCTATGTTTTGTTCCCTGAGCCATTTAGTTATCACCTTTGCTTTATGGCAAGGTACTCCATCATGTTGAAAAAGGCATTGTTGATCGCCAAACTGCTCTTGGACGGTTGGGAGAAGTTGCTCTTGGAGGACATTCTGGTACCATTCTTTATTCATGGCTGTGTTTTTAGGCAAGACTGAGAGAGAGCCCATTCCCTTGGCTGAGAAGCAACCCCACACATGAATGGTTTCAGGATGCTTGACAGTTGGCATGAGACAAGACTGGTGGTAGCGCTCACCTGGTCTTCTCCGAATAAGCCGTTTTCCAGATGTCCCAAACAATCGAAAAGGGGATTCATCAGAGAAAATGACTTTACCCCAGTCCTCAGCAGTTCACTCCCTGTACCTCTTGCAGAATATCAGTCTGTCCATGATGTTTTTTCTGGAGAGAAGTGGCTTCTTTGCTGCCCTCCTTGAGACCAAGCCTTGCTCCAAGAGTCTCCACCTCACAGTGCGTGCAGATGCACTCACACCTGCATGCTGCCATTCCTGAGCAAGCTCTGCACTGCTGGTAGCCCGATCCCGCAGCTAAAACACTTTTAAGAGATGGTCCTGGCGCTTGCTGGTCTTTCTTGGGCGCCCTGGAGCCTTTTTGGCAACAAGGGAACCTCTCTCCTTAAGTTCTTGATGATGCGATAGATTGTTGACTGAGGTGCAATCTTTCTAGCTGCGATACTCTTCCCTGTTAGGCCATTTTTGTGCAGTGCAATGATGACTGCACGTGTTTCTTTAGAGATAACCATGGTTAACAGAAGAGAAACAATGATGCCAAGCACCAGCCTCCTTTTAAAGTGTCCAATGGTGTCATTCTTACTTAATCATGACAGACTGATCTCCAGCCCTGTCCTCATCAACACCCACACCTGTGTTAATGGAGAAATCACTGAAACGATGTTAGCTGGTCCTTTTAAGGCAGGGCTGCAATGATGTTGAAGTGTGTTTTGGGGGATAAAGTTAATTTTCTAGGCAAATATTGACTTTGCAAGTAATTGCTGTTAAGCTGATCACTCTTTATAACATTCTGGAGTATATGCAAATTGCCATTAGAAAAAATGAAGCAGTAGACTTTGTAAAAATTAATATTTGTGTCATTCTCAAAACTTTTGGCCATGACTGTAAAATACTGACCAAATACTGAACGTGTGAACGTGTGAACGTGTCCTTAGACTGAAGTCAGCAGAATAGGAATTGGAAAGATGTTGGATATTCAAAATTTAGAAACAGTGATAAATTGAATTCTACCAACATTTTACTAGTTCTATAACATATAAATCTATTTGCTGCTTTAGTAAATATTTAGCAAAATAAGAGTAAAGATCCATTTATATCATAGTTGTCAATGTATGTGTGGCGCCCCTGAGGATTCAGTTGCCACAGAGGTACTGCAACTCCTCCTGAGTTCAGATTTGTTTTTTATTCATTTCATTGTGCATTCAGTGCATATAGGGGTGTGACCGCCCTCTTTCTGAGCTGGGAAAGCCATCTAGTCTGGCCTAAGCTGTTACAAGTGGTTCAGTCGCTCGACCCTTATTCACATTCACACCACTTGGCAAGTGATAAGGTTTTAAATACTAGAGTAGGGACTGTCCCACAAGGGTTGCCGTGACGTGGCGGGATGGCTTGTACATTATTTTGATCAAAATTATGTTTACTAAATACCCTTATTATTATTATTACCTTTATGCATTATTTGCAGTATATTTTTTACTTTTAGTTCAGGATATTTGTGTTTTTTGCTTTCTGTTTTCTCTGGTTAATGGTCATGTGTTAATATGCACTTACATTGTGCATACACATTAACTTACTTGTCTCAGTTCAGATTTGTTTTTTATTCATTTCATGTGCATTCAGTGCATATAGGGGTGTGACCGCCCTCTTTCTGAGCTGGGAAAGCCATCCAGTCTGGCCTAAGCTGTTACAAGTGGTTCAGCCGCTCGACCCTTATTCACATTCACGCCACTTGGCAAGTGATAAGGTTTTAAATACTAGAGTAGGGACTGTCCCACAAGGGTTGCCGTGACGTGGCGGGATGGCTTGTACATTATTTTGATCAAAATTATATTTACTAAATACCCTTATTATTATTATTACCTTTATGCATTATTTGCAGTATATTTTTTACTTTTAGTTCAGGATATTTGTGTTTTTTGCTTTCTGTTTTCTCTAGTTCTATAACATATAAATCTATTTGCTGCTTTAGGAAATATTTAGCAAAATAAGAGTAAAGATCCATTTATATCATAGTTGTCAATGTATGTGTGGCGCCCCTGAGGATTCAGTTGCCACAGAGGTACTGCAACTCCTCCTGAGGTGTGGTACCCCACCATCCAGGTAGGTTGGAGGCTCCTGACCACGCTCCAACACCTGCATCCCACACAACACAGTAGTTCAGCAAAGCCACATTGCGGCTCGCTGCTTGGAGTGTAGCAGAGCACCTTTGGTGGCTCCCTGCTTGGAACACGAAACGTGCTGGGAGGCGGGTGGAGTTAGAATACATAAAAGAGCGGAAAGGTTTAGGATTTCAGGTCAGTCGGTCAGTCAGTAGGAGAGAGCGAGGAGAGAAGATCCCTGGGAGAGGGATGGAGGAAGGAGGTGCTGCAGCAGACCTCAGTGACCTGTGTCTGCTGGCACGGGAAAGAAAAGAAGGAGAAAGACATTGAACAGAAACCTGATCTTCCATAAGGAGAGATTAGTACGGAACAAAGGAGTAAAAGGGAACAGAGGATGTGGGTTAGGAGAGAACCCTGCCTAGAAGTTCTAAGCGCAAGGCCGGGGCCCGGTCCCCGAGGTTGTATGGATACTAATGGTCCTACAGCAGACACCGGTGGAGTAGTGAGCTGTAAATGCACTACTCCCATCTAAGACTTGGGGGCACAACAGCAACTTGGATAGTGAGCCGGGACTCAGGAGTAAGGAGTCCCCGAAGCAGGCTACAGCTGTCTGCCGTACAAGTATGGTTCTTAGGAACATCTGTCAGGAGGAACTCCAGTGTAACTCAGTACTAGGAGTACTTCACACCAAAGGCGCTATAAGAGGAGACGTTCAGAAAGGCACATGTTGGCGGAGTGTTGGAAGGGAGCATTCCATCTGACCTAGAGGTTGACTGAGTCCCTGACCCGGAGGACACAGCACAGAGGCAGGCACCTGTGTGTACTACAGACTGTGAGCAAAGCTTTGGAACTACATGCCCTGGTGTCCTCCAGTTATTCCTGCGCTAACACACCTGGTGCCACTACATTGGGGTACCAGCTTCTACACCACCTGTGCTTCTCCTCTAACCCTACATTTACACTGCCCTGGGACTACAGCTCTGCCTGTGGGGAGCTACACCATCTTGGCTGCACCACACCACCAGTCCCAGAGGATGTGCATGCAGCGTCAGCTTAACACCTCACTTGCCGAACACCACAGGTGGCATCACGAACTATTCCATTAACTACATTCCACCATTCAACTTCCCCTATTAATTGGGCTCCAAGGGCCATGGACTGGGTCATTGCTGCTGTCCCCCAGTACCGAGTACCCCACAGCCCTGGGAGGGTGACCCATATGCCTGGAAAATAAAAAAAAATGTTATTGTACACTGTACAGTAACTGTAGACATCTATGGGACAGATACAACTCTGGCAAAAATTAAGAGACCACTGCACAGTTTTATAAAAATCAGCTTCTCTATATGTCTGATGGCCATTCCATTCCATTGTCAGTTGAATTCCAACCAGAGTACACCTCATTCTACTTAATATGCTTCTCATTAGGTGATCACCTGAACCAAATCTTATTTAACAAAGGAAAGTATAAAAAACCCTGCTGTGGTGTTCACAATCCTCTTGCAATAGGACAAGCTGGATAGCAAAACAAGTGCTAGTAATATCCCAAAAGTAATAGGAATGAAACAAAACTTGTAACCATGGCAAAGGAGTTGAAAAGAAAAGTCTTGAGTGAGGAAAGGAAGGGCTCAATTCTGGCTTTACTAGCAGAGGGATACAGTGAGTGTCATGTTGCCTCCATCCTTAAAATTTCTTTAAGAAAAAAAAAAAAATTTCTAGCAAGAACAGTTAATAACAGCTTGCTAGAGGCAGGGCTCAAGTCATGTCAAGCTACAAAAAGCCTTTCATCAATGAGAAGCAAAGGAGAGCCAGGCTAAAGTTTGCCAAAGACCATAAGGATTAGGCCATAGAGAACTGGAGTAAGGTAATCTTCTCTGATGAGTCTAATTTTCAGATTTGCCCAACACCTAGTTGTATAATGGTTATGTCAGGGTCCTGTCAGCGCCGGCGTGCAGCCTCCGCAGAGCATGGACTCACCCGCACTGTAGGGGGGCCCGGGGTCAGGTACGGCCGGGAAGCTCAGATAAACAGGACCTGGGGATGCTGAAGTTTAGCAAGCAGTGAAGGACCTACGGTCATTTGACTGCAAGGGGTGGGGCTTAGCATCCTGCTGCCAGAGATCAGCAGGACACAACTACAGGAATGCTCAAAGTCAGGCAAACGGTGGTCATACACAGAGATAGCAGTAAAGTACCAGGGATGAGACAGAACGGATAGTCAGGGCCAAGCAGAGGTCAAAACCAAACAGACATAGAAGGTACCAAGCAGAATCCAACAAGCAGTATCCAGAGAACAGACCGAGTCAAAACCAAAGTATCAGGCAACCAGAACACAGCTCAAACATACTCAGGGGTCAACAAACTCTGCCAAGGGCGAAAGTATAACTGACGGGGATTGGAGCTTCCAGAGGCTATAAGAAGCCTTCCCAGAACCAAGGAGAGGACAGAAAAATAAGCCCCAGGTGTGCAGGTAAGAGTCTGCACTGAGATCATAACATTAACCCCAGAAGTGCAGGTCCACCGGCACTGGTTCCAGACATTAACCCCAAGCGTGCGGGTCCAACCCGCACTGGGATCATGACAGCACCCCCCTCTCAACGGGGGGCCTCTGGACCCCCAGGCTTGCCCGGGTACCTAGCATGGAAAGCCCGAACCAGGCGATCCGTATGCATCCACTGAGCTGGCACCCAGGACCTGTCCTCCGGCCCATACCCCTTCCAATGAACCAGGTACTGTACTGACCGCCGTACCAACCTGGAATCTACGATATGACCAATCTCATATTCCACATGTCCCTCAACCGAAACCGGAGGAGCAGCGGACTCGGATTCTCCCCGGACTGCTTCAAAAGGTTTCAGTAGAGATCTATGGAAGATGTTAGAGATCTTGAAAGAGGGTGGAAGGCACAGCCTGTACACCACTGGATTGATATTTTCCACAATCTTGTACGGGCCAATGAACTTGGGGCCCAACTTGGCTGATGGAATCTTTAACTTAATGTTTTGCGTGGAGAGCCAAACTTTCTCTCCAACCTGAAACGTGGGACCAGGTGTTCGTTTCCTGTCCGCGAAAAACTTATACCTGCCTTGAGACCTAAATATACTCCGCTGGACTTCTGCCCATGTATTTTTTAACCGCTGAACAGAGTCCTCAGCCCCAGGACACCCCGAATCCAGACGAAAAAACTCACCAAAATGAGGACTGAACCCATAGTTGACCAAGAAAGAAGACATACCCGTGGATTGACTCACCCGACTATTGAAGGAAAATTCAGCCAACGGCAGTACATCACACCAGTCATTCTGTCTAGCAGAAGTCAGACATCTGAGGATCTGTTCCAGAGACTGATTAGTTCGTTCCGTCTGACCATTGCTCTCGGGATGGTATGCAGACGAAAAGGACAGAGACACCCCTAATTTTTTGCAGAAAGCACGCCAAAACTTTGAACAAACTGCACACCACAATCAGACACCACATTCAGTGGTACTCCATGCAGCCGGACCACATGTTGCACAAACAATCTGGATAAAGCCTCAGCTGAAGGTAGTGCGGACAGGGCTACAAAATGAGCCCACTTTGAAAATCTGTCCACCACTACCCATACCACCGTATTACCCCTGGATGGAGGAAGATTGGTAACAAAATCCATGGACAGGTGGGTCCATGGTGTCTCGAGAACTGCCAAGGGCATCAGCTCCCCCGCCGGCTGGCTATGAGAGCTTTTAAAACGAGCGCAGACCCCACAACCAGAAACGAACATTTTTATGTCAGAACCAAGGGTAAGCCACCAAAAGATCCTAGCCACCACCAGACGTGTGGCTGATATACCAGGGTGATTACTCAGCTTGGATTCATGGAACTCCTGCAAGAGTCTAAGGTGAAGTTGCTCTGGGACAAACAACTTGCCCCCTAGCATGGCCGCAGGAGCCAGCGACTGGGCCCCCTCAATCTCCCGTTCCAATTCAGACGAGATCCCTGCCAACACAACCCCAGGGTGAAGAATGGAGGACGGTGGCTCGGGGAAAGACAGAGGATGAAAACTGCGAGCTAAGGCGTCAGCCTTGACATTCTTTGACCCTGAACAAAATGTAATAGTAAACTGAAAACGGGAAAAAAAAGCAACCAACACCTGTCTGGGCATTAGTCTTTTAGCAGACTCAATGTATGACAAATTTTTGTGATCGGTGATCACAGTAACTGGGTGACTGGCCCCCTCCAAAAAGTGCCTCCACTCCTCAAACGCCAATTTGACCGCAAGAAGCTCTCTATTGCCTACATCATAATTTCTTTCAGCAGCAGAGAACTTCCTGGAAAAGAAAGCACATGGCCTGAGGTAGGTAAGAGTGGCAGGCCCTTGGGACAACACTGCCCCGACCCCCACCTCGGAGGTGTCCACCTCCACCACAAATGGTTTGGATGGATCAGGCTGTACCAACACAGGAGCAGGCATAAAACATTTTTCAGAGTCGCGAAGGCCTCTTTTGCGAGCGAGGACTAATTTCTCACATCCGCACCTTTGCATGTTAGATCTGTGAGTGGTTTGACCACCTGCGAAAACCCCCGAATAAATTTGCGGTAATAATTGGCGAACCCCAAGAAGTGCTGAAGACCCTTAAGATCTTGGGGTTGCACGCAATCCGCAATGGCCTGCACCTTCTTGGGGTCCATGCGAAAACCTTCACAGGACACAATTAATCTCAAAAAAGACAATTCCTGAACACAAAATACACAATTCTCCAATTTGGCAAACAGATGATTTTCCCTCAGTCTTTGGAGAACGGTTCGTACATGTTCCACATGAGAATGCCTGTCGGAGGAGTATATTAAAATATAATTTACGTAGATAACAACAAAACGGCCAATGAGATCCGAGAATACTACGTTGATGAAATTCTGAAATATGGCAGGGGCATTGGTAAGACCAAATGGCATGACTAAATTTTCAAACAGTCCCTTGGACGTGAGGAACGCAGTTTTCCATTCATCCCCCTCTCAGACCCTTATCAAATTATATGCCCCCCGAAGATCCAGTTTAGAGAACCATTTTGCCCCTGATAGTTGGTTACACAAATCGAGAATCAATGGAAGGGGGTATGTAGTCCGTACAGTAATCTGATTAAGCTCACGAAAATCGAGACAGGGACGTAAACCTCCATCTTTTTTCTTTACAAAAAAGAAACCTGCCGCCACAGGTGAGACTGAGGGACGTATGTGTCCTTTGCGAAGACTTTCAGCAATGTAATCCTTCATAGCTAAGCGCTCAGGGCCGGATAAATTAAACAGATGGGTTTTAGGTAATTTAGCCCCCGGGACCAGCTCGATAGCGCAGTCAAAGGATCTATGTGGCGGCAACGTTTAGGCCTTGCTTTCAGAGAATACATCTTCAAATTCCTTCAGGTATTCCGGGATACCTTCCAGCTCGACAGATGACAGACACAGATTTAACAGATTCAACCAGCAGTGCAGATTTATCACATAACTTAAAATCATTAAACCCCCATTGAACAATCTCCCCCATTTTCCAGTTAATAACTGGGTTATGGCGTTGTAACCAGGGCATGCCCAACACCAACCCTGCAGGTAGATTGTCCAGAACCAAACAACTAGGGTTTTCCACATGAGTAGCACCCATTCTGAGCGCAAATAAATCAGACATGAAAAGAATTCCCTCTTTAGTGAGGGGCGAGTAGTCAATGGCCATCACCTTGATTGGGACCTTGAGCCTAACTGTCCCTATCTTGCAACGTGTGACCAATTGGGAGTCAATAAGATTAATGGATGATCCGCAGTCAACGAAGGCTGTAGAAGGAAAAGAACTACCATCCACAAACAGTTCCACATGAAGCAAAACTTTAGAAAACGAGGAAAAGTGTACCTGAGGGTCTGAGTAGTCTCCCCGCTGACTACCCAGACCTAGTCGTTTTCTGCCGACCGGGTCGAAGATGGGCAATCAGGACACTACCTTTTCCAATGTCCCGTTTTACTGCAGTAGAAGCATAACTGCTTGTCCCTCTGGCGTTTTCTCTCCGTATCCTTCAGGTAGAGGGCGCCTGCGTTCATGAGCTCAGGGACAGTCTCTTTTCCACTGGGGAACAATGGAGTCTCCACCTGCATCACCCCTCTGGCCCGCAACCTGTGGTCCATCCGGACAGCCTGGGTCATGGCGTCCTCGAGAGAGTTAGGTGGGGGATGTAACGCCAAGGCATCCTGCAGCTGCTCGGACAAGCCTCTGCGAACGAGTACTCGAAGCGCGGCGTTGTCCCAAGAGACCTCTGCAGCCCAGCGGCGGAATTCAGTACAAAACCACTCAGCCGAGTGTTTCCCCTGACAGACGCTCATCACCATGTCCTCTGCCAATCGCACTCTGTCAGGCTCATCATATATGTGCCCGAGGGTCTCAAAGAATGCATTCACAGACACTCTCAGGGGTAGTGGGAGGAAGGGAAAATGCCCAAGCTTGTGGGGACCCTCTTAATAAGGACATAATGACCCCTACCTTCTGGTTTTCGTCCCCAGAGGAACGTGGTCTCAAACTAAAAAACGTTTGCAACCCTCCATGAAGATCCTGAACTCCTTTTTGTTCCCAGAAAAGAAGTCAGGCAGTTTAACAGGAGGTTCCGGGGACAACAGAACAACATCACTCACCCCAGCCCCCAGAGACCCAGCAGATAAAGCCCCCCGCACTGTCTCAGAAACCTGCTGCTGAGGACGAGCAAGAGCTTGCTGTTCCAGAGATAAACCCTGAAACATCTGACTCAGATTTTTCATCTGTTCAGCCAGAGACTGTATGTAATCCATAATTCTCTGCTCAAAAAACCCCAAAACTTAATGGTCAGTTATAATGTCAGGGTCCTGTCAGCGCCGGCGTGCAGCCTCAACAGAGCAGGGACTCACCCACACTGTAGGGGGGCCCGGGGTCAGATGCGGCCGGGAAGCTCAGACAAAGAGGACCTGGGGACGCTGAAGTTTAGCAAGCAGTGAAGGACCTACGGTCATGTGACTGCAAGGGTCGGGGTTTGGCATCCTGCTGCCAAAGATCGGCTGGACACAACTACAGGAATGCTCAAAGTCAGGCAAATGGGGGTCATACACAGAGATAGCAGTAAAGTACCAGGGATGAGACAGAACGGATAGTCAGGGCCAAGCAGAGGTCAAAACCAAACAGACATAGAAGGTACTAAGCAGAATCCAACAAGCAGTATCCAGAGAACAGACCGAGTCAAAACCAAAGTATCAGGCAACCAGAACACAGCACAAACACATTCAGGGGTCAACACACTCTGCCAAGGGCCCATTGAGAAAGGCTCCTAAGCCAAAACACGCATCGGGGTGACACTCCTTGATCTGGCTCCTGCCCCCATCATCATTTTAGGTAAATTGTTATCGCATTTAACTATTTGGGGAGCGGTTGACCTTATTGCACACTTACCTTTGGAGAGGCGACATAACAATAGTGACGGTATCAATATTGCACACAGCCCTCCATTTTGGTGTCTGGTGCTCATCTTATTATTACAGCAATAATTATGTGACATCTTTTGTGTAATACTTTATTGATGATCAGTGTACCTGAACCTTATTGTATTTATTTTTGATTATTTTTACTATAATTATTGCCTCTGTCCCCCATGATATTCATCCTGTGTGTAATGATCCATGGAGTGTCTTTTTGCAACCTGTGCCTTTAGGGTAGCTTCCCTTCTCCGTATGTCTGTACATTCTAATAAATATGTTTTTCTATTTTCATTATATGTGGATTTTGGCCGTGATTTTTTTCTTGGTTTATATACAAGGGCGAAAGTATAACTGACGGGGATTGGAGCTTCCTGAGGCTATAAGAAGCCTTCCCAAAACCACAGTAATAAGCCCCAGGTGTGCAGGTAAGAGTCTGCACTGAGATCATAACATTAACCCCAGAAGTGCAGGTCCACCAGCACTGGTTCCAGACATTAACCCCAAGCGTGCGGGTCCAACCCGCACTGGGATCATGACAGGTTAGACGGAGACCTGGAGAGGCGTACAAGCCATAGTGTCTTGCACCCACTGTGGAATTTGGTGGCGGATCGGTGATGATCTGGGGATGCTTCAGCATGGCTGGAATTGTGCAGGTTAATCTCTGCGAAGGACATATGAATCAAGCTTCATACAAGGTTATCCTGGAAAACAGTTGACTCCTTTTGCTCAGGCCATGTTCCCCACCACTGGGGACTGTTTTTTCAGCAGGACAATGAGCCATGCCACACAGCTAGGTCAATCAATGTGAGGATGAAGGACCACCACAACAAATCACTGTCATGGCCAGCCCAATCTCCAAAACCGAACCCCATTGAAAACCTCTGGAATATAATCAAGAGGAAGATGGATAGTCACAAGCCATCAAACAAAGAAGAACTGCTTAAATTTTTGTACCAGAACTGGCTTAAGGTCACCCAAAAGCAGTGTGAAAGACTGGTGGAAAGCATGCCAAGACGCACGAAAGCTGTAATTAACAATCATGGTTATTCCACAAAATATTGATTTCTGAACTCTTCCTGAGTTAAAACATTAGCATTGTTGTTTCTAAATGATTATGAACTTATTTTCTTAGCATTATTTGAGGTCTGCAAGCACTGCATTTTCTTGTTCTTTTGACCACTTCTCATTTTCTGAAAATAAATACAAAATTTAGTGCTTGGAAATTCGGAGACATGTTGTCAGTAGTTTAAAGAATAAAAGAGCAATTTACATTTTACTCAAAAATATACCTATAAAGAGAAAAATCAGACAAACTGAACATTTTGCAGTGGTCTCTTAATTTTTGCCAGAGCTGTATATACTATAGGTGTTTCCTTTTGTCAAATATCTGGTGCATCCAGAAAAGAATACATTCGTCATCAAACTAATTAAACAGGTAGGTAGCAAAAGTCCAATAGCAACCTTCCTGGCTGCAAGTGGATTTGCCATCACTGAGAAGATCAAATTTGAATCTTTATAAATGGGGCTTTGTGTGCACAATCCTCTCGATTATTTCCCGTCTATTCCAATATCCCACATCTAGCCTATATTACTGGGATGGACAATCCTACAAGAGAAAATTCTGAAACTTGGGTCAAGTAGCAAACTCTAGATCAGAGGGTCTGAAAATGAGTGAAGATTGCAGATTGAAATTTAGAGAAATTTAATTAAATAAAAGTAACCACTAACACTTGTATAATATTTCTTTTCCATATCAATGGAATCTGCAGCCTTTACATTGTACAGTGGCTTGCTGAGTAAAGTAGCAAAGGAAAGGTCATCCTTAGCAAGATGCACTTTTTTTAATTGCTCTTCTCTCTTGTAAAAAAAAAAAAAAAAAAAAAAAAAAAAAAGAGTACCGGAACGCTCACTCCTCGCTACCACTTCCAACTTCCCCACTACTCTCTGTTTCTTTCCACCCCAGATCTCTCTATATACTGTACATCGGACAGCCCCTTGATGACATTTAGTAAATTATCAGCCTTGTTCTGAACATACACAAACAGTCACCATGATGGAACTCCACAGTTATAAGTTAATAGAGTCTTTCAAATCCATGGGTGTCAGAATTGGTTTCCAATTTTTACAGGCACTTTATTCCAGATAGTAATAGAGTCTAAACTATAAAAATGTTTGACAAATTAGATATTTTACTGAGGATCTGAGATTTTATTATTGTCCATGTTGTCAGTAAAAAAAAAACTTTCACAGATAACAAAGTTTATTACTCCGAGTGTGGACATACATCAAAAGTAGGTCAGAACAAGTGGACCTGCTGTATCTTCAGTAGAGCTAAGTGTCCTCCATAGGGAGTGAGGGAGTGATATAATGCGGATATGACAAAATCATAAAAGAAAATACTTGCACTTCCAAAGTTATGAGGTCACAGAGAGTTTCTCTAAAGGAAAAAAAATAATCTTTATAAAAACTTTACAGTCTGAAGAAAATATCTGAGAATTGGTGGAAACTTTATTAAATGCCTGCAAACAATGGATACAGGAAAGATGTATATCTTTGTACCGTGTTAGCCAGTAGATAGAAGAATATTCAGGACTGAGAGTCCTCAGTGGTTGATACCTTTTAATGGCTAACTGAAAAGATGGTAACACATTGCAAGCTTTCGAGACTACTCAGGTCTCTTCATCAGGCATTGACTAATACAAAATCTGAAGAGTCACATATTTATGCACAACACAGCACAGAAAAAATGCTATAGATAAGACAGGTGACGTGAAGCAGAACTATCATTATGGGAGAGGAAAAAACAGAAATATTGGACAAGTTCATAGATAAGGAGTTTGGATGTTTTATTTTCCTCTGATTGGGCTCTCCTAATGTGTTGTGATGCTCCCACAAGGTCTTAGGAGCAAATTCCTTAATTGATGTAAAAAGACATAAATCCATGCGACACATTCATCCAGCATTAAGAGTGTCAAAGGTCGTCATGAGCTTGTACTCCAAGACTCTTCTCTCTCTCTGAGATGTGAAGTTACTTTTCAATACCAGTAATTTCATATCCATGGTGCTGTGATCAGGCATATAAAAATGTTTTGCCACAGGTAGATCCATTCTTTTTTCTTTTATTGTGTGTCGATGAGAATTCATCCTTGTTCTCAGTTTTTGCCAGATCTCCCCCACATACAGACCCCCAGTTGGACATTTAGTACAAATAATTATGTACACCACATTAGATGTGATGCATCTGAAAGTACCTGGGATCTTGTAGTCCTGATGTGAATTGGGGATCTTTATCTTGTCAGTGGTCATTATAAATGGACAGGTTTTACATTTTTTCTGGTTGCAAGGAAAGGTTCCTGCAGCTGTGCTGCGTTGTGTATAAATATGTGACTCTTCAGATTTTGTATTAGTCAATGCCTGATGAAGAGACCTGAGTAGTCTCGAAAGCTTGCAATGTGTTACCATCTTTTCAGTTTGCCATTAAAAGGTATCAACCACTGAGGACTCTCAATTCTGAATATTTTTTGTAAACAATGGAATAATGGCAACCAGAGACAAACCCTGCAACTGCTATAGGGTCTCTAGCGAGAATGGGCTCTGAACTAATTTTTTTCCAATGACTCTCTTCACATAGTCTTTGCATTTACCAATAGTGGCCCCTAGGGGGAGTACACTGCGTATAGTGGTGGCAGAAAGAATCCAGAATTTGATAATGTACTCAACTACAATGGTGAATGCCTGGAATTGTGATCTAAAAAAAAAAATTCCTGCATTAAAAATGCAACAGTGAAAATGTAGCTCTAAGTGGGGCTTTAAGCTAGGTCATAATGGGACTTCCCTGTCCCAGCTTCGGCATCAGCCCCTGCTCCCTTCTCCTTTCTCCTATGGCAATCTTTAACTGCATTAGTCCATGTCAGGTTTTTATCAAAGCATGGCAAACCATTATGATATCATCATCACCCTTGCTGAGTATGTGCACCTCTGCTCCATTCAAAATGGAGTTGAAGATCCCATGGTTCCGGGTGAAAAACATTGAGAAAGAGTGTATAACGGGGACACACTGAAGATTAGACAGAGGTCAACTGGAAAAGGTCTGAGAAAACCGGTGTGTAATGTTCATTAAAAGCGATGACCAGGATTAACACAAAAAAGTAACAGCCCACCCTTGTCCGAGAGTTGTGCCTGGATGTACTAGGATAACTCTATTAGGGTGCTGTAACAAGTCAGTTTGAGACATTTCTTTGTTCCTAAATATTCAATGATCAATTATGAGCAGCATTTGGATGAATGGGCAAAAATTACCACAAACTCCAAAAATTAGACAAACTCCAAAATCTTGTAGAAAGCCTTCACAAATGATTAGAAGCTGTCATGGCTGCACACCATGAACCAACTCTATATTCATATTTATGGTTGTAGAATGGAAAATCATTAAAGCTCCTGTCTGTGTTATGTGGATATGCTCCATACAGTGTATGGCAGTCAATTAAAATAATGCATATAAAAACAGATACTAAATATTGGAAGGTAGTATTTAACAATTATACTATTTTATATTAGTCTAATTATTATTATGAAGTCATTATATTTATAGGTAAGATATTTATATTGGCATGAAGCCTATTTTTCATGCTGCCATTATCACTCTGTATTATTATTGATATTATTTATTATCATTAATTATAGAACCTAAAATCATAGAATCATAGAATGTTAGAGTTGGAAGGGGCCTCCTGGGTCATCTGGTCCAACCCCCTGCTTAAAGCAGGAGTCATTAAACCATCTCAGACAGATGTCTGTCCAGTCTCTGTTTGCAGACTTCCATAGAAGGAGAACTCACCACCTCTCGTGGGAGCCTGTCCACTCATTGATCACCCTCACTGTCAAAAAGTTTTTTCTAATATCTAATCTGTATTTTCTCCCTTTCAGTTTCATTCCATTGCTTCTCGTGTTTCCATGTGTAAATTAGAATAAGGATGATCCCTCTACACTGTGACATCCCTTCAGATATTTGTAGATAGTCATTAAGTCTCTTCTCAGTCTTCTCTTTTGCAAGCTAAACATTCCCAGGTCCTCTAACCGTTCTTTATAGGACAACTATTATTCATAATTGTTCGCAATTTGTCTTCTAAATTCTCATAATGCTTTTTATCTACATGATTATTTTAGATTTGCTGTAACTTTGATTTAGTTGTTTTTTTTTTTTTTTTCATTTAGACATACAAACATCCTTTAATTACTGCGATGATTTTTTCCAGTTTCTCATTGTGTCCAGCTCTCACATTTCTCTTTACCATCCCTTCACCTCTTCATCAGGCATTTCTCTGGAGAAATGATTGCTATAATTTCCTAACATTACAAAGTGAATCTTCTGAAAGAGGCTAGGAGCAGAACCCGTAGGTCAGGTCCAATGTCATTCCTTCCAACCACTGTATTCTTGTAAGTGTTGCCGGCATTTACGTCATATACTGGGATATTTCTACACAGTTCATATTACAATATTACTGGCTTCTAGCAAATAACCACAACTTGGTAAATATATGGAATTAAAAAGGAGGGATATTCCTTTTAAAGTATTTTAAAGTTTTCCTATTACTTAATAGCTCCATTTGGGGTGTAGTTACAAGGAGTGTGTGGAGGAAGCAGTCGCACGTGGCGTGTGAAGAGACTTTAAGGCTTTTCTGCCAGGCTTTTCTGAATTGAGAAGTAGAGTTGAGCGAAACGGGTCGAAAAAATTCAAAAGTCGCCGACTTTTGGCAAAGTCGGGTTTCATGAAACGAAACCCGACCCTAGGATGAGGTCGGCCACGAGGTCGGCGACTTACGCGCCAAAGTCGCGTTTCAAAAGTTTGTTTTGCGCTCTTTTTCAGCCAATCAGGATCCACCGACACTGTGGGCAACGTGATGACATAGGCACGTGTCACCACCATCTTTCAGAAGGGCATGCAAGTGATTGGCTTGCTTTGGTGGGCGTCACAGGGGGTATAAAAGGGCGTGCACGCCGACCGCCATCTTACTTCTGCCGATCTTAGTATAGGGAGAGGTTGCTGCTGATTCTGTAGGGAGAGCGTTAGGCAGGGAAGAAGACAAAAAAACTGCTTCTGCTGCTAGCGATTTGGCCTGCACAACACACAAGTCACTGTGTGTGCAGTGCAAGGGGAGGCTATATTGTGGTGTATCAGTGGTGTTGGTTGTTGGGCTGCCTTCTAAGGCTTCCTGACACGCTGGCATTGCTGTTTACCCACTGCTCCGCAAACTGCTTTTTTAAAAGCAATCCAATCTCCCTTATCCTCTCGTCACTTTGGTCACAGGCAGCTGTGCCATCGAGCGTGTCACATAGCGCTCAGATATCAGTGGGCCGCACACAATCCACAAGTGTCCAGTGTCCAAAAGTGTACGCAGAGATTCAAAATCTCCATTATCCTCTCGTCACTTTGGTCACAGGCAGCTGTGCCATCGAGCGTGTCACATAGCGCTCAGATATCAGTGGGCCGCACACAATCCACAAGTGTCCAGTGTCCAAAAGTGTACGCAGAGATTCAAAATCTCCATTATCCTCTCGTCACTTTGGTCACAGGCAGCTGTGCCATCGAGCGTGTCACATAGCGCTCAGATATCAGTGGGCCGCACACAATCCACAAGTGTCCAGTGTCCAAAAGTGTACGCAGAGATTCAAAATCTCCATTATCCTCTCGTCACTTTGGTCACAGGCAGCTGTGCCATCGAGCGTGTCACATAGCGCTCAGATATCAGTGGGCCGCACACAATCTACAAGTGTCCAGTGTCCAAAAGTGTACGCAGAGATTCAAAATCTCCATTATCCTCTCGTCACTTTGGTCACAGGCAGCTGTGCCATCGAGCGTGTCACATAGCGCTCAGATATCAGTGGGCCGCACACAATCCACAAGTGTCCAGTGTCCAAAAGTGTACGCAGAGATTCAAAATCTCCATTATCCTCTCGTCACTTTGGTCACAGGCAGCTGTGCCATCGAGCGTGTCACATAGCGCTCAGATATCAGTGGGCCGCACACAATCCACAAGTGTCCACTGTCCACAAGTGTACGCAGAGATTCAAAATCTCCATTATCCTCTCGTCACTTTGGTCACAGGCAGCTGTGCCATCGAGCGTGTCACATAGCGCTCAGATATCAGTGGGCCGCACACAATCCACAAGTGTCCAGTGTCCAAAAGTGTACGCAGAGATTCAAAATCTCCATTATCCTCTCGTCACTTTGGTCACAGGCAGCTGTGCCATCGAGCGTGTCACATAGCGCTCAGATATCAGTGGGCCGCACACAATCCACAAGTGTCCACTGTCCACAAGTGTACGCAGAGATTCAAAATCTCCATTATCCTCTCGTCACTTTGGTCACAGGCAGCTGTGCCATCGAGCGTGTCACATAGCGCTCAGATATCAGTGGGCCGCACACAATCCACAAGTGTCCACTGTCCACAAGTGTACGCAGAGATTCAAAATCTCCATTATCCTCTCGTCACTTTGGTCACAGGCAGCTGTGCCATCGAGCATGTCACATAGTGCTCAGATATCAGTGGGCCGCACACAATCCACAAGTGTCCAGTGTCCAAAAGTGTACGCAGAGATTCAAAATCTCCATTATCCTCTCGTCACTTTGGTCACAGGCAGCTGTGCCATCGAGCGTGTCACATAGCGCTCAGATATCAGTGGGCCGCACACAATCCACAAGTGTCCACTGTCCACAAGTGTGTGCAGAAATTCTAAAACTCCCCTGTCCTATAGACACCTTGTACCTTGTTTTACATTACTATATAGTTTGTTGGATTTTGTCTACATTTCTACCAAAAATGAGGAAGGCTGGTGGAAGAGGCCGTGGAATTGGACGGGGGTTGGCAGCTGGTAATGATGGTGTTGGTGGTGGATCTGATGGTAGTGGCAAGAGCAAAATAGGACCAAATGCAGGAGGTGCTGACCCTGCGTCATCGTCTGTCTACATAAGGCCTCGAACGCTTAGTTTTCTAGGAGTTGGCAAACCGCTTTTAAAGGCAGAGCATCAGGAAAAAGTTTTGTCTTACATTGCTGACTCAGCCTCCAGCTCTATCGCCTCCTCTTCTTCAGTTGTAAAAAGTAAAAGCACTGAGTCGTCATTGGAGGCTCATGTTCATGAACCACACCTTTCCTTGTGTCCTTCACCCCAACCAAGATTGAAGGATGACGCAGGCCATACTACTGATTACTCCATGGAGCTGTTTTCACATACATGCCTGGATTATCTAGTCAAATGGTGAATTACCCAGGCCAAGATGAATCTGACATGGAGTGCACTGATGCACAGCCGCTGAGGGATGATTCTGCTGGTACATTCACTCAGAGCACTACATTGTCCTCGCAGTGTACAGAGCCAGATTTTGACCCTGATGAGACTCAGGTGCCCCTTCCCGCACACTATACCACCATACACGGTGACACAGAGAAAGGTGCACATGACATAGAAGAGGAGGTGATGGATGACCCAGTTGTTGACCCAGATTGGCATCCATTGGGGGAAGAGGGTGCTGCTTCCAATAGCTCAGATGAGGAGCATCCACAGCAGACATCGACATCGCAACAGCTGTTATCTGGCAGGCCCGGAGCACTCCAAAGACAGGTTCCAAACATCAAAAGAGTTGCTGGACAGCTTGTCCAGAGGGTCAAAAGATCACAGCATGCTAGGCCGCAAAATGTCTGCCAAAGTAGGAAGAGTGCAGTGTGGCAATTTTTTGAACAAAATCCTCATGATCAGGCCAAGGTTATCTGTAAGAAGTGCGCAAAGACCTTTAGCCGAGGGAAAAATCTGAAAAATTTGAATACCAGTTGCATGCTTAGACATTTAACCAGCATGCACTTGCAAGCGTGGACACAACACCAAACCTCAAGTGCCACATGTGCAACTGATCACAACGAAGGTAGTCAGCAACGCTACATTGTTTCCCCCACTGTAAGCCCACCGGTTAGCACAGCAGCAAATGTTGAGGTGTCATTGCAAGGCCACAGCAGTCAGGGAATCCCACTGTTATATCAACGAAAGACTGATTCTAGGCCATCAGAAAGAACACCAACTCCATCACCATCATCAACCCTCTCTCAGTCCGCCCTGTCCACCGCTACTTCCACCATATGCAGCTCTCAAGTCCAGCTCACCCTCCCAGACACTATGAGTAGGTCAAGAAAGTACTCAGTCTCTCATCCGCGTACACTGGGTTTGAACGCCCACATTGCCAAACTAATCTCGTTTGAGATGATGCCCTTTCGGTTGGTGGAAAGCACAGCTTTCCGCGAACTCATGGCCTATGCAGTACCACGCTATGACCTACCCAGTCGCCACTTCTTCTCTCGCAAAGCCATCCCAGCCCTCCACCATCATGTGAAAGACCGCATTGTCCATGCACTCAAGCAGTCAGTGAGCGGAAAGGTGCACCTCACAACTGATGCATGGTCCAGTCGGCATGGCCAGGGCCGTTACGTGTCCATCACTGCGCACTGGGTTAATGTGGTGGATGCAGGGTCCACAGGGGACAGCGGTGGTGGGACAGTGCTGCCTAGCCCACGGTCTAGGAAACAGTTGGCTGTAGGCGTTCGACCCTCCTCCTCCTCCTCCTCCAGAAGCGACAGCTCGTCCACAGAGCGCAGTCGTACGAGCACTCCATCTGCAGCTGCCACTGTTGCACACGATGTGTCCCCCTATCGAGCAGCTAGTGGAAAGCGTCAGCAGGCTGTGTTGCAGATGATGTGTTTGGGCGACAGACACACCGCCGAGGTGCTGGCCGAGTACTTGAAGCGACAAACTGAGTCATGGCTGGGCAGTGTACATCTTGAGGCAGGCAAGGTAGTTAGTGATAACGGCCGTAATTTTGTGGCAGCCATAGCCCTTTCAAAACTCAGCCACATACCTTGCTTGGCTCACACCTTGAACCTGGTGGTGCAGTGCTTCCTCTAAAATTATCCGGAGTTAACAGCCCTGCTCCAGAAGGTGCGAAGACTGTGCGCGCACATCCGCCGGTCGCCTGTACACTCCGTTCGTATGCAGAAGCTGCAGCGATTGCTCCACCTTCCCAACCACCGCCTCATTATCGACATTGCAACAAGGTGGAACTCCACCCTGCACATGGTGGAGTGGCTGTGCGAGCAGAGGCAGGCCATAATGCATTTGTGGGAGGATACACGGCCAGGCACTTTGAGAGCAGACATGGAGTTGACAGGCGTGCAGTGGTCGAAGCTGAAAGACCTTTGTAAAGTCCTTCAGTGTTTTGAGGAATGCACACGGCTGGTAAGCGCAGACGACGCCATCCTAAGCATGAGCATCCCACTTATGCGTCTGCTCATGCAAACTTTGACGCACCTTAAGGAGCAGGCGTCTGCAGCCAATGTTGATGAGGAGGAAGAGGAGGAGGGAATCCTTGATGACATTCAGCCATTGTCTGCTCAGGGACCTCTCCTGGACGAGGTGGAGGAAGAAGAGGAGGAGGAGGAGGAGGATGATGGGGATGATTACTTAGGGGAGGAGGATGCATCTCGTGGGGCAAGTGAAAATGTTGGCGTGGCAAGGTCTGGTACAGGGTTTGTGCGTGACTGGAGGGATGTGGATTTGCCAGAAAGTGCTCCTCCACCCAGCACTCGCAGTGCATCATTGACACCGGGAACATTGGCCCACATGTCAGATTATGCCTTGCGGATCCTAAAAAGGGACCCCCGCATTGCCAAAATGATGAACGATGACGACTACTGGTTGGCCAGCATCCTGGATCCACGCTATAAAGGCAAATTACAAAACATCATGCCACAGGAGAACCTTGACCTAATATTGGCTAATAAACAAGCAACTCTGGTAAATCGGTTGCTTGAGGCATTCCCAGCACACAGCAGCGGTGATGGTTCTCACACGAGCCGTACGAGCCGGGGGCAGCTTGGCAGAGGTGTTCGTGGTGCACACAGCAGAAGTGGCGTTGGAGACAGGGGTTTCATGACAATGTTGTGGACTGATTTTTCAAATACCGCTCACACAACTGGTAATACTGCATCGATGGAAAGTGACAGGAGACAGCAGTTGTCAACTATGGTTACAAACTACTTTTCCTCCCATATCGATGTTCTCCCACACAGGTCATTCCCCTTTGACTATTGGGCCGCTAAACTGGACACCTGGCCTGAATTGGCCCAATATGCCTTACAGGAGCTCGCTTGCCCAGCTGCAAGTGTGCTATCGGAAAGAGTCTTCAGTGCAGCTGGATCAATCCTGACAGAAAAAAGGACCCCTCTGTCAACCCAAAATGTGGATGATCTAACCTTCATTAAAATGAACCACGCATGGGTTTCCAAGGATTTTGTCCCACCTTCCCCTGATGACACATAGGGTGACAGAAAAATGGCTTGCTTTGGTCCCCCTCTTCCTGGTACTTCACCTATTTCGCCTTTTGCATCAGTTGAATGTCCAACATCAACATATGCCACTTTCTAAAACTCCCTAACTGTGCTGCCTCCCCCCCCCATGGCCGGGGTCACCACCTAGTGCACGACACCGTGCGAGTGCCGTTGCCCTGGACAGGTGGGTAGGCCGACTCTTGGGAGCGGGCACTGGCACAGGGTCCCTCATAGTGCAATCAAGTGTCTCTGACGGTGGTGGTGCACACCCGCCGTCAGACACACCGCTGTACTATGAGGGGCCCAGTGCCAGTACCGACGCCCACGAGTGGGCCCCCCTTGCTTGGCCAGGGCCCCAGCATTTGCAATCTTTACCTCTCCCTGCTCCTCCGCTGTGTAATCTGGGCCGTCAAATCCATACTGTGCCTGACACCGTCTGAGCCTGCCTCCTGATGTATAGACATATATTTTGAATGTGTACGCTATCCATACATGTTATCCGGGGATACGTTACCCCTTCTAAACTTTGTGCAATGACGTGCAATCCATACTGGGCCTAACACCGTCTGAGCCTGCCTCATGCTGTATAGACATATATTTTGAATGTGTACGCTATCCATACATGTTATCCAGGGATACGGTACCCCTTCTAACCTTTGTGCAATGACGTGCAATCCATACTGGGCCTAACACCGTCTGAGCCTGCCTCATGCTGTATAGACATATATTTTGAATGTGTACGCTATCCATACATGTTATCCAGGGATACGGTACCCTTTCTAACCTTTGTGCAATGACGTGCAATCCATACTGGGCCTAACACCGTCTGAGCCTGCCTCATGCTGTATAGACATATATTTTGAATGTGTACGCTATCCATACATGTTATCCAGGGATACGGTACCCTTTCTAACCTTTGTGCAATGACGTGCAATCCATACTGGGCCTAACACCGTCTGAGCCTGCCTCATGCTGTATAGACATATATTTTGAATGTGTACGCTATCCATACATGTTATCCAGGGATACGGTACCCTTTCTAACCTTTGTGCAATGACGTGCAATCCATACTGGGCCTAACACCGTCTGAGCCTGCCTCATGCTGTATAGACATATATTTTGAATGTGTACGCTATCCATACATGTTATCCGGGGATACGGTACCCCTTCTAACCTTTGTGCAATGACGTGTAATCCATACTGGGCCTAACACCGTCTGAGCCTGCCTCATGCTGTATAGACATATATTTTGAATGTGTACGCTATCCATACATGTTATCCGGGGATACGGTACCCTTTCTAACCTTTGTGCAATGACGTGCAATCCATACTGGGCCTAACACCGTCTGAGCCTGCCTCATGCTGTATAGACATATATTTTGAATGTGTACGCTATCCATACATGTTATCCAGGGATACGGTACCCTTTCTAACCTTTGTGCAATGACGTGCAATCCATACTGGGCCTAACACCGTCTGAGCCTGCCTCATGCTGTATAGACATATATTTTGAATGTGTACGCTATCCATACATGTTATCCAGGGATACGGTACCCTTTCTAACCTTTGTGCAATGACGTGCAATCCATACTGGGCCTAACACCGTCTGAGCCTGCCTCATGCTGTATAGACATATATTTTGAATGTGTACGCTATCCATACATGTTATCCAGGGATACGGTACCCTTTCTAACCTTTGTGCAATGACGTGCAATCCATACTGGGCCTAACACCGTCTGAGCCTGCCTCATGCTGTATAGACATATATTTTGAATGTGTACGCTATCCATACATGTTATCCGGGGATACGGTACCCCTTCTAACCTTTGTGCAATGACGTGCAATCCATACTGGGCCTAACACCGTCTGAGCCTGCCTCATGCTGTATAGACATATATTTTGAATGTGTACGCTATCCATACATGTTATCCGGGGATACGGTACCCCTTCTAACCTTTGTGCAATGACGTGCAATCCATACTGGGCCTAACACCGTCTGAGCCTGCCTCATGCTGTATAGACATATATTTTGAATGTGTACGCTATCCATACATGTTATCCGGGGATACGGTACCCCTTCTAACCTTTGTGCAATGACGTGCAATCCATACTGGGCCTAACACCATCTGAGCCTGCCTCATGCTGTATAGACATATATTTTGAATGTGTACGCTATCCATACATGTTATCCGGGGATACGGTACCCCTTCTAACCTTTGTGCAATGACGTGCAATCCATACTGGGCCTAACACCGTCTGAGCCTGCCTCATGCTGTATAGACATATATTTTGAATGTGTACGCTATCCATACATGTTATCCGGGGATACGGTACCCCTTCTAACCTTTGTGCAATGACGTGCAATCCATACTGGGCCTAACACCGTCTGAGCCTGCCTCATGCTGTATAGACATATATTTTGAATGTGTACGCTATCCATACATGTTATCCAGGGATACGGTACCCTTTCTAACCTTTGTGCAATCACGTGCAATCCATACTGGGCCTAACACCGTCTGAGCCTGCCTCATGCTGTATAGACATATATTTTGAATGTGTACGCTATCCATACATGTTATCCAGGGATACGGTACCCTTTCTAACCTTTGTGCAATGACGTGCAATCCATGCTGGGCCTAACACCGTCTGAGCCTGCCTCATGCTGTATAGACATATATTTTGAATGTGTACGCTATCCATACATGTTATCCGGGGATACGGTACCCCTTCTAACCTTTGTGCAATGACGTGCAATCCATACTGGGCCTAACACCGTCTGAGCCTGCCTCATGCTGTATAGACATATATTTTGAATGTGTACGCTATCCATACATGTTATCCGGGGATACGGTACCCCTTCTAACCTTTGTGCAATGACGTGCAATCCATACTGGGCCTAACACCGTCTGAGCCTGCCTCATGCTGTATAGACATATATTTTGAATGTGTACGCTATCCATACATGTTATCCGGGGATACGGTACCCCTTCTAACCTTTGTGCAATGACGTGCAATCCATACTGGGCCTAACACCGTCTGAGCCTGCCTCATGCTGTATAGACATATATTTTGAATGTGTACGCTATCCATACATGTTATCCGGGGATACGGTACCCCTTCTAACCTTTGTGCAATGACGTGCAATCCATACTGGGCCTAACACCGTCTGAGCCTGCCTCATGCTCTATAGACATATATTTTGAATGTGTACGCTATCCATACATGTTATCCGGGGATACGGTACCCCTTCTAACCTTTGTGCAATGACGTGCAATCCATACTGGGCCTAACACCGTCTGAGCCTGCCTCATGCTGTATAGACATATATTTTGAATGTGTACGCTATCCATACATGTTATCCAGGGATACGGTACCCTTTCTAACCTTTGTGCAATCACGTGCAATCCATACTGGGCGTGAGAACGGCTGGCGAGCTGTTAAGCAAGCTACAGCACCTGTCCAGACAAGTACAGGGATTCCCTAGCGAGGAGACTTATTTGATTGTTTTCTATGTTGGAACAGCAATTTTTGGGGAGCACTATACTCTGGAGAATGATAGATGGGGCCCACCATACACTGGAACATTCCAAAGGTGGACATCAGACACTGGAGCAGCATTTACAGGGCCCATTATACACTAGAGCATTAGAAATGGGGCCCATTATGTTTGGAGCATTATTTGGGCCCATAAGACAGTGGAGCTTCATCCATGGGGACCAACATATACTGTAGCATTATGTGGAGCTCATCATATACTGTTTCAAACATTATATGGGACCAATGATTTTGTATGGAGAAATAGATGGGCCTCGTCATGAGATGTAAAAAGTGAGGTATTTTTCATTGTACTATACCGCTATTTCTCTGCCGTATCGGAGCATGATGAGTTGTGGTATGTGTTAAAGGGGCGCTCTTTCGCCCAGGGCACATGAAAACCTGCAGCCAGCCCTCCCCCCCCCACAAATTTAGCCAAATAACCCCCATTTTTCAGTGCGTAACTTGTATTATGAAGTTAATTAAGGTTGACAAGCTTAAGTAAGAAGAATTGATGCTTTTGGCATTCAAATGGGCACTGTAGGTGTGTTTCCTGTCCTCCTCTCACTGCCGACTTTTATTCCCCATTGACTTACATTGGGTTTCGTGTTTCGGGACGACCCCGACTTTTCCCTATAATCGGACGATCTTGCTCGACCCGACTTTTGGAAAAGTCGGGTTTCACGAAACTAAACGCGACCCTAAAAAAGCAAAAGTCGCTCAACTCTATTGAGAAGTCTTTATTAAAATTCTCAATTGTGAAGTAAAATCTGTATTCAGTAAAGACAGATTTTCCCATTACTGAGATAGGAGATGACGATTGCTTTTGATGAGATTTTAGATGGGAGGAAGGGGAGGAGGAGGAAGGAGCTATGCCTCTAGCTCCTCACATAGATGTATCTGAAGCAACTGCCAACTCCTATCACAGTAAGTAACCAAAATAAATAGGTTCACAAAAAAATCACACATCCAATCAAACTATAATCCAAAAAAAGGACGGAAGCAGAAAGGGAACAAATTACTGATGATTAAATATATTTTATTTAGAGTATTAATATCAAATATAAAACAAGAACAAGTGTCAGTGAGTGTCACATCACCAGTACATGGAGTTCCGACAAAAAACAGTACATAAAGATACATCTACAATAAATATACAAATGATAGGATCTGATGGCATTCAAAAAAATAAATGTGGAAGATGAATATATTTTCTTGTCAATATAAAATATCACAAAAATCACATACCATCCCACTGAAGCAGAAGCAAATAGTGGTGACAGCTTTAGAGTGCTACATATACAGTGATCAGTATAAACAGGAAATATCCAAAATGGTGCAACGGCACTACAGCAATAACCTTACCAGCCCATCACACTCCTGATAGTTTGTTTAACATTCAATGTAATGCGCTCTCAGCAGATCAATGCATAATAGATAAACACATATCCGATAATGAGGTACAACAACCTCAATGTGCGTTTCACAACGGCTTCTTCGGGGGTTTATATGGTGATATGTGATATTTGTGCTATTCTACATTGACAAGAAAATATATTCATCTTCAACATTTATTTATTTGAGTGCCATCAGATCCTATCATTTGTATATTTATTGTGAATGTTTCTTTATGCACTGTTTTGGGAACGCCATGTGCCCCTGGTGATGTGACACTCACTGACACTTCTCCTTGTTTCATATTTGATAGTAATACTCTCAGCAAGAAAACATTTTTAATCTTCAATTATTTGTTCACTTTATGCTTCTGTGGTGCACCCAGGAGTATGGTCGCCACAGTGGCTTTGCCTTCATCCAGGGGTGGGTAATGCCAGGCTTTGGAGGCAATGATGGGTCTCTCTTGCAGTCAATCCATACATGCAACACAGTTCCATTCCGGGCCAGCAGGGGAACTCTGAACCAGGATTAAAGGGAGGAGTGCTCTCTGAGAGCCAGGAGGAAGAAGTAGTTAGTTAGTCTGCGGAGGGTGAAGTGTGCAGATGTGGAGAGAGAAGCTGGAGGTTGAGCTAGGAAGGAGAGCTCCCTCAGCTTGAGAGCGCATGAACTGTAGCCTGGTCTCCATGGTTGTACGGATACTAAAGGTCCTGCAACAGATACCAGAGGGGTAGGAGGCTGTAAATGCCCTGCTCCCATCTAAGACTTGAGGCACAACAGCAGCTTGAATAGAGAGCCGGGACTCTGGAGAAAGGAGCCCCCGAGATAGGCTACAGCTGTCTGCCGTGCAAGTAAGGTTCTTGAGAACATCTGACAGGAGGTACTCTACAGTAACTAAGTACTGGAGTGCTTCACACCACAAGGTGCTAGGAAGGAGACTGCACAGCCCGTCTGTGAGAGAGAATCCCTGAGTTGCTTCCAGGCTAGCCTGCTCTGTTACCATCTGTAATCAGGACCCTGGACTGCAGTTACCAAGTAAAGGTACAGAAATTGCACCCCGCTGTGTCTTGTCTGCTTCCTACCCTGTCGGCACTGCTACATCCATTGCCAACCACATCTACACTGCCCTGGGGCTACAACTTCACCTGTGGGGAGCTACACCATCTAGGCTGCAACACACCACCAGCCCCAGAGGATCTGCATGCAGCGTCTGCTTCACATCTTACTTGCCGAACACCACAAGTGGCATCACAAACTATTCCATTAACTACATTCCCCATTACTTGGGTGCCCAGGGCAACGGACCGGGTCACCGCTGCTGTGACACATCCCCCTGACACCGGCCCGGTACTGAGTACCCCACAGCCCTGGGAGGGCGACCCACTTCCATTCTATTTTTGATAATATCTTCTATCTCAGTATTGGGAAAATCTGTCTTCACAGAATACAGATTTTACCTCACAGCTGCAAATTGTCTCTTCAGAGAGAAACATGACTAGAACTCCGGTGCCACCTACAGGAAGTAACAATCCTAAAAGTCAATGTCGACCCTTTAACAAGCCTTGTCACATGGGTCGAAATTAGCTTTTAGGATTGCTACTTATTATAGGTGTCACTGGAATTCAAGTCCATTTCCTCTCTGAAGAGACAATTTGTTTTTTTCCCAGAAGGGCATTGAGGCTTAAAAGTCTCCTCATCTCGGCATGATGCCCGCAGACCATTCCATCAAAGTCTGCATTCCAAAATGGCACTCCTTCCCTTCCGAGCTCTCCCATGCGCCCAAACAGTGGTTCCCCCCACATATGGGGTATCGGCGTACTCAGGACAAATCGCACAACAACTGTGCAGGTATGATTTCTCCTGTTACCCTTGTAAAAATAAAAATTTGGGGGCGAAAAGATCATTTTTGTGGAAAAAAAATGTATTTTTTATTTTCATGGCTCTACGTTATAAACTTCTGTGAAGCACTTGAAGGTTCAAAGTGCTCACCACACATCTAGATAAGTTCCTTAATGGGTCTAGTTTCCAAAATGGGGTCACTTGTTGGAGTTTTCCACTGTTTAGGCACATTAAGGGCTCTCCGAACGCAACATGGCATCCGATCTCAATTCCAGCCAATTCTGCGTTGAAAAAGTCAAATGGCACTCCATCCCTTGCGAGCTCTGCCGTGTGCTGAAAAAGTGGTTTACCCCCACATATGGGGTATCGGCGTATTCAGGAGAAATTGTACAACAAATTTTGTGGTTGATTTTCTCTTTTAACACTTGTGAAAATAAATAAAATTGGTTCTGAAGTACATTTTTTGCAGAAAAAAGTTAAATGTTAATTTTTTCCTTCCAAATTGCTTTAGTTCCTGTGAAGCACTTAAAGGGTTAATAAACTTCTTGAATGTGGTTTTGAGCACCTTGAGGGGTCTAGTGTTTAGAATGGTGCCACTTTTGGGTATTTTCTGTCATGTACACCCCTCAAAATGACTTTAAATATGATGTGGTCCCTTAAAAAAATGGTTTTGTAAATGTTGTTGTAAAAATGAGAAATCGCTGGTCAACTTTTAACCCTTATAACTTCCTAACAAAAAAAATTTTGCTTCCAAAATTGTGCTGATGTAAAGTAGACATGTGGAAAATGTTATTTATTAAGAAATTTGTGTGACACATCTCTCTGATTTAAGGGCATAAAAATTTAAAGTTTTAAAATTGCAAAATTTTCTAAATTTTCGCCATATTTCGTTTTTTTATAAATAAACACAAGACTTATCGAAGAAATTTTACCACTAACATGAAGTACAATATGTCATGAAAAAACAATCTTAGAATCAGCGGGATCCATTAAAGCGTTCCAGAGTTATTACCTCATAAACGGACAGTGGTCAGAATTGTAAAAATTGGCCTGGTCATTAAGCTGCAAACTGGCTCTGTCGCTAAGGGGTTAAGGACCTGCAATGTCTGGGTAATGCTGGATCCAGACTACCCAGCTTAACAACCTGCAGTGACGTGTATCCTGTTCCCTGATCACGTGACCAGAACCCGGAAGTGTTAGCCAGCAGCGGCGGTGCACAGCAGTCTCTAACGTTCCACAGGGATCATACCTTCAACGCAACCTGGGGTTGTGCAGGTGTGCACAACCCCATTAGGTGAGTGGCCATGTGGCTCCTGTTTGTTAATCTACTTAATCACCAGGTTTCACATATTTTGCACTCCTTGTTTATTGTTCTCATTACACTGCACTACACAAGAGCATATAGCATGAAAACAGGTCATGCAGATCCAACCTACAGGTCGTGCCCTGATATCACGAAAAAAAAAAGTGATTTGTAAATCTCAAGGAAGGAAAAGGCAAAAGGTGAAATTCCAATCCAATTTTCGTTCTATATGGTTCAATCTGCCTATATAACATTGTGCACATTACATATATAGACTATTAGACACCAGATCTTCATTCTAGATGGCAAATGCTGTAATTTCCTGCAGATTAGATGGCTCAGAGATTACACTTTCTAAGCATTGCATATGATAATGTTATAGTGGCTTCCAGGATTATCCTCAATATTATTTCATCGAAGAATGTGCAGACATACAATGAGAGACACAGAGGATCCAATTATAGCCCTCAGCTTTCCTATTATACAATTGTTATATAATCACAGATAAAGATTGCAGGATGGAGATGTCACCGGGAGCCATAGTATTAGCTCTCAACGTGCGCTCACCTAAGAGATGAGGAATAGCTGATGAAGACTGTATACTTCAACAGTGTTTTATACACTACCAGATGAAGAGCCCGGCGTTGTCTGGGCATAGTAACTAACTGTAGTTAGTTATAACAAATTATAATGATTATATTACACATAAAAACATTTCACATCATATATTCAACTCTACAGATTTGCAACACAAATTAACTAAACGATTACCCAAGTGTTGATAGTATTTTATTTTCAACTCACTCAAGATTTTTGGTTTTTCCTTTCGGTGCAAATATGAACAGATTTTTGGCAGTTTCAACTCTTGAACAGACCACGTAAAGTTGACCATGAGAAAAGCATGGAGATTGCAAATCAATCCCTACTACTTTCATAGGACTGTCCCTGAGCATTGTTAATGGACATTGCAAATAGCAGTTGAACTGGAAACTGGAGGCATTTCAAATCAAAAAACAAATCAGATGGAATGAGTGGAATTCTTGGAATGAAAATGTCCTCTCCTTTGGCACATACTGTTTCTGAGCTGCGTATCTAACCCTATCCTGTGTGATAATGTCTGCTGAGCTGTGTACCTAATCCTCTCCTGTGTGATACTTTCTGCTGAGCTGTGTATCTAATCCTATCGTGTGTTACTGACTTCTCAGCCATGTATCTAATCCTATCCTGTGTGATACTGACTGCTGAGCAGTGTATCTAATCTTATCCTGTGTGATACCATCTGCTGAGCCGTGTATCTAACCCTATCCTGTGTGAAACTGACTGCTGAACCGTGTATCTAATCCTATCCTGTGTGATACTGACTGCTGAGCCGTGTATCTAATTCTATCCTGTGTTATACTGACTGCTGAGCCGTGTATCTAATCCTATTCTGTGTGATAATGTCTGCTGAGCCATGTATCTAATCCTATCCTGTGTGATACTGACTGCTGAGCCATGTATCTAATCCTATTCTGTGTGATAATGTCTGTTGAGTCGTGTATCTAATACTATTCTGTTTGATACTGTGTGCTGAGCTGTGTATCTAATCCTATCCTGTGTGATACTGACTGCTGAGCTGTGTATCTAATCCTATCCTGTGTGATACTGACTGCTGAGCTGTGTATCTAATCCTATCCTGTGTGATACTGACTGCTGAGCCATGTATCTAATCCTATCCTGTGTGATACTGACTGCTGAGCCGTGTATCTAATCCTATCCTGTGTGATACTGGGCTCCCCCTGCAGTCTGTGTCAGAGGGTGGTCTGTGTTGGCCCAGTAATAAATTGTGTTATTTCCAGTTTTACAGAAGGACGATAACACCATAGAAATGATAATAATAATAAGCCAAATTGTTTGGTGAATTGGAATGCACGGGGTTAAAATTTCACCTCACAACATCAAAAAACAAATCAGATGGAAAGAGTGGAATTCTTGGAATGAAAATGTCCTCTCCTTTGGCACATCCTGTTTCTGAGCTGCATATCTAACCCTATTCTGTGTGATAATGTCTGCTGAGCTGTGTACCTAATCCTCTCCTGTGTGATATTTTCTGCTGAGCTGTGTATCTAATCCTATCGTGTGTTACTGACTGCTCAGCCGTATATCTAATCCTATCCTGTGTGATACTGACTGCTGAGCAGTGTATCTAATCCTATCCTGTGTGATACCGTCTGCTGAGCAGTGTATCTAACCCTATCCTGTGTGAAACTGACTGCTGAGCCATGTATCTAATCCTATCCTGTGTGATACTGACTGCTGAGCCATGTATCTAATCCTATTCTGTGTGATAATGTCTGCTGAGCCGTGTATCTAATCCTATCCTGTGTGATACTGACTGCTGAACTGTGTATCTAATCCTATTCTGTGTGATAATGTCTGTTGAGTCATGTATCTAATACTATTCTGTGTGATATTGTGTGCTGAGCTGTGTATCTAATCCTATCCTGTGTGATACTGACTGCTGAGCTGTGTATCTAATCCTATCCTGTGTGATACTGACTGCTGAGCCATGTGTCTAATCCTCTCCTGTGTGATACTGACTGATGAGCAGTGTATCTAATCCTATCCTGTGTGATACCATCTGCTGAGCCGTGTATCTAACTCTATCCTGTGTGAAACTGACTGCTGAGCCGTGTACCTAATCCTATCATCTGTGTTACCGACTGCTCAGCCGTGTATCTAATCCTATCCTGTATGATACTGACTGCTGAGCCGTGTATCTAATCCTATCATGTGTGATACTCACTGCTGAGCTGTGTATCTAATCCTATCCTGTATGATACTGACTGCTGAGCCGTGTATCTAATACTATTCTGTCTGATACTGTGTGCTGAGCTGTGCATCTAATCCTATCCTGTGTGATACTGACTGCTGAGCTGTGTATCTAATCCTATCCTGTGTGATACTGACTGCTGAGCTGTGTATCTAATCCTATCCTGTATGATACTGACTGCTGAGCCGTGTATCTAATCCTATCCTGTATGATACTGGGCTCCCCCTGCAGTCTGTGTCAGAGGGTGGTCTGTGTTGGCACGGTAATAAATTGTCTTATTTCCAGCTTTACAGATGGACGATAACACCATAGCAATGATAAGAATAATAGGCAAAATTGTTTGGTGAATTGGAACGCGCGGGGTTAAAATTTCGCCTCACAACATAGCCTATGACGCTCTCGGGGTCCAGACGTGTGACTGTGCTAAATTTCTTGGCTGTAGCTGTGACGGTGCAGATGCCAATCCCGGACATACACACATACATACACACCCACATTGAGCTTTATATATTAGATAAAGATATTCCCTGCCTTTACAGCAGGATGGTGACTCTAATATACAGTGTCATTTTACTCTATGGTGTTCCTTAATAATCATTAAAAAAAAAAATTGAAGTGGAAACTTTGAAATATAAATCTGAATTTATTGTTCTCAACTACAACAAATAATTCCAGATAATCTCATGGTGCAGTATGTACAGTTGTGGCCAAAAGTATTGACACCCCTGCAATTCTGTCAGATAATAATACTCAGTTTCTTCCTGAAAATGATTGCAAACACAAATTCTTTGGTATTATTATCTTCATTTAATTTGTCTTAAATGAAAAAACACAAAAGAGAATGAAGCAAAAAGCAAAACATTGATCATTTCACACAAAACTCCAAAAATGGGCCAGACAAAAGTATTGGCACCCTCAGCCTAATACTTGGTTGCACAACCTTTAGCCAAAATAACTGCGACCAACCGCTTCCGGTAACCATCAATGAGTTTCTTACAATGCTCTGCTGGAATTTTAGACCATTCTTCTTTGGCAAACTGCTCCAGGTCCCTGATATTTGAAGGGTGCTTTCTCCAAACTGCCATTTTTAGATCTCTCCACAGGTGTTCTATGGGATTCAGGTCTGGACTCATTGCTGGCCACCTTTGAAGTTTTCAGTGCTTTCTCTCAAACCATTTTCTGGTGCTTTTTGAAGTGTGTTTTGGGTCAATGTCCTGCTGGAAGACCCATGACCTCTGAAGGAGACGCAGCTTTCTCACACTGGGCCCTACATTATGCTGCAAAATTTGTTGGAAGTCTTGTGACTTCATAATGCCATGCACACGGTCAAGCAGTCCAGTGCCAGAGGCAGCAAAGCAACCCCAAAACATCAGGGAATCTCCGCCATGTTTGACTGTAGGGACCGTGTTCTTTTCTTTGAATGCCTCCTTTTTTCTCCTGTAAAATCTATGTTGATGCCTTTGCCCAAAAAGCTCTACTTTTGTCTCATCTGACCAGAGAACATTCTTCCAAAACGTTTTAGGCTTTTTCAGGTAAGTTTTGGCAAACTCCAGCCTGGCTTTTTTATGTCTCGGGGTAAGAAGTGGGGTCTTCCTGGGTCTCCTACCATACAGTCCATTTTCATTCAGACGCTGACGGATAGTACGGGTTGACACTGTTGTACCCTCGGACTGCAGGGCAGCTTGAACTTGTTTGGATGTTAGTCGAGGTTCTTTATCCAACATCCGCACAATCTTGCGTTGAAATCTCTTGTCAATTTTTCTTTTCCGTCCACATCTAGGGAGGTTAGCCACAGTGCCATGGGCTTTAAACTTCTTGATGACACTGCGCACGGTAGACACAGGAACATTCAGGTCTTTTGAGATGGACTTGTAGCCTTGAGATTGCTCATGCTTCCTCACAATTTGGTTTCTCAAGTCCTCAGAGAGTTCTTTGGTCTTCTTTCTTTCCTCCATGCTCAATGGGGTACACACAAGGACACAGGACAGAGGTTGAGTCAACTTTAATCCATGTCAACTGGCTGCAAGTGTGACTTAGTTATTGCCAACACCTGTTAGGTGCCACAGGTAAGTTATAGGTGCTGTTAATTACACAAATTTGAGAAGCATCACATGATTTTTCGAACAGTGCCAATACTTTTGTCCACGCTCTTTTTTATGCTTGGTGTGGAATTATATCCAATTTGGCTTTAGGACAATTCTTTTTGTGTTTTTTCATTTAAGACAAATTAAATGAAGATAATAATACCAAAGAATTTGTGCTTGCAATCATTTTCAGGAAGAAACTGAGTATTATCTGACAGAATTGCAGGGGTGTCAATACTTTTGGCCACAACTGTAATTATTATCATACACTTCACATTTCAAGACAGCCCTAATTATCCCAGAAACAGTCACTTTGGGAGGCTTTTCATAAGCTCCATCCACTCCGTGGTCCACATTGAAGGATTAAGTGGTTTAAAGGTGGCCAAGGCCATCTACAGTTCAGACTATGTGGACCGACCGATCACATGTCGGTGGCAGGTCACTTGTCAAGTGACAGTTTACGTGATGAACACGGTTGCTTGGGTACTTATTTGAGAGACAATATTAGGCTGGAAAGAAAGCAGTGCCCATACAATTTTTGTTCTTTTATTACCATATGTGGGATTTAACCCTTCAAAATGAGTACAGAACACACCCCCCCAGGCTAATAAAAAATACACAAGGCATCAGTTACTGTTTGTACTAAGGAATCATATTATAGATTATAAAAGGAGGTACTATATAAAATAAAGTAGGCACTATACATAAGTCAGGGAAGTATGTAACAACATGTTGTGCTGCACTTAACAAGCAAGGAAATTATGTAATAAGGAATGACACTATACATAATAAGAGAAGACATGGCATTAAAATAGGGTGTTAGGTATGATTAGGAAGGACAATATACACTGCTCAAAAAAATAAAGGGAACACTCAAATAACACATCTTAGATCTGAATGAATGAAATATTCTCATTGAATACTTTGTTCTGTAGAAAGTTGAATGTGCTGACAACAAAATCACACAAAAATCATCGATGGAAATCAAATTTATTAACCAATGGAGGCCTGGATTTGGAGTCACACACAAAATTTAAGTGGAATGTAATGTCCTTAAAACAAGTCATATTGAGGATCAGTATTGTGTGTGGCCTCCACGTGCCTGTATGACCTCCTTATTGTATAATGCCTGGGCATGCTCCTGATGAAGCGGAGGATGGTCTCCTGAGGGATCTCCTCCCAGACCTGGACTTAAGCATCCGACAACTCCTGGACAGTCTGTGGTGCAACGTGACGTTGGTGGATGGAGCAAGACATGATGTCCCAGAAGTGCTCAATCGGATTCAGGTCTGGGGAATGGGCGGGCCAGTCCATAGCTTCAATGCCTTCATCTTGCAGGAACTGCTGACACACTCCAGCCACATGAGGTCTGGAATTGTCCTGCATTAGGAGGAACCCTGGGCCAACTGCATCAGTATATGGTCTCAGATCTGAGGATCTCATCTCGGTACCTAATGGCAGTCAGGCTACCTCTGGCAAGCACATGGAGGGCTGGGCGGCCCTCCAAAGAAATGCCACCTCACACCATTACTGTACACTGCCAAACTGGTCATGCTGAAGGATGTTGCAGGCAGCAGATCGCTCTCCACGGCATCTCCAGACTCTGTCACATCTGTCACATGTGCTCAGTGTGAACCTGCTTTCATCTGTGAAGAGCACAGGGCGCCAGTGGCAAATTTGCCAATCCTGGTGTTCTGTGGCAAATGCCAAGCGTCCTGCACGGTGTTGGGCTGTGAGTACAACCCACGTCTGTGGACATTGGGCCCTCAGACTATCCTCAAGGAGTCGGTTTCTAACCGTTTGTGCAGACACATGCATATTTGTGGCCTGTTGGAGGTCATTTTGCAAGGCTCTGGCAGTGTTCCTCCTGTTCCTCCTTGCACAAAGGTGGAGGTAGCAGTCCTGCTGCTGGGTTGTTGCCCTCCTACAGCCCCCTCCACTTCTCCTGGTGTACTGGCCTGTCTCCTGGTAGCCTCTGGACACTACGCTGACAGACACAGCAAACCTTCTTGCCACAGTTTGCATTGATGTGCCATCCTGGATGAGCTGCACTACCTGAGCCACTTGTGTGCGTTGTAGTGTCCATCTCATGATACCACGAGTGTGAAAGCACAACCAGCATTCAAAAGTGACCAAAACATCAGCCAGAAAGCATTGGTACTGAGATGTGGTCTGTGGTCCCCTACTGCAGAACCACTCCTTTATTGAGTGTGTCTTGATAATTGCCAATAATTTCCATCTGTTGTCTATCCCATTTGCACAACAGCATATGAAATTGATTATCAATCAGTGTTTCTTCCTAAGTGGACAGTTTGATTTCACAGAAGTTTGATTTACTTGGAGTTATATTCTGTTGTTTAACTGTTCCCTTTATTTTTTTGAGCAATGTATAATAAGGGACAGCACTATACATAATGAGTGGATATTTTGTAATAAGGGATGGCACTATATGTAATAAGGATTGACAGTCTAGTTTAAAAAGAAATCAACTTATTATGCATAACACTGTCCATTATTATACTGTATAGTCACAGGCATCTAATCATGTATTCCCAAAACTTGGGGCTAGTATATGGAATTTAAAGAACCAGAATCTAATTTGTCACGCACTTATGAAATTATATGCTTCTAATTTATATCTGATGAAGGTCATTTAGACCGAAACATCAAAATTATGGAATATGCACTATTCTTTGATTTCAATTAAAATGCAACTTAGAGTGCCGGATTCCATATCTTTTATGTTACATAGAGGTTGGGACACTATCCGTGCATCTTCACTACTATTCTTCAATTCTATGATAAAAGATGATGCAATTCATAATAAGGCAGAGTACTATGTAATAGGGGACATCACTATACATAATGAGAAAGTAGACTAAACAATAATGGACAGTGCTATACATAATAAGTTGGTTATTTTTTAAACTGGACTGTTACTCATATTATCTCTACAGGACATACAGTATAGACACAGAATATTTACATCCAGTGTTTTAACTGTGACGTCTCATCTGACTATAGTTATTTTCCTTTATTTGCCAGCCTTAGCTTCCTGGCTTGCCAAGCTTTGTCACCAGCACTTCGGACTACTACAGGGGAAATCTAGTGATGGGGCAGGACTTGAAGCCTTGAAACATTAAGCTCCAGGAGATAGCCAAGATTGCCCTGATTATCTGTCCCTGTATGTGGAAATCACATACAAAATCAGTAGTGCATTATTAAATGTTACAGATTATACCAAGGGCATCTTGTTCCCTAAAAGCAGCAAAAATTTCTACTTCTGGCTTAAGGGCTTTGATGCAGATGTTGTTTATGACCGTCTAGCTCCTGCTTACAGAAGATAACATAGTACCAGATCAGCATGTAATAACAGGTGCTGCAGCAAGAAACTCATAGCAGGCAAGTTGCTCTAAGGGATGTATGTTTTCCTCAGATGAGGTTTGCAGGAATATAGTTATAGAAAATTAGAAATTCTTAGCCATGGGCTACTTTAAGATGGCCATAATACAGCTGTATTATGCATTTTGTGCCAGGAATGCAATTGGATTTCATCAACACAAAGCAGGAAAATGTTTCCCAGAGGCATATATTGCAATATCCCTATCTTGTATCTTGAGTAATAACCTGTAAATGCTCCATAGCTTCATTGGCAATTCTGCAAGCTTTAGACCTGAACATATTTTATATACCTACACAGGTGTTTCTCTGCTGTCTTCTATTCTGGGAAATACAGAGGTTAAACAGGCACTAAAATAAGCTAAACTACTAGGGGTTTGGCTAATAACGTGCTTGTTGACTGTTTAAGCAGAATTCTAGCTTAACTAACTGAAAGTCTACATTTGGCTCATAGCCCAGTGTTGGGCAAATGCCTTCTGATGGTTTGTGTAGACACTTAGGTCTTTCCTTGGTATGTGACTTCCAATTTCAGTTGCAATATATAATAGATCATTAATGGGAGATAGTTTCCCACGGGGAGGAAAGCGATGACAAAAATGTAAACAATTAATTTATTTTAATTTCCTAGGAGATAAACAAGAGATGAGAAAATCAATTTGCAGGACCCTGGTCCAGTGGCCACGTCAGTCATTCTTGGCCACCAGACAAACCACTACAGGAACTCCTGGCACCTCATCTGAATAGTAGGCCTTCCACGATATCATGTATGTATCATGCCACAACTATGACATTGCGCTGGGCCTGCATATCATAAAAAGGGAGTCTGGCAGGTAGGAGGTGTTCCCCTGCGCTCCTGTCCAGCTGCTACAGAATACTGACGCAGTGATTGGCTCATCTGTTATCATTTTAATGTTGATTAGTTTTATCTATAAAACTTTTGTAAATGAAATATAAATATTTATAGTATAAAGAGTTTAATAACAAGGGGGCAATGAGTAGCCCAGTCTCAAAGAACAGATCACAAAAGAATAATGCGCCAAATTAATTAATATTCTTATGCTACTTAATGAATTCAGTGCATTTTCTCAGTGGAATGTACCTTCATGCATCTGGCCAGCCATAAAGTGAAGTAGCATTTTAGGCATAAGAAATGCAGACACGTTTGTAGAATTTGACGGGCAGGCCTAGCCATGCTGTATCCCTCTCTGGGTCCTTTCAGACCATTTTGGAAGAGCTGCTTCCATGACCCAGCTGTCAGGTGACCAGGGACCAGGGGCTACTTCCCTGTCCCTACCACTAGGGAGTGCCCTAGCTTGCCCTATTCCCCTGGATGCTTCTGAAGGTGAAGATGCCGGGGCCGCCACCCTTGGCTTATTTCTTGATAGAGCCCTCCATCTGTTCTCTTCCCCCAACCAGGGAAGATGGGTGCTACTGTGCACTGCAGTGCACCAACCCGATGAACAAGGCAACACACACAAGGGTAACTGAAAATAGCAAGCACACAAATATTCACTCACATATAACAAAAGAATACACCAGGGAGTGGAGAATTGGGGAATAACCAAAGTAATAGGAGGGAAAAGAATTTTCACACTTACAAACCCATGCAACAGTCACAAATAGCTCCTCCAAAACTCCTTCTCATATAAACACCTCTCCTCTTAAGCCATGCAGCAAAAGCTATCTCTGACATGGGTTTGAATCAGGACCCAGATTATAAAGGGGATGGTTAGTGGCTAACCGAGTTCATTTGAGAGCTCAGACTTCCAGAGTTTCCAACATGGCCGATTAACCCCTGTTCTAGCAAAATAAATTAACACCATTTAAAAAGAAGTTGAAGTGCTTCTTTTCAGCATAGGAATAGGAGCAATAAGACGATGTGATCTTCTGGCTCCTCTCTGTTGTGGTAACCCCTTTGTGGTAATGACCTGGATTGGGGGGTGGTCCACTGCTTACCGCGACCAGACGACACAGACATGAGACGGAGGCAGATTTTGGTTGCAACAGGTCTGAGTTTATTGGCTGTCCTCCTGACGACCATAGCCATACACCGCAGCACCTTCACAGCTCTCCGTATTCAGGCCCGGGTACCTGCACCTTTCTTCAGTCGTAGTGACGTTCCTCGCTGATCTTTCGCTGGGGCTCCCCTAGGCCTATATACCGCCAGCGCTTCACCAGTCCGAGGTCGCCATCCAATTGGTACCCCCAGGGCCTCGTCTGTCCTGCGGTTCTTTGTGTCAGGGCCTCCCCCCTGACTGTCTCTTCCTATCAGTCCCCTGGTCGAGCTCTCCACCGTTGTCAGTTCTCTGTTATGATTGAGTCACCGTAGGATGCAAAAACAGGAATGCTAGCTAAGTCCTGAAAACCAGAGAAGTTGGCAACTATCAGATTGCAGACCCCTGAACCTATCAACACAACTAGCAGTAGCCGTGGGGGGTTCCTACGATGACCTAGACCCCTCGATCACAGCCGGAGAGATACATAGGCCTAAAGAAGGAAAGGGGAAATCTAACTGCCCCAGAGCAGACCCCAAAGCAATAGGCAGCCCCCCACATATAATGACGGTGAAGCAAGATGAAAACACTTACACAGACAGAAAGACAGGCTGAGCAAAGACAGGGCCCAAAAACTACCTAGATAGGAACGGATAGGAAGGCTGCTGTCTGCAATTTGCCAAAATCCTATCAGAGACAAAAGCCAACAAGCTGATATAAAAATGGCCCTGAAGCAACTAAGCTTCAAAAACTAAATCAGCGCTCAGGTACTTTCAGAAGACAGAGCTCTAGGAACACTGCACACTCCAGCAGGGAGTGGCAGAATCCAAAAAGCAAGAAAAACAAAAACAAATCTTAAATGCAAAAGGCAAAACAGAAAACTTAGCTTTAGGAGAGCAGGAATCAGACTGGTGTCCAAGAGTCCACAGAGAAATCACCCGCAGGGCAGAAAGGGCGTAGGCTGCCTTAAATCCAGTCAGTGACTTCACTCAGCCAATCGTCTTCATTAGTCCCAGGTGTCTGATAATCAGGCTCACTACCTTCCTTCACTAGAATAGGGAGTTCACCAGGCCTCAGTGACGGAGGGGAAAATGAACTCACAACAGTACCCCCCCCTTGAGGAGGGGTCATCGAACCCTCAACAACGCTACCAGGGCGATCAGGGTGAGCCCGATGAAAGGCACGCACCAATCTTTTGGCATGAATATCAGAGGCAGAGACCCAGGAATTATCCTCCTGACCATAACCCTTCCACTTAACCAAATACTGGAGTCTCCGTCTAGCCAGACGGGAATCCAGAATTTTCTCTACCTCATATTCCAAGTTACCTTCAACCAATACAGGGTCCGGAGGTGCCACCTCAGGCACAACTGGCTCAACAAACCTCTTCAACAAGGACTTATGGAACACATTATGGATCTTAAATGTGACAGGAAGAGCCAAACGAAAAGAGACCGGATTAATAATCTCCAAAATCTTGTAAGGTCCAATAAATCTAGGCTTAAACTTAGGAGAAGCCACCTTCATAGCAATATTTTTTGATGATAACCACACCATATCACCAATCTTAAACTGGGGACCAATGGTCCTATGTCGATTGGAAAACCGCGGGGCCTTTTCCTGGGAGAGAGATAACTTATCCACCACTTGGTCCCAGATCTAGTGCATTCTCTCCACCACAGTGTCAACACCTGGGCAGGCAGAAGGCTCCACCTGCCCTGAAGAAAATCGAGGGTGAAAACCAAAGTTACAAAAAAAAGGTGACATCAAAGTGGCAGAACTAGCTCTATTATTTAAAGCAAATTCGTCCAAGGGCAAAAATGAAACCCAATCATCCTGATCAGCGGAAATAAAACATCTCAAATATGACTCCAAGGTCTGGTTTGTTCTCTCTGTCTGCCCATTGGTCTGAGGGTGAAAAGCAGAGGAGAAGGACAACTGAATTCCCAACTTGGAACAGAACGTCCTCCAAAATTTAGACACAAATTGAACTCCTCTGTCAGATACAATGTTCTCAGGAATCCCGTGCAAGCGAACCACCTGTTGCAAAAACAGAGGCACCAACTCAGAGGAAGATGGCAACTTAGGGAGTGGTACAAGATGAACCATCTTAGAGAACCTATCACAAATCACCCAAATAACAGTCATTCTTTGAGAGACCGGCATATCAGAGATGAAATCCATTGAAATATGGGTCCATGGCCTCCTGGGGACCGGCAAAGGCATCAACAACCCACTAGAGCGAGAACAAGATTTAGACCGGGAGCAAGTCCCACAGGACTGCACAAAATTCCTGACATCATGACACAAGGTGGGCCACCAAAAAGAGCGACTCACCAGATCTCTAGTACCAAAAATACCTGGATGACCAGCCAATGCAGAGCAATGAACTTCAGACATCACTCTCTTCTTCCACTGGTCAGGAACATACAACTTTCCACTGGGGCAACGCTCAGGTTTGTCCTCCTGGAACTCTTGCAGAGCAAGTCTCAAATCGGGCGAGATGGCAGAAAGAACTACCCCTTCGCCTAAGATGGTGGCAGGCTTGGTCACCACAGGAGAATCAGCAAAGAAACTCCTAGAGAGGGCGTCTGCCTTGACATTCTTAGTTCCAGGAAGGAAAGAGACCACAAAATCAAAACGTGTAAAAAACAAGGCCCACCTAGCCTGTCTAGGGTTCAAGCGTTTAGCCGACTCTAGGTAAATCAAATTTTTGTGGTCAGTGAGGACCACAACTTGATGTTTGGCTCCCTCCAACCAATGTCTCCACTCCTCAAATGCCCATTTCATGGCCAACAGTTCCCGATTCCCCACATCATAGTTACGTTCAGATGAAGAGAACTTACGGGAAAAGGAAGCACAGGGATTCATTTTAGATGTTACCGGATCCTTTTGGGACAACACCGCTCCTGCACCAATCTCAGGAGCATCCACCTCTACCTGGAACGGGAGTGAGACATCAGGTTGCCGCAGAACCGGGGCGGAGGTAAATCTACGCTTCAGCTCCTGAAAGGAAGCAACCGCCTCCGGAGACCAATTCAACACATCCGCACCCTTCCTGGTCAGGTCAGTCAATGGTTTGGCAATACTAGAAAATTTTGCTATAAATTTCCGATAAAAATTAGCAAAACCCAAAAACTTCTGGAGGGCCTTCAAAGAAGTGGGCTGAACCCAATCATAAATGGCCTGTACCTTGGCCGGGTCCATTTCAATAGTTGACGGAGACAAAATAAATCCCAAAAAAGAAATTCTCTGTACTCCAAAAAGGCATTTTGATCCTTTGACATACAGAGAATTCTCTCTCAAGATCCGGAACACAGTCCGAACATGTTCCACATGAGAATCCCAATCCTTGGAGAAGATCAAAATATCATCCAGATAGATAATCAAAAATTTATCGACAAAGTCTCGGAAAATATCGTTCATGAAGCACTGGAAGACAGAAGGGGCATTAGTGAGCCCAAAAGGCATCACCAGGTACTCAAAATGTCCCTCCGGAGTATTAAACCCCGTCTTCCATTCATCCCCCTGCTTAATGCGGATAAGATTATACGCCCCCCTGAGGTCAAGCTTGGTAAACCAGCAAGCACCTCTGACTCTAGAGAATAGATCCGAAATCAGGGGTAACGGATACTGATATTTAATAGTAATTTTATTGAGGGCACGATAATCAATACAAGGCCTTAAAGAACCATCCTTCTTGGCCACAAAAAAAAATCCGGCACCTAAGGGTGAAGAGGATGGTCTAATATGACCCTTCTCCAACGCCTCCTTAATATAGGACTGCATAGCCTCGTGCTCGGGTACAGATAAATTGAAGAGCCGACCCTTAGGAAATTTACACCCCGGGTTTAGTTCAATTGCACAGTCATAACTCCTATGAGGAGGCAAGGACGCAGACTCATTCTCACTAAATACATCATAGTAGTCCGCCAAATAGTCAGGAACCTCATGCAACTGAGGAGAGGTGGAAAAAACCGGAGCCTCACTAAAGGTACACCGGCAACCCCAACTCACCACAGACACAGACTTCCAATCCAAAACTGGATTATGAATCTGCAACCAGGGAAACCCCAGAACAACGGCATCATGCAGACCATGCAACACCAAAAATCTGCAGTTTTCTTGGTGGTCTGGGGCGACCCGCATGACCAACTGGGCCCAAAACTAAGGTTTATTTTTAGCCAGAGGGGTAGCATCAATCCCCCTCAAAGGGATAGGCGTCTGCAGAGGTGTCAACGGAAATCCACAACGTTTAGCAAAATCCAAGTCCATTAGGTTTAGCGCTGCTCCCGAATCCACAAAAGCCTTGGCGGAAAATGTGGACAGGGACCAGATCAGAGTAATCGCCAAAAGAAACTTAGGCTGAACCCCAACCGAAAACATGTGTGCAAAGCGTTTCTCACGTTTAGGACAAACAGAAGTAACATGTGAGGCATCTCCACAGAAAAAACACAGCTTATTACGCTTTCTGAATTCCTGACGTTGCGCCTTAGACAAAACTCTATCACATTGCATAGGTTCAGACGTCTGTTCAACCGGTGGCAACACCTCTCGTGTAATCCTGCGTTCACGTAAATGCCGATCAACCTGAATGGCAAAAGACATAAAATCGTCCAGACCAGAGGGAACAGGAAATCCCACCATAGTATCTTTTACGGCTTCTGACAAACCCTTCCGAAAGAGAGCAGCCAAGGAACTATCATTCCAGGTAGTAAGGACCGCCCACTTTCGGAACTTTTGACAGTACAACTCTGCAGATTCTCGACCCTGGTTCAATGCTAACAGGGTCTTTTCAGCCTGATCAATAGCATTAGGTTTGTCGTACAGCAACCCCAAGGCTTGAAAAAATGCTTTCACATTAGTCAGAATAGGGTCATCTGGTTTCAAAGAAAACGCCCAATCCTGGGGATCGCCGCGCAGCAAAGAGATGAATTTTAACCTGCTGCGCGGGGCTCCCCGATGAGTTAGGCTTCAAAGCAAAAAATAATTTACAATTATTTTTGAAACTCAAAAATTTAGATCGATCCCCAAAAAATACATCAGGTATGGGGATCTTTGGTTCAACAGCATGTGAACGAGCAAGATAGGCGGAAATTCCTCGCACTTCAGCAGCGAGCTGCTCCACACGATCAGACACTTGCTTTATCTCCATTGAGAAAAAAAAAAAAAAATTCCCCCTACGGCCTCAGAGATATAGAGGAAAGAATATACACACTCTTTTTTTTTTTTAAACACAATTCTTTCCTGCTATTGAGTACCCCAGGATCTGCGGTTGGGCGGGTGATTCTGTTATGATTGAGTCACCATAGGAGGCAAAAACAGAAATGCTAGCTAAGTCCTGAAAACCAGAGAAGTTGGCAACTATCAGATTGCAGACCCCTGAACCTATCAACACAACTAGCAGTAGCCGTGGGGGGTTCCTACGATGACCTAGACCCCTCGATCACAGCCGGAGAGATACATAGGCCTAAAGAAGGAAAGGGGAAATCTAACTGCCCCAGAGCAGACCCCAAAGCAATAGGCAGCCCCCCACATATAATGACGGTGAAGCAAGATGAAAACACTTACACAGACAGAAAGACAGGCTGAGCAAAGATGGGGCCCAAAAACTACCTAGATAGGAACGGATAGGAAGGCTGCTGTCTGCAATCTGCCAAAACCCTATCAGAGACAAAAGCCAACAAGCTGATATAAAAATGGCCCTGAAGCAACTAAGCTTCAAAAACTAAATCAGCGCTCAGGTACTTTCAGAAGACAGAGCTCTAGGAACACTGCACACTCCAGCAGGGAGTGGCAGAATCCAAAAAGCAAGAAAAACAAAAACAAATCTTAAATGCAAAAGGCAAAACAGAAAACTTAGCTTTAGGAGAGCAGGAATCAGACTGGTGTCCAAGAGTCCACAGAGAAATCACCCACAGGGCAGAAAGGGTGTAGGCTGCCTTAAATCCAGTCAGTGACTCCACTCAGCCAATCGTCTTCATTAGTCCCAGGTGTCTGATAATCAGGCTCACTACCTTCCTTCACTAGAATAGGGAGTTCACCAGGCCTCAGTGACGGAGGGGAAAATGAACTCACAACAGTTCTCCATACTGATCCTTCTCCTCCTGAGCTCCTCCCGGGACTAGCAACGACTGGAACCCTGTCCTGTCCTATTTATCCCTCTCCTCGGGAATTTCCCTCCTGGGTTCCTATCTCCCCGCCCCCCATGACTAAGCGGTTTCTAAAGCCCTAAGCTGCTGTCAAGTCCTGAACTACGCTCTCTCCTGCCATCTTGTGGTCAAACTTAGGTACTGCACTCCTTTTCCATTTTCCCCAGCTGTTTCCCTTCTACTATTACAAGCATCCATCTTCAGTGCACCAACCATCCCTTCTCTCCCTACAGACAAGTCCGTCCATCAGGTCACCTTCCCTACACCTTGACAGCTGCTATAAACTGATGTGGAAACACCAAAAAACCCCTAGAAATTGTGCATCTTGAAGTTGCGCAAAAAGTTTACAACTTTTTGAAGCGTTTTAATGTTTTACTCTACTTAGTCTTCCGGTTCCACTTCCCAATTCCTGGTCCTTTGGTTTTACATTTCATTGACTTTAAAATCAGAAGAATAGAAGAAGAAGGCACAAAGTCTTGGTCTTTTCATTAGCAAAGCAGAGGCAAAAGCCGTTATCAACATTTTATCTATAAATTGGAAACACAAGTTGGGGTTTTGTTATCTGCAGCTTTCTGCTGTCCTAATTGTCAAGGAAAGGTCAGGATTGTAAAGATGTGTCCTGCGAATTGCTCCAGGATGTATTGCTCCTCAGCATTAAATGATCTTTTTTTTCTGTTTAATGGATGCATCCCATTGCTGATATTCTATTTTACTCCTCAGCTCATCAGATCATCAGATTGTCTCCAGCCATGCAATGAACAATAGCAAACGCTATTGTACATTAATATACTAACCTGCAACTTTATACCTTCCTTAATATTAACATTGCAAAACCAATAAGGAAAAGTTGTGTAATTGTAAAAATCACAGGGTAGATAAAGACAAGTTTATAATATGCAAATGAAAAAAAATGAACACCGCATTTTCTTAAAATCTTGATTTATTCAGAAATCCCCACAATTATACACTTTGGAGTGTTATCATCAATTTTATTAATGGTTGTATGAGGAATGTTCTGCTGAGCTGAATTTACTTGGGCAAATCATCAAGATCCGCTGTTGGCAGCTCCCTTTGCAAATGCAGGCCAATGATATCCATTTGGTGCATGATGGGGAGACAAGTCAGGAGACGCTGCAGGCCATGGTAGCAAAAATGGGCCTGGGACACTTTGGAGAAATGGTATCAATTAGATGTTGTTAATGAAATGTCCTAACCTGATGCAATTCAGAGTGGACATGTGCAAGTTTTGCATTAAATAATACTTTGTTTCCCAAAATCCCAGATAGAGTGGATTTTTTTCATAGCTTTCATCCATCACAAAGAGACTGAGCACAATGTGAGTGCAAGTTTTAATATTTTACAATACCTATGGTAGCAATTACATTGATCATTTCCTTTAAAACGTCTTGCAGAATAAAGTTGAATATAATATATTACAATATATAAACACTGAAAAAAAACACTTATGGTGCTCATCATGTATCAAGAATGAGTCGTTGTCTTTATCGTAATGGGTGCCGATCTAAAACTGCTGACCGGCAGTAAACATATATAAAAGAAGAAAAGACGATGTGTCTATGCTATTTTCTGTTTTATATCAGAATATAATAGTCTTCCGTTAGCAAGTTCTTCAATATCCTCAAAGATGTACAAGACTTGTAATATTCAAATCTGGTAAGTTACTCTCATCAATAATTGAAAACTTTCTTTATAAGTGAGGACAAATAAATCTTTTGGCCCATTCAAAATGGTCAACATTTCCTTTTTCTTGGCTAAAAGCAAAATCATTATTTTTTTTTTCAGGAAAAGAAAAATTGTGCATTTAGCCTAAATATGGTAATTGTCACAGTAGAAGAACACTCGTTTCTGTGTATAATTGCAGTAAGTGGTTTCATTTCCGTGTGCATCCACAGCATTATAGGTACATCATTTATTCACAGTGGGACATAAACACTATAGCACTTGGTAGAGTTAAATAATATTCAGAATATATTCTGTATACATAAAAGCTTCTCTGCATTCGGGGAAACCGTCTTTTGACAACCTCTGTTTCAATAGATGCAAAATGGAAAAGTGATCAAAGAAAACAGAGGTAAAATGGACATGTAGAGTATAAAGTTCCATTATAGTTTTATCAATTGTGTTAATTTATTTCACCTCTTACCTTACATTAAGGGTATGTGCACACGTTGCGGATTGCTGTGTGAAATTTTCCGCGCGGAATCTGTATTTTTTGGCAGAATCCGCAGGTCAATATCCGCACGTTTTTATGAGGATTTCCTGTGGATTTTGGGCAGATCTGGCATGCGCTTTTACACCTACGGATTCCTATAAAGGAATGGGTATAAAAATGCTGCGGAATCCGCACAAAGAATTGACATGCTGCGGAAAATAATCCGCTGCGTTTCCGCGCAGATTTTTCCGCATGTGCACAGCAGTTTTTTTCCCCATAGAATAGCATCGTACTGTAAATCATTAGCCAATCTGCAGTGGCAAATCCACTGCGGATCTGCAGCAAATCCGCAACATTTGCAAATACCCTAACTCTTTCTCTTCTCCCATCTCATAAAGCCATGACTGTTGCAAGTTTTCATCCTTCAACTTGCATCTGGAGATATTGAGTCCCCAGGTTGCTTCCTACGGAGACGTATCCAATAGCAATAACTGAAGAATCAATGACTGCCATCTAAGTTACCAAAGAAGATAAAAAGTGTAGTCAGAGAGGCCAAGGTCAGTGCAGGTTGAGATCTTTCACTAGAATGAATGGGAAAAAAAATCAGGGAGGACAACGGCCGGTAGATGAGGTCAAGACAAAGTTGGGTCAAAGCCAAAGATATGGAAACAAACACCTTCGCATAGTTCAGAAACCTAATGGACCGCGCTACTCATACACAAGAAAATGGGAGAATAGAGAAAGTGCATTGGACCATGTTGGCTTTTGAAGAGCTATAAGTTAGTACTGAATTATTTATTTTCTGTAACATGAAATTGAGGCCCAGTTAGCCTCCTCCAATGTCGTATCAGGCCTTCTCATCAGAAAAAGGGGCTGAGGATCCAGTCACTTAGGAAGAGATTTAAGGAGCTTTGGTCCAGCAGCTGTGGACAACTGACATGACCGATGGACCAAGGTTCTGCAAATCTTTTTCACCAACTCTAATAATCAGTATTCTTCAGTAGTATTAATTTTCTTACATGGGCCAAAGAGATATTTTACATCTGTTACCACCCTCCACAGCTACTATAGTCAGGAACAAACATAACATAGGTGTAGCTGGTTTAGCTGAGTGGAGGTGGGCCTGTGTAGGGGTGGATACTAATGACCTACCATCATGGCCAAGGCCAAGGCTCAGGGGAAAACCCAGAGCCAGAGTTCCTTCATTGTATTCTTTTTCCCCACCAGCGTGCAGATTGTCGGCAGGGAACATTCCTCCAGTTCCCCTGCTGGCAATAGAAAGTAGGAGGAGAGCTGACAGAAGTCACTTTAAGTTTCCTACCCACTCTCTATGACTCAGTTGGCAAAATGATGCCATTGCACCAGAAGGAGCCATTTAGCACATATCTGTCAGCCAAAAGTGGAGGGAAGTAGTTTCACATAGCATAGTTTGGAGAGTTAAATGATTATTTTTTTAACACAGTGGGGGTAGAGCACTATAGGGAAAAGGTGTGATAGAGGACATAATACAGGGGCATTTAATGAATTTGGGGATGGGAGAGAGGACATTGTACAGGGACTTATAATGCATTGGGGTAGGAGAGAGGACACTATACAGGGACTTATAATGTATTGGGGTAGGAGAGAGGACAATATAAAGGGCCTTTGAATTCGGGAGGGGGAGATAAGACACAATACAGGGTAATCGGATTATAATGAGTTTGTAGAGTGGGAGAGAGGAAAATATACAGGGGCTTATTAACTGGGAAGTGGTGAGAGGACACAATACAGAAACTTATAATGAATGGAATAGAGGACACAAGCAGGGGCAGACATATAGCCAATGCAGCTGCATTAGCGCCCGGAGGTGGAAAGGACCCTTGCAGGGCAGTTAATGAGGGCAATCTTAAGGCCCCTTTACATTTAGCGATGCACCAGCGATCCCGACCAGCGATATGACCCGGTCAGGATCGCTGGTGCATCGCTAAATGATTGCTAGTGAGCTTCCACACAGGAAGACCTCACAGCGATGCAGCAGCGATACAGCGGACGATACTTACCTTTCAGACGCGGCGATTCTGACGTCCTCCGTCCGCGTCCATGCGTCGTTCGTCCGAGCCAGCAGGAAGACCAGCAGGAAGCGCCCAACGACAAATGGAGCTGCACAATCTCGCACGATCAGCGATGGACAGCGGGGGAGTCGGTCGGAGGTAAGTATCACACATAGCGATATTGCTAGAGATATCGCTGCTGCGTCACCAAATCGGTGATGCTTTAGCGATATTGTTAGCAATATCGCTATGTGTAAAACCCCCTTTACTCTGAGAGGTCAACAGACAGCTAGCCATTATCAAAGACAGCGTGCCTTTCTCTGTGAAACAGGCGCATGCCGCTTGATAACATCAGCATGCAGTGCGCCTGTTTTATTTAAAAATTAAGGGAAAGGCAAGAAGAGGAAAGCAGGGATGCTGCAGGGGGGAGGGGAATGAGCTTTGTTTGTTTTTTGTTAATACACTGGGTAGAGGACAAGGAGGAGAGGGCTAGGATAGGATGGAATTAAGGGTTAGTAGAGAGACCTCAGGGACTTTTAATAAACAAATAGAGAGGGGAGAACATTTAATATGGATTTAAAATTAATTGGGTGGTGAAGGAGAATGCTGAGTCCCTGATAGCGTCATGCTGAATTGTAGGGTGGTAGAAGACACTATCGGGGACGTCATAATGAATAGGGAGGAGGCGGAGGATGCTCATACGATACGATACGATACACTTTATTGATCCCTGGGGGAAATTACAGTGTATAGGAATATATCCATACTGGATATAGGGCTTGTAACGGGGTCTTCTGTGCTGTAATACCTCTTACATTACCACCCCGTTTCTCAGGAGGTTCACTCTGCTTTTCCTCACTTCTGAATGAAGGACGCTGGTTTGAAAGGCTTTGTAACATGGGAACATATAAAAGATCACTGCTACTCCATGTATTTCCAGTGTGACAACATTTCACTCATCGGTCTCAGAATATATATACATACAGAGGGCAGGACAAACAATGTGTGTTGTGCCAGTAGATAACAGGCTTCAATTAAGATGCCAGATGTACATTACAATAGCCGTGGGATTTACAAAGGTGGGGGGAGGTCAGAAGTGGGATAACTTGTTTACCTCCGCCCAGGGGGTTGCAGCCAGTCGGTTGCTGCATTAAGGGCATACATCTCCTATTCGGTGTGCTGGGGGGTTCTGTAACAGGGCTCAAGTTGTATATAGGAGGCTGTGTGGGGCTCATACTGTATTTAGGGGACTCAAGTTGTTTATAGGAGGCTATGTGGTGCTCATACTGTATATAAGGGCTCAAGCTGTGTACAGGAGGCTGTGTAGGGCTCATACTGTATATAGAGGTTCAAGCTGTTTATAGGAGGCTATGTGGGGCTCACACTGTATATAGGGGGCTAATGCTGATTATCGAAAGCTATATGGAACTCATACTGTTTATGAGAGGCTATGTGGGACATCTACTGTATGCAATAGGGGCTCAAGCTGTATATAGGAAGTTATGTGGGGCTCATACTGTATATAGGAGGCTATGTGAGGCTCATTCTGTTTTTGGGAGACTATATGGGGCTCATACAGCTTATGGGAGGTTATGTGGGGCTCATACTGTATATAGGAAGGCTAGTTAGGGCTCATGCTGTATATAGGGTAGCTATGTCAGGCTCATACTGTATTTAAGATGCTCATACTGTTTTTGGAAGGTTATGTGGGTTCATGCTGTATATAGGAAGCTATATGAGGCTCATGCTGTGTATAGGAGGCTATGTGAGGCTCATGCTGTATATAGGAGGCTACATGGTGCTCATGCTGTATATAGAAGGCTATGTGGGGGCTGTATATAGGTGGCTTTGGGGGGCTTATACTGTAAATAGGAGGTTATGTAGGGTCTTATACTGTATACATATATGAAGCTTTGTGGGGGTCATACTGTATATAGGAGGCTATATGGGGACCGGAATACCGCAGGTGGGAAAGAAGTTCATTGTCTCCCAGCAGGGTTCAACTAAGTGGGGGCATCAGGCAGGTTAATAACGCTATTATCCTGCAGGTTAATAGCCTTTTTTCTAGTGACACATTCCCTTTAAGAATATGTCTCCTGTAAGGGGTTGTGAGGAAACTTTTCAATTCATCCTTACAGAATAAAGACTATAGACTCATCTGTGTAGAGATAAAGAATGTTCTATGTGAGAAACTTAGAGAAGTGTTCCTCATAAAAGACACAAGACATTCCGTGTTGTAAATCGTAATCAAATATTGTGCGGCGGTGACCGCAGACTCCATCTTTTCCTGCATTTTCTTACTTATTTTCTAGCCTTGACAAGAGCATCACAATCAGATTATAGACATTCCAATGTGCTCAATGCTGTATATGCCAAGGACTTTTATTGCGATCATGATTTAACATTCACGTCATTCTTGTGTGTTACATTTTTATTTTGTTATTTACTAGTACGTGATCGGGAGCGTCCCCCACCCCAAACTCCTTGCTTACCAATACATTAGACCAATTCCTTTTGTCTTAAGCTGCTATCAGGTAAGAATCGTCTCTGCTGCATAATGTCACTGTTGGAATGAATCACATGACAAATCCGCCGCGATAATCTTGATTACTCTGTCTCCTCCTGATTGTGAATGTAGTCATCAGACTGACTAATGAATGAGAATAAAGCACTTACTATATAAATGGACAAAGGAAAATTAACCTATGGCTTTAACGCATGGAAATATCCATTTTTCCCCAGCTTAGAAATAATTATGCGAATCTCTTTCGCCACCATATTTTTGTGACTTCACATTTTTTTAGACATCCCTCCGAATATCCCTCAGCCAATATACATGAATGCTCAGCCGAGTGTGCTTATCTTTTCAGCAAGAAGATGGAAATAAGCCACTGTAATAGGGTAATCTCCTTGTAATCTGTAGTAATCCACTCAGACATTTAATATTATTTTTATTATTATTATTACTTCTGCCATTAGGGAAGAAGCTGCAATAAACATTTAAAGGGGTTCTCTGACTTAAGCTACATGTGCATCCTCACATCACACACACTGCGTGCTGTGAGGCTTCTCTGGTGTCTGCGCCTGGAGCGTGACCGGTAGTATACGATTTGCATAGATGCAGTCACATGCCGACTAGACGTGCATGGCCTCACTCAATCCAAGCGTATGAGCGAGGCTGGACACGTTTAGTTAGAATGTGGCAATTTCTGTTTATCTCACACAATGCGTGAGATATTATAAGTACATGTTATCCGAAGTTGCATTGCAGAAAATCACATATGATCTCACTTTTGTTGCTAATTAGTGATGGCGCTAAAAAAAATGTGAAATTACTTAACATTGGAATTGCATAATATCACATTTGCTTTATGTTAGTAGATTATTTGTAATCGCCATCACAGTTGTATGAATTCTCATGTACACCGCGCTTTAGTTCAGCTCCATGAGTCTACATTAGACTTAGCGCCATGATGTCGGATAGCTGTAGGCCTTTTTCGCATGTCAATGTTTGCCATCCGTCAGCTAAATTCATGGACTGCACAATCACACATTATATTTTATGGCACTATCCACATGTCAGGATTTTTTTTTGCTTACATACAGTACAATATAACGCAGAGCTTACAATGTAAATCCATGTGAACGGCCCTTGTTTAGTTACATAGGCTGAAAAAAGACCAAGGTCCATCAAGGTCAACCTTTCTCCACCAATTGTACATTGCCACTAATTTATCTATAACCCACAATGTAATGTGTATCAAGGAAATCATCCGGCCCTTGTATAAAAGCTGTTATATTGTCGGCCATTACTACCTCCTGCGGTCGGCATTCCACAGTCTGACTGCTCTAACTGTAAAGAACCCTTTCCTAGTTAGCTTCCGCAATCGCCTTTCTTCCACCGGTAGTGAGTGCCCCTGAGTCCTCAGCACCTACCTTGGAAGGAATCAGTCATGTGCCAGTGTTTTGTACTGACCACACATGTATTTATACTTATAAATGATATCTCCTCTGACCCGTCTTTTTTTCTAAGCTAAACAAGCCCAATTTTTCCAACCTCTCCTCCACAGGACCTTCCATCCCTTGTAATAATATAGTTGCCCATCTTTGAACTGACTATATCTTCTGAATATCCATTTTAAAATGTGGAGCCCAAAGCTTGATCCCATATTCTAGATGTGGCCTCACCAGTGATTTTTGGAGGTGTATCAATACGTCGGAATCGTGGGATTTTATTTCTCTTTTTATAGATCCCAAAATTTTGTTTTCTTTTGCAGCTACTGCCTGACATTGAGTACTGCTACTCAGCTTACTTGTAACCAGAATACCCAAGTCCTTCTCCTGTTCTGTAGTCCCGAGTATTCTCCCATTTAATGTATATGCAGCAATAGGATTACTCCGTCCCAGGTGCATTACTCTACATTTATCTACATTAAACCTCATTTGCCAAGTGTTTGCCCATTCAGATTTCTTATCCAGATCATTTTGCATTATTGTAATGTCAAGGTCAGATTTTAATTTCGTACATGGTTTGGTGTCGTCAGCAAAGCCTGATGCTCTCAATCCCATCCACAATTATCGAGCTAAACATACCTCCTCTTCCATAGTCACCGCGGACCACATACACTCCATATCTCTGGAACCGTATGCTGAATATAAAGAAGGAATACTCAGGGGAGCAGCGGGGATGAAATAAGAGTAAAAACTAGTCACTTTTAACCTGGTGATGGGACCTCTTAAATGGCCATAATATACCCATGAGTGTCTTCTACTGATGCCTCAACATTCGTTTATTTATTGTATTTTACTCATTTTCTGTATGTCAATTATAATGAATTAATTCCATATTATAGATACTATCATCAATGTCCCCAATGGGGATCACAGTCTTCATTCCCTATCAGTATGTCTTTAGAGTGCCGGAGGAAATCTGAGAACCCGGAGGAAACCAGTACAGACACGGGAAGAACATATTAACCCATTACAGATGTACCTGTCAATAAGACCAGAATCACACATGCGAGGAATATGGTCGAGTCTCACATGTTAATACCCGGCACTGCCGCCAGCACTCGGATCGGAGCGTACGGGCGCATAGCAATACATGGAGCCGGATGCTCCACTCCCATGTGCCGGCGGCAGTGCCAGGTATTAACATGTGAGACTCGACCATATTCCTCGCATGTGTGATCCTGGCCTAATTCTCCCACAAGTGTCTGTTATCAATGCGCCCGTAAATTGCTTGCAAATGATGTCCCCATTTTTCTGGAGCATTATCAGATATCAGAATGCAAAATAGATGGGTCTATTGTAAAAAAAAAAAGTATTTATACAGAAAAAATACGTATTCACACTAAACGGTAGACTATATTAAGGCTTTTATTTTTAAAATAAGAAAATTGGTGAGAATGAATAGCCAATGGCAATGGTTGAATTGTGTTTTGTTTTTTATCGCATTTCTCAAAAAATAAATAAGAGATGATAATAAAAATTAAAAGTATAATTTGCCCCTTAATCCCTTCACAACACATGACGTAAACTTACATCATGTCGTATCCCTGCCTTTGATGCGGGCTCGCTCGCTGAGCCCGCATATTTCCCGACATATGATGACTGATTTAATCAGCCATTATGTGCCTGTAGCAGCCGCGGGTGGAATGGAGTTCCGTCTGCGGCTGTTAACCTGTTAAATCCCATTATCAATTCTCTAACAAGCACCGGCAGGAGAGAGCATCGCTCTGTGTTCCCATAGGCATTCCTGTGACATGATCGCGCCTATGGGTTGTCATGACAGCCAATGGTCTGCTGATGATCCCTGTGCCTGTCAGTACGATCTTCCTGTGAAAGCCAGCACGTGGCCGGTGTTCATAGGTAAAGCACATGCTATGTAAAGCACAAGCGATCGCAGATTCAAGTCCCCTAGGGGGACTATTAAATACAGTTAAGTGAAAAAAAAAGTTTTTTAAAAATATGAAAAAAAATCACAAAAGTTCAAATCACCCCGCTTTTGCTCCATTAAAAATAAAACAATGGCAAAAAAATACACATATTTGGTATCGCTGCATTCAGAAATGTCCGATCTATCAAAATATAAAATCAATTAATCTGATTCGTAAATAGTGTAACAAAAAGAACAAAACATGACATAGCAATAAAATGCAATATGGAGCAATCAAAACATTATATCTACCCCAACATGATATCAGTAAATAGTCAGCTCGGGACACAAAAAATAAGCTCTCACATAGCCCAATATCTGAAAAAACGAAAGCGCTACGGGTCTCGGAAAATGGCAGCAAAAGCATTTTTTTTTTCCTTACAAATTTCCAAATTTATTTCACCATTCAAATACCTATAAAAAACTATACATGTTTGTCATCTGCTTACACATACTAATCTGGAGAATCATATTTCCAGGTCAGTTTTACCATATAGTGAACTCAGCAAATAGGAAACCCAAAAAATTATTGTAAACTTTTTTTTTCGCAATTTTAACGCACTAGAAATTTTCCAGGACAGAATAATGCTATTAAAAATGACAACTCATCCCGTAAAAAATAAAGACGGCTATATTGATGGAAAAATAATAAAAAGTTGCGGCTCTTGGAAGAATGGGAGAAAAAAACAAAAAAGAAAAAAAAAATGAAAAAAATGAAACAGAAAAAAAAAATTAAAATTGCCATGTCATGAAGGGGTCAAAGTCCTCACACTTCTGTATATTATTATTATTATAGATTAGATTATTATTATAACTATTAATTACAAATAAAAGAAAAGTTATTGCTTTTGAAATGCCGCAATAAAAAGAATGATCAAAAATGCATGGTCCTCAAGGTTCAAAAAACGCAAGCAGTATGGAGGGGTTAAATTTGAAAAAGAAAAAAAAAGGAATGATCAGATCATTAATTTTATGGTAATACCTTGCTATACATATATAAACATACATATGTACCGCTATGTACATAAATATACATATACAGTATATATTGCTCAAAATAATAACGGGAACACAAACAGCCTGTTGCAAATGGAATAGTGTTCCCTTTATTTTTTTGAGCAGTACATATAAATATATACTGTATATATGTATATATATATATATATATATATATATATATTGCAAGATAATGTAATTTCTCCTTTAACCACTGGGGGTCAGTAATGAGCCTTTGGTCAGCCTATAATAATAATGTGGGCAAAGTTAAAAAAAAAAAAAAAAAGCAAAAGTTGCACAGAGGAGAGAATTCCTGATGCCTTGTTGATATTTCCATCACCTGTGCAATACAAAGGAAATCCTGAAAACATGACATGTTGGGGGCTGTGAGGACTGGGGTTTAGGAAACACTGCTTTGGATACATTGTAGTTATTCTCCAGGTTTGATAAGTGTGAGTCTTATAAACAGAAAACTGATGACACAGCATGTAAGCACAATGTATGTCTCACATAATGGGAACTGAAGGGCAATACGTCAGCCGCTGGATGTTCAGTGGAATGCGACTTTATTCTGCTGACCTCTGTAGCAATGAAGTGGTGGAGACCACGCACTTTACATAAGATTTCCAGGTAATGACCAGCTGAGCAGTGAGAATCTCCCTTTGGATTATCTCTTCCTTGCTGCTCTTATCACTTAGAGTATTTTAGGACTTTATAACCAGGTAAAAACTTTACCTGTAACTCTGACTTTTTGGTATAGTAAAGTAAAAAAGAAAAAAAAAGTATAGATAGGATATAATTGTTCAAAATGTTTTAATATTGTAAATATTTGAAGTTTCCCTAAAATATCAAGTCTGCAGCATCTGTTCCTATGAGTATGCATTACACAAATTTTTGGGGGGCATTTGAGTGATAGCTGGGGGTCTCTGGACCCAGACCCCCACTGATCTACTTGCAATTAAAAAGGCACAAATATACAGTATATAGAAAAAGTTATTTAAGGTTTACACGCTCTTTAACTGCTTTTCGCTGCCCTAGCGGCCACTCACAGTTTGAAGGAAAGAAAGTCGTCACGTGTAAAATTAGGCTCCATTTTCTTCCACGCTGTAATAGAAGGGACAGCACCACTACAGGTAGCAGTGAAACTCTCCGGCCCATATATACAACAGGCTTTAAATAATATAATTGTGTGTGTACAATAAAACATCCAATAATAATGCATCGGAGACACCAGCCCACACAGCCGGAGATAGGAGAGTTTGTCCTCAGTGAACCTTCCACACATTAACCCATCCAATCTTGCAACTTTAGCCTCCATTATAGAAGAAATAATTGAGGTCATTAAACCTCGTCGTAATACATATAAGTCTAGGGTCTGATGGCGTTACCGGTATGTATAATACGAATGTATTGCCGTACTTACAGGGGTCCTTCCCCGATGAAATGCTCTCTGCCACCACAGTGGCTCTCCCTAAACCTGGAGCCTACACCCCTGCCAACTTTCCGGGTATATTTTGATAAATACAGATATGAAGATTTATGCACAAATCAAACAGGATGTTTAAGATTATCCCCAGCATCATCTCATGTAAGTGGGCTCAGATGGTACCTGCAGCCTACCCAAAAGCCTTCTCTGCTCCTAGCCTTGGAGAACCTGTTCGGCAAGGTACACTGGCCATATTCCTTGAGCAAAGTTGAAAAGTTTGATTCTGTAGGTTTCGTTAGTGTACTAAGATTCCTTACACTTTGGTATTTGCAGGAGGGGTGCTTTATAGGTAATGACACCAGTCGGGGTTGTACAATGTCTCCTATTTGCTATAATGATGGAGCCTTTTGTGGCCTTAGTCAGGGCATACAGGGATGGGGTGCAGATGGATGACACATAAAATGTGGTTTTATGCCAATGATGTGATTTTAGTGTTATTACATCAGTCCACATCACTCGCTGGACCTGGCATCCACCCCGATGGTCTCTGGAAGAGTATCAAATTGCAAAGTGAATTCCTCAAAAACTCAAATTTCAAACATGGGGATAAATCTAATGTCCACTCAGTGTTCTTATGTCTGGAATATTGATTAAAAAATTTCATTTTTTGGCATCCTGCATAATGTTGATTGGTTTGGTCTCACAGGTGTCAATCACCATATGGAGGCGTCTGATGAGGAATTCTTCCGATATACAGTATATATATATATATATGCGACAGAATGATTAGGCATCATATCTTCGCATCATTACTCTGAGCCTTATTATTATTATTATTATTATGCATTTATATAGCGCCATTTATTCCATGGCGCTTTACATGTGAAAAGGGGAAATATAGACAAGTATAATAAACATGTGAAAGACAAGGGACACACAAGTACATAAGGAGAGGGGACCCTGCCCGCGAGGGCTCACAGTCTCCAGGGATGGGTGAGGATACAGTAGGAGAGGGTAGAGCAGGTCTTGCTGTGGTTCAGTAGACCGAGGATCATTGCAGGCTGTAGGCTTGTCGGAACAGGTGGGTCTTCAGGTTCTTCTTGAAGGTTTCCGTTGATGGTGAGAGTCTGATGTGTTGTGGCAGGGAGTTCCAGAGTATGGGGGAAGCACGGGAGAAGTGTTGTATGTAGTTGTGGGAAGAAGAGATAAGGGGGGAGTAGAGAAGGAGATCTTGAGATGATCGAAGGTTGCGTGCGGGTAGGTACCTAGAGACCATGTCACAGATGTATGGAGGAGACAGGTTGTGGATGGCTTTGCATGTCATGGTTAGGGTTTTGAATTGGAGCCTCTGGGCAATAGGAAGCCAGTGAAGGGCCTGGCATAGGGGGGAGGCTGGGGAATAGCGGGGAGACAGGTGGATTAGTCGGGCAGCAGAGTGTAGGATGGACTGGAGCGGAGCCAGAGTGCTAGAGGGGAGGCCAGAGAGTAGGAGGTTGCAGTAGTCGAGGCGGGAGATGATAAGAGCATGCACTAGTGTTTATGTGGTTTCGTGGTTGAGGAATGAGCGGATCCGGGAAATATTTTTGAGTTTGAGGCAGCAGGAGGAGGCGAGGGCTTGGATATGTGGTTTGAAAGAGAGCGCAGAGTCGAGGATCACCCCAAGGCACCGAGCGTGCGGAACTGGGGAAAGAGAGCAGCCGTTGACATTGATGGATAGGTCTGGTGGAGGGGTAGAGTGAGATGGGGGAAAGATGATGAACTCTGTTTTGTCCATGTTCAGTTTGAGAAAGCGAGCAGAGAAGAAGGCTGAGATAGCAGACAGACATTGTGGGATTTCAGTCAGTCAGTAAGGAGGCAAGGTCGGGTCCAGATAGGTAGATCTGCGTGTCATCGGTATAGAGGTGATACTGCAAACCGTGGGATTCTATGAGCTGTCCCAAGCCGAAGGTATAGATGGAGAATAGTAGGAGTCCTAGGACAGAGCCTTGGGGAACACCGACAGACAGGGGGCGAGGTGAGGAGGTGATGTGTGAGAGGGAGACACTAAATGTTCGGTCTGTTAGGTATGATGAGATCCAGGATAGGGCCAGGTCTGTGATGCCAAGAGATGAGAGAGTCTGTAGCAGGAAAGAATGGTCTACGGTGTCGAAGGCAGAGGACAGGTCCAGGAGAATGAGGACAGAGTAGTGTCGCTTGCTCTTGGCGGTTAGTAAGTCGTTAGTGACTTTAGTTAGGGCAGTTTCAGTTGAGTGATGCGGTCGGAAGCCAGATTGTAACCGGTCAAAGAGGGAACAGGAGGAGAGGTGGGAGGACAGTTCAAGATATACATGCTGTTCCAGTAGTTTTGAGGCATAAGAGAGAAGAGATATTGGGCGATAGTTAGACACAGAGGATTAGTCAAGGGAGGGCTTTTTGAGGATGGGTGTGATTGAGGCATGTTTGAAGGATGAGGGAAAGACACCATTTGTGAAAGGTTGAAAAGGTGTGTTAGAGATGGGATGAGGACTGTGGCCAAGTTAGGGATGAGGTGAGACGGGAGTGGGTCGAGGGCACAAGTGGTGAGGTGTGATCTTGACAGAAGGGTGGAGAGCTGATCTTCTGTCATGTGGAGAAGCTGATTTTTGCAGAACAGGGCTGAGCGGCTAAGAGGGGCATTGGGGGCTGCGGGCCAAAGTTTTGTCTGATCATGTCGATCTTCTGCTTAAAGAAGGAGGCAAAGTCTTCAGCAGAAATGAGAGGAGGGGGAGGAGGTGTTGTGGGACAGAGTAGAGAATTGAAAGTGTTGAAGAGCTGTTTAGGGTTGTGAGACAGGGAGGATATGAGAGATGCGAAGTAAGTTTGTTTTGCGGCAGAGAGCGTGGACTTAAAGCTGACAAGGGACTGCTTGTATGCGTTGAAGTGCTCAGTAGAATGGGTTCTCTTCCATCTCCGCTCAGCGGCCCTGGAAACTCGTCTCAGTTCTTTGGTCAGGCTGGTCAGCCAGGGTTGCCTGTTGATTGTTCGAGTTTTGCTCTGCGTGAGGGGGGCAGTCAAATCAAGTGTTGCTGTTATTGTGGTGTTATAAAAAGTGGCAGCAGCATCTGTGTCATGAAGAGAAGCTATGTCTGTAAGAGGGAGAAGGGACTCAGAGAGTGATTGTAAATTGAGGTGTTTGAGATTCCTGCGAGGGTGAGCGAGTTTATGGAGCGGGGGTTGCGCAGTAGGAGAGGAGAGGGAAGAGAATGTCAGTAGGTTGTGGTCAGACAGGGGGAGGGGTGAGTTATTGAGATTAATGAGGGAACAGAGACGAGTGAAGATAAGGACCAGTGTGTGACCATCTTTGTGAGTGGTCACAGAGGACCATTGAGTGAGGCCGAGGGAAGCTGTGAGCGATAGAAGTTTAGAGGCAGCCGGGGTGGAAGTGTCAATGGGGATGTTGAAGTCACGCATGATGATGGTGGGGATGTCAGCAGAAAGGAAATGGAGTAGCCAGGTGGTGAAGTGGTCGAGAAAGGTGGAGATGGCTAGTTCTGGGGGGCGGTAGATGACAGCCAGTTGGAGGTTGGAGGGGGAATAGATGCGGACGGAGTGCACCTCGTACGAGGGAAGAGTAGTGGAGGGTGGCAGAGGAATTGGGGTAAAGGAGCAGGTTTCAGACAGGAGCAAGCCAACTCCTCCACCACATTTGTTGCTGGGGCGAGGGGTGTGAGAGAGATGGAATCCGCCATAGGAAAGCGCAGCTGGAGAGGCTGTGTCAGAGGGAGTAAGCCAGGTTTCAGTGATGGCGAGGAAGGAGATTTTGTTGGTGATAAAGAGGTCATGGATAAATGATAGCTTGTTGCAGACAGAGCGTGCGTTCCAGGGCTCCAGGTAAGGGGGTTGAGGGAGTGGGGGCTGGATGAATGGGTATGAGGTTATCATGGTTGCGAGGACATGTAGAGGATGGTGGGAGGGTAGTAGAAGTGAGTGTAGGGATGTGTTGAGGAGGGCCAGGATTTAGGGATACATTGCCAGCAATAAGGAGTAGTAGACAGAGCATTAGAAGGTGGGGTCAGGATAGGACATGATGTGGCCGTGTGTGTCTGGAGAAAAAGGATTGTATGTGGAGGAACAGTTGTGAGTAGAAGGTTAGGTGGCTGGGGAGAATGGAGGGGGAGATTAATAGTTCCTTATTAGCAGGGGGGATTGCAGGAGTTAGGGAGAAATAGAGTAGTATGGGGGTGATAGTAAAAAGAAGGTGAAACATTGTTGTGGTGTTATAGGCTGTTACCTTGCAGTCAAATTCCAGTCCAATTCTAGTCTAATTCAGAGTAGCGTACTTAGAAATCAGTACTTTGAAATAAGGATTTTGAAATTGATGGAGCCAACTATGTCTGGAGCAGACCCATGCTGCTGAATATATGTGCAGCTAAAGACAATCATGTGTGAGTGAAAGTGGGGTGTGACTGCCCAGGCCAAATGCACAGAGTTAAGCAGCGGTTATAAAAGGGGGAAGGGGTTATACAGACCACTTAGATGTGTGGCAAAGATAACAAGATGGAGTACAATTATGGATACAAGAAGATGGGTAAGCAATGCATACCATATAAAATACAATGCAGTTCACATGGGGCATACAGGAGCATGGGAAAGTGGTGGATATTCAGCAATGCATACCATATAAAATATAATGCAGTTCACATGGGGCATACAGGAGCATGGGAAAGTGGTGGATATTCAGCAATGCATACCATATAAAATACAATGCAAAATACTTATGTAAAGCCTCTGTCCCTACTGACTCTACTATTCTATCCCCAGGTCAGCAGTGTATTGTGGATAGGCCTCTTGCTCGTCTAGATCGGAGGAAGGAAAGCACGCACGGCATTCTCGTGTATCCTGTGTTTAACTGCTATGAGGCCACTTCAGCACACACATGCAGGACGTGAATAATTTATTGCACCAGTTTATGATTTTTTTTAAGAACCTGATGTCAATTTATTGGGAATATAAGGCCTCTTTCACACATCAGGTTTTCGGCGTCAGGCGCGATCCGGCGCTTTTGACAGAAACCGGATCCGGCGAAATGCAATGCCGGATCCGGTTTCCCCCCCATTGACTTGCATTTTCGCCGGATCGCGCCGGATGGCCATGCGTTTCATCCGGTTTTCGCCGGATCCGGCAATGTGTCGCGATCCAGCGTCTGGAAAAAACGGCTACTGTAACGTTTTTTGTCTCCGGCGAAAAAGCCGGACACGCCGGATCCGGCGCTTCCGGCTTTTTCACACAATGAAAGCCCATGAGCGCCGCAATGCGCCGGATCCGGCGAAAGCCGGATCCGGCGGCCGGATCCGTTTTTTTGGTCTGAGCATGCTCAGTAGCTCTGCCCACAAGACATATATAAAAGCAAGACAGTGGGACCCACAGCCACACCCAACATGCCACCCAAGAAAGCAACCAAGCGAAGCAGGAGAAGGCAGGAGACCACTGCAGCACCATCAGCACCATCACCACCCCAAATGGAGCAGCAAATAGAACATGCTGAGGAGGGGAGGCCAGCAGCAGATGAGAGACGGTAATTATCAAATCACCCATTCCTCCAAACTAGGGCTATTGAATATCAAGATATTCATTAGCCCTTTGTTTCTCTTTATTCAACAGCCGCCCAATAGATGCAGCAGCAGCAGCAGCAGCAATGGCAGCAGCTGGAACACCACCCACAGGCATGGAGTGTGGCCACCAGGAAGACAGCACATCATCTTCTGGGAGCCCTCCCTCGCATCGTCAGCGTTTGACGGTAAGTTTTTATTTCCAAAATCCATCTTCTCTGTAATATATGTCTATTCATTGCCTTTTATTTCAAAACAGGAATCACAAGATGAAGAGGAGCTCCCAGAAGAAGAAGGAAGGGTTGGACTGACACCTGGAGTGGGCTCACAATTGGTAAGTTTTTTGCATCAAACGCAGAAACACAACATCACACTACACACAACACATAGAAAACAATGTTCTGCAGACCACACACAGCAAACAAATGCCTACATCCAAAGACATAACATTTTTTGTTTTCTTCTCTAGTCTTCCCAATCTGGTGCTCGGCCAAGAGGTCCTCGCAGTGCCTCCCAGGGTCGTCGGCGACAGCAACGCGGCGGTCACCAGCGTGTAAGTATAAATATTTTTGCTTTGTTTTTTTGCACTTTTTATTTCATTTCTTTTGTGGAGGCTAATTATGTTATTTTTGTCTTTTTCTTTAACAGCCTTCACAGCGTGCTCCCGACTCTGACGGTGAGGATGGAGGACTCGATGTGGACCACCTCATCGATCTCGTCAGAGAAAGGGAGCCGCTCTGGAATATGGCTGACCGCCGCCACGCTGACCTTATCGTTACCTGACGACTCTGGGAGGAAATCTGTTCGCTCCTTGTGGGCCGCTGGGAGGACCTCGATGTTCGGGCCCAGATTACAGAGCGTAAGTATATACAGTACCGGTTGCTTGATGTAAACCAGTGTTTCCCGAACTCCAGTCCTCGTGGTCCCCACGGATCATGTGTTCAGGATTTCTATTTACTATGGAAATCCTGAAAACATGACCCCTGGGGACCATGAGGACTGGAGTTTGGGAAACACTGATGTTGTATACTAACCACTCCTTTCTCGTTTCAGGGAACAGAATTGCGAATCGGTGGCGGTCTGTGAGGGATCGTTTCAAGAAGGAGTTCAATAAAGAGATGCGGGCCCCGAGTGGATCTGGAGGACGCAGGAGCAAGTACAAGTACGCAGAAGCCCTGTCGTTCCTCCGGGAAACAATGGTCACCAGAAGGTAAATATTACACACCACATGTGAAAAAAAATGTTAGATGTAAATTTTTTTTTCAGCCAGGGCCATACCATGTCAGTATTTTAATTGGTTTTTTTTCTCTTTATTCCACAGCACGGTGAGCAGCACTCGGGAGCCTGCACGATTGGACCCTTCTGAGGCGATCCCTGAGGAGACTGGCACCGAGGGACACCGACCGCCCCGGTACATCTGCACCTTCCCAGCCTTCCCACACATTCGACCCATCTGTCCCATCCACCAGCACAGGAGCATCGTGGCCGCCTACATTACATGAAGCTGCTGGTGAGGAGATCGCTTTCCCTTTACCCCACCCTTCTGCCCCTGCCACCTCTAGTACACCTGCGGGTACTGGGCGGCAGCGGCAGAGGGGTCAGGAAAAGACTTATGCGCCAGAGTTCTTGCATCTGAATGCATCTTTCCAGAACTGTCTAAAAGTCTTGTCAGAGCAAATCTCCGCAGGCTATCAGCAGATCAACTCCAGCATTCTGGAGGTGAAGACACTTCTGCAAACCATGCATTCAGAAGCAAGATCTTCGCCAAACCACACCTTTTTCAGGTCTGTTGTGGAGCGCATGGAAACGCTCTCTCCTGCCCAGCAGATGCATGTAATGCATTCATGCCACGCTGCTCTCCAGCAAGTTACCTCCCAACCTCCTCCTCCCACCACAGTAGTTCCTCCACCTGCACCCCCTCCAGCCACTTTCCATCCTCCCCCTCCTATTATATCTACACCCCCTCCAGCCACTTTCCATCCTCCCCCTCCTATTACATCTACACCCCCTCCAGCCACTTTCCATCCTCCCCCTCCTATTACATACCATCCACCTCCAGCCACTTTCCATCCTCCCCCTCCTATTACATACCATCCACCTCCCAGCACCATCCACCTCTCCAGCACCATCTACCTCCCCAGCACCATCCACCTCCCCAGCACCATCCACCTCCCCAGCACCATCCACCTCCCCAGCACCAGCAACCTCCCCAGCACCAGCAACCTCCCCAGTACCAGCAACCTCCACAGTACCTGCAAACTCCCCAGTACCAGCAACCTCCCCAGTACCAGACATCTCCCCACTTCCAGCAACCTGCCCCATACCAGACATCTCCCCACTTCCAGCAACCTGCCCCGTACCAGACATCTCCCCACTTCCAGCAACCTGCCCCGTACCAAACTCCTTCCCCATACAACTTGCAATCAACATCATCTGCTCCTACAGTCCCTGCCCAACCCTCCACTCCACCACCCACCACCTCTTCTGCTTCCCACATGTCCACCCATTCTGTAGTTTTTTCCACATCTTCACCTCTAACTGTTCCTTCCCCACCACGATCCCAGTCCTCTCTCCACACTCCCAGTGTCGAAGTGTCCCGCAGCCCCTCCAGCAGTATTTCCACCACACACTACACAGATTTATAATGTGTGTATTTAAATAAAAATGACCAGTTTTATGGTTTCAGTTTTATAGTTTCAAAGTTTTATTAAACAAGTTTATTAAAATTTTAAAAAAGTTTACTAAAAAAAACATTTTTCAATAAAAGTTAAATTATTTTACACTGGTTGTCTGTCATTTCTTTCTGCGGCGAAAAAGGTTAAATACAGGGTATTTAAAAGGTGAAATGGTATTCAAAACTAGGTATATAACTGTGGGTAAATTTTAGCTTTTTGCCACAGTTGTGTTCCTGGTTGTGTTTGAAGCAAAGTATTTCAAATAAAAAGTTGTGTTTATTGTTGGTGATTTCCTAACAATGTACACAACTTTTGTTAAAAGGTGAAATACTTTGCATAAAACACAACCAGGTACACACCTGTGGCCTAAAGCTAAAAATAGAGACCATGACAAGATAGCCAACTTTGGTTGGCAAAGGTATATACTGTTGGTACAGAAGGTACACAAGTTTGGTTGGGCACAAATCTTTCACATTCTGTCATCCTGCCAGTGTACTCTGCCTTGAGGTGACATAAAGTATAGTGCAAAATTGTCCCTCATTACTGAAACCGTCACAGAACTTCTAGTGGTAATGTCATGGTAATCTTGCAAGGTGGTTTCTTCAGAGGTGTCCTCAATGGAAATGGGTTCCTTGCAGATAACAAAATTGTGGAGTACCACGCACGCTTTGATCACCTCGTCCACAGTTTCTGTCTTGAGGTTGATTGCAGTCAATAGGACCCGCCATTTGGCTGTCAGAATACCAAAGGTACATTCAACCATTCTTCTTGCTCTTGTGAGGCGGTAATTAAAAATGCGTTTTGGTCTTGTCAATCCTCTGCTAGAGTACGGTTTCAAAAGGTGTTCTGACAGCTGTAAGGCTTCATCCCCTACACAGACAAATGGCATAGGTGGACCAGATGTTTGCGGCAGCGGTCTAGGTGGTGGGAACTGGAAGGTGTTTCCATACAGTTTACGCCCCATGGCAGACAGTTTGAAAACTTGAGAGTCATTGGAGCGGCCATAGGCCCCAATATCAACCGCAATAAATTTGTATTCCGCGTCAGCGATGGCCATGAGGACAATTGAAAAATATTTCTTGTAATTGAAATATTCCGATCCCGATCCAGCTGGCTTTACAATGCGGATATGTTTCCCGTCCACAGCGCCCAAGCAGTTTGGAAACTGACATATCTGTTGAAACTTGTCAGCAATTTCAATCCACCTCTCTGTTGTGGGCTCTGGTAAAAACTCTTCAGCTAAGGAGTCCCACAGTGCACGGCATGTGTACTTCACAATTCCAGATATGGTGGAAATCCCGAGTCTGTACTGGAAATGCAGTGACGAAAGGGATTCTCCAGTTGCAAGAAATCTGTGGGGAATTAAAAAACAATAAATTAGTTTTAAATCACAGCATTACATACCAAAACTGACCTATAACACTTGGAGATACAAACTACCACCAACAAGATTGCAGTGAAAGTGTGCTCTGATGCGATCATATCCAATAAATGTGGCTTACCTTAAAGTCACCATCAGACGCTCTGCGGGTGAAACAGAGAAGCGGCAATAGGTGTCCGCTTTTCTTATGAGGTGTGCAATGCGCTCCACCAAGTAATCAAAATTCTCCATTTTCATCCTAACATATCCAAAAAATTTATCCGGGTTTCGTCGAAGGTCCATGCATAGTGTAGAATAGACCCCACGCGTCATTCTCTTGGCTGTGATGGGGTGGATCCACAAACGTCGTCTACGATGCCTGATGCGCTGCTGTCTCGCTCTCTCCTTCTCCAGAACAATCACCCTCAAAAGATTTGCCTCCGCTGTAAAATCCGCCAAATTCTTCAAAATATTTCCAATGACAACATCCATCTTCGCCAGTAACTTGCTCTTCTCTCCAACCTGCACTTTCTCCGCTACAACCTGTCAAAGAAGGGCTGTAGGAACATGCTATATATAGTTTTCCAGTAGCCAATCCCGTTCGGAAGGCCACAAGGGTCAATTTTAAAAACCGGATCCGGCGTAATCCGTCGAAAAACGGATAGAAAAACGGATGAACCGGATGAGACGGATCCGGTTTTGTCTGTCAAGAAAAAGACGGATCCGGCAGAAAACCGGATCCGTCACATCCGGTTTTACGAAACATTTGCCGGATCCGGCGTTCCGGCACGACGCCGGATCGCGCCTGACGCCGAAAACCTGATGTGTGAAAGTAAGCTAACCACAGTAGAGTATAACAAGAGGCACTTAAATCATGGATGGAGGTTATTTTAAATATGGAAGGTCAGATATATGGAATCATATCGAATATTATGTTTTCTTCTATATAAGTAAATGTGGAAAATGCTCAAGGAGGAAATGTTAGTCCAGGACCCCTTGGCTTTACTGCTGTCCTGAGCGCTCTTTATTAGAGTTGAGCGGAACGGGTCGGTCAAATTCAAAAGTCGCCGACTTTCGCTGAAATAGGGTTTCGCCGATCGAAACCCTACCATAGCGTGAGGTCGGCCATGCGGTCGCCGACTTGAGCGCCAAAGTCACTTTCCCATAAAGCCTTCAGCGCATTTTCTCAGCCAATCATCAAGGACGCACACTGTGGGCAACGTGATGACATAGGCAGGGGCCACCACCATCTTAAAGAAGGGCATTGCAGTGATTGGCTGGCTTTGTGTGGCATCACTGTGGCTATAAAAGCCCTGAACGCCGACACCCATCTTACTTCTGCCAATCTTAGCATAGGGAGAGGTTGCTGCTGGTCGTTCGCAATAGGGAGAGTGTTTAGACAGGGAAAAAATATATATATGTGCTTCTGCTGATAGTGATTTTCACTGTACAACACAACAGTTAGTGTGCAGTGACAGGGGAGGATATTTTTGTGTGCAGCAGCTCTGGTGGTTATTAGGCTGCCTTATAAGGGTACCTGAGAGCCTCACTGCTGTGCAAACTGCTTTTTTAAAAGCAAATATACGTGTATTCCTTTTTTCTGCACAGTTAGCGAGAGTTCATTTTTGCACACACCGTGTAGAGGTGTACGCTCCTCACACACTACCGTGTATCATCTGGTATCACAGACAAATATATGCTATCAGTGTGTCACTCTGTAAATAGATAGACGGATATTTTCAGTTTCCCATACATACACTGTCTAGAGCTGTCCGCTTATCAAACAGTATTGTATATCTGCTGTTTGTATTGTGCTGAAATCTATACAGAGACAGTGTCTGTGTGTGACTACGGAAAAAAATAGACGGACATTTAAAGTTTTCCATACATACACCGTATAGAGGTGTACGCTCCTCACACGCTACCGTGTACCGGCTGGTATCACGGACAAATATATGCTATCTGTTTGTCACTCCTTAAATAGATAGACGGATATTTTAATTTTTCCATACATACACCGTCTAGAGCTGGCCGCTTCTGATACAGTACCGTATATCTGCTGGTTGTATTACGGTCAAATACATACTGGGAGAACGTCTCTGACTAAGGAAATATATACGGAGATTTAAATTTTTACCTACACCTTATACAGCTGTACGCTCCTCATACAGTACCATATATCCGCTATTATTTTTGCTACATTTTCACAAACATGAGGAAGTATACTGGAAGAGGCCGTGAATGTGGGTGGGGGGGCAGCCAGTACTGATGGTGGTGGTGGTGCATCTGCTGGTTATGCCAAAGGCACGACAGCAGCTAAGGCAGGAGGTGTTGAGCCTGCATCATCGTCTGGCTCAAGAAGGCCTGCAAGGTTACCTTTTCTTGAAGTAGGAAAACCGCTTTTAAAGACAGAGCATCAGGAACAGGTTTTGGCGTACATTGCCGAAACAGCCACCAGCTCTATTGCCTCCTCTTCTGAACGTTCCAAACCTGCAAGCACGGAGTCGTCAGTGCAGGGTTCTGGTCAGGAAAAACACCTTTCCTTGTGTCCTTCTCCCCCACCAAAAGTGAAGGATGCGGCAGCCCACACTTCAGATTACTCTATGGAGCTCTTTTCACATACCATGCCTGGGTTATCCAGTCAAATCCTGAATTTCCCAGTCCAAGATGAATCTGACATGGAGTGCACTGATGCACAGCCACTGCTAGATGATTCTGCTGGTACATTGACCCAGAGCACTACATTGCCCTCTACATAGCCAGAAAGACTCAGGTTCCCCTTCCTGCATACTATACCACCTTACACGGTGACACAGAGGAAGGTGCAGATGAAATTGAAGAGGAGGTGATGGATGACCCAGTTGTTGACCCGGATTGGCATCCATTGGGGGAAGAGGGTGGCACTGGCAATAGTTCACATAAGGAGAAGGATCCGCAGAAGGCATTAACATCGCAGCAACAGTTATCTAGCAGGCCCGTAGCTATCCAAAAACGTGGACCAAAAACCAAAAGAGTTGCAGGACAGCTTTGCCAGACGGTCAAATTAGCACAGCGTGCAAGCCCAGAAAATGTATACCATAGTAGGAAGAGTCCTGACAGAAAAAAGGACCCGTCTGTTGACCCAAAATGTTGATGATCTAACCTTCATTAAAATGAGCCATGCATGGGTTTCAAAGGATTTTGTCCCACCTTCCCCTGATGACACATAGGTTGCCAGTAAATTGCCTCGCTTTTGTCCTCCTCTTCCTTTGACTTGCCCAATTCCGCCATTTCAAGCTGCTGAAGGTCCAGCCTACACATCATCATAGGCAATTTTTTAAACCTCCCTAACTGGGCTGCCCCCCCCCAAGGGCTGGGGTCACCACCTGTCGCACCCGGGCAAGTGCCGTTGCTCTAAACAGGTGGATGGGCACACTCTTGGCCGACGGCACTGGCACAGGACCCCTTATAGTACAGACAGTGTCTCTGACGGTGGGGGGGCCCACTCGCCGTCAGACACACCAGCGCACTATGAGGGGCCCTGTGCCACTACCGACATCCACGAGTGTGCCCCCCCCTGCTTGCTCATGGCCACAGCACTTTCAAGTTGCAATAATTACCTCTCCCTGCTCCACTGCTGTGTAGTCTGGGCAGTTAAATCCTTCACAGGGACGGCCACTACAAATTTGATGTACTGATCGATGATGGTTAAGATGTATCTATGTCCTGTCCTGCTGGCCTCTACCTTAATATGATGAATGGCTACCATTTCTAATGGACATCAACTCACAATCGGATGCAGTGGTGCATTATGATCACCTTTCACAGTTTTCATAGTCACAAACATGTGAAATTCCTGCCACCATTTTTCAATGTCTCCTCTCATGCCAATCCAATTGAATCACATACGGCCTGTGACTTCTGTCTTCTGCACTACAAAGTGACCAGACAGATCATGATAGGCAGTGAGGACCATAACTACATCTCTCCCTGTGATCACAATTTGATGGAGACGAGTAACGGTGATGGTATCCACGCTACTGTGATACAGCAATCCTTTCTTCACAAAGAACCGTTTTCGCTGTCTCCACAGACAAAGTTATAGAGGATCTGCATCGCCTCTGCAAAATCTACCGGGAGGTTTTCCCATGATTAGTAATTCCCAAATTTCTGCAAACACTCAACTTTCCGTCTGTACTTGTATCCATGTAGTTTCCAGTAGCGGACAGTCTGGACTGGCTTACTGAGAATGAAATATATACGAAGACTTAAAGGTACCACAACACTGTATACTGGTGTATGCTTTGAAAACATTTCCCTTTTTCTACTTTTTAAATTTTAGTGTAATACATACAGAGCCTGTGAGTGTCTGTGTCTGACTCCGGAAGTATAGAGGGAAATTTACCATTACCCCTAGACTGGATAGATACACCTGTTATCTGCTGATACAGTACCTTTGCTATAAATTTTTAATTACGGTCTCATCCATACTGAGTGAGCGTGTGTGGTTTACTCCTTCTATATCTACGGAGATAACAATTTTTACCCTATACTATATACAGCTTGTATCTTTTTATACAGCACCTTTGTTCGACATTTAGTATTACAGTCAAATCCATACTGAGTTAGCGTCTGAGAGTGACTACGGGACTATCTATACGGACATTTAAATTGTACCCTTTAATCTATATACCTGCTATCTTGTTATCCAGTACTTTTTTTTCAACATTTCGTATTATGGTCGAATCCATACTGGGTGAGCGTCTGAGGGTGACGACGGGACTATCTATACGGAGATTTCAATTGTACACTATAAAATATTTATACTTGCTATCTTGTTATCCAGTACCTTTTTTTCAACATTTTGTATTATGGTCAAACACAGACTGAGTGAGCGTGTGAGGGTGACTCCGGAAATATATACCAAGATTTCAAATTTGCCCAACACTGTATACAGCTCTATGCTTCTATTTAGATTCTGGTGTAATCCATAATGAGCCTGTGAACATCTCTCTGTTACTACAGAAATATATTTTGAGATTTAAGATTACACCAACACTGTATGCAGCTGTACGCTTGTGTTACATTACCCATTTACAGCTTTTCATACTCTTGTGTAATCCACACTGGGCCTGAGAGAGTTTGTGTCTGCCTCCTGAAATACAGTCATATGTTAAAGTTTGGGCACCCCTATTAATGTTAACCTTTTTTCTTTATAACAATTTTGGTTTTTGCAACAGCTATTTCAGTTTCATATATCTAATAACTGATGGACTCAGTTATATTTCTGGATTCAAATGAGGTTTATTGTACTAACGGAAAATGTGCAATCTGCATTTAAACAAAATTTGACCGGTGGAAAAGTATGGGCACCTCAACATAAAAGTGACATTAATATTTCGTAGATCCTCCTTTAGCAAAAATAACAGCCTCTAGTCGCTTCCTGTAGCTATTAATGAGTCCCTGGATCCTGGATGAAGGTATTTGTGACCATTCCCGTTTACAAAACAATTCCAGTTCAGTTAAGTTTGATGGTCGCCGAGCATGGACAGCCCGCTTCAAATCATCCCACAGATGTTCAATGATGTTCAGGTCTGGGGACTGAGATGGCCATTCCAGAACATTGTAATTGTTCCTCTGCATGAATGCCTGAGTAGATTTGGAGCGGTGTTTTGGATCATTGTCTTGCTGAAATATCCATCCCTTGCGTAACTTCAACTTCGTCACTGATTCTTGCACATTATTGTCAAGAATCTGCTGATACTGAGTTGAATCCATGCGACCCTCAACTTTAACAAGATTCCCGGTGCCGGCATTGGCCACACAGCCCCAAAGCATGATGGAACCTCCACCAAATTTTACTGTGGGTAGCAAGTGTTTTTCTTGGAATGCTGTGTTTTTTGGCCTCCATGCATAACGCCTTTTTGTATGACCAAACAACTCAATCTTTGTTTCATCAGTCCACAAGACCTTCTTCCAAAATGTAACAGGCTTGTCCAAATGTGCTTTTGCATACCTCAGGCGACTCTGTTTGTGGCATGCTTGCAGAAACGGCTTCTTTCGCATCACTCTCCCATACAGCTTCTCCTTGTGCAAAGTGCGCTGTATTGTTGACCGATGCACAGTGACACCATCTGCAGCAAGATGATGCTGCAGGTCTTTGGAGGTGGTCTGTGGATTGTCCTTGACTGTTCTCACCATTCTTCTTCTCTGCCTTTCTGATATTTTTCTTGGCCTGCCACTTCTGGGCTTAACAAGAACTGTACCTGTGTTCTTCCATTTCCTTACTATGTTCCTCACAGTGGAAACTGACAGGTTAAATCTCTGAGACAACTTTTTGTATCCTTCCCCTGAAAAGCTATGTTGAATAATCTTTGTTTTCAGATCATTTGAGAGCTGTTTTGAGGAGCCCATGATGCCACTCTTCATAGGAGAATCAAATAGGAGAACTACTTGCAAGTGGCCACCTTAAATACCTTTTCTCATGATTTGATACACCTGGCTATGAAGTTCAAAGCTCAATGAGGTTACAAAACCAATTTAGTGCTTCAGGAGGTCAGTAAAAAGTAGTTAGGAGTGATCAAATCAAGAAAATGATAAGGGTGCCCATACTTTTGCACTGGTCAAATTTTGTTTAAATGCAGATTGCACATTTTCTGTTAGTACAATAAACCTCATTTGAATCCAGAAATATAACTGAGTCCATCAGTTATTAGATATATGAAACTGAAATAGCTGTTGCAAAACCCACAATTGTTATAAAGAAAAAATGTTAACATTAATAGGGGTGCCCAAACTTTAACATATGACTGTACAGTATATGCGGAGATTCAGAATGTTTACACTATACTATATATACCTTGTATCTGGTGATACTGTACCCTTTTTCAACTTTTTATTTTATTGTGTAATCCATACTGAGCCTGCGAGCATCTGTGTATGACTCATGAAATATATACGGAGATGTACTATTATCCCTAGACTGTATAGAGCTGTACGCTTATAATACAGTACCATATATCTGCTGGTATTTTGGGTCCATTTTGGTGATGCATCTGCTGGTAGTGCTAAAAGCACAATAGCAGCTAAGGCAGGAGGTGTTGAACCTGCATCATGGTCTGGCTCCAGAAGGCCTGTAAGGCTCCCTTTTCTGAGAGTAGGTAGACTGCTTTTAAAGCAGGATCATCAGGAGATGCTTTTGGCATACATAACTGAAACAGCCTCCAGCTCTATTGCCTCTTCTTCTGAAGTTTCAAAACATGCAAGCACTGAGTCGTCAGTGCAGGTCTCTGGTCAGTAGCAACCCCTTTCCTTGGGTCCTTCACCCACACCAAAAGTGAAGGATGTGGCAGCCCACAATTCAGATTACTCCATGGAGCTCTTTTCACATACCATGCCAGGGTTCATTCAAAATGGGGCCCATCATATACTGGAGCATTCCAAATGGGGAAGATTATATATGGTGCATTATTTGTGCCCATCATACACTGGAGCATCATCCATGAGGCCCATCATATACTGGAGCATTCCAAATGGGGGACATCAGACACTGGAGCAGCATTTACAGGGCCCATTATACACTGGAGCATTAGAAATGGGGATCATTATATATGGAGTAGAGTTGAGCGAAACGGGTTGAAAAATTTCAAAAGTCACCGACTTTTGGCAAAGTCGGGTTTCATGAAACGAAACCCAACCTTAGGATGAGGTCGGCCACGAGGTCGGCAACTTACGCGCCAAAGTCGCGTTTCAAAAGTTTGTTTTGCGCTCTTTTTCAGCCAATCAGGATCCACGTACACTGTGGGCAACGTGATGACATAGGCAGGGGTCACCACCATCTTTCAGAAGGGCATGCAAGTGATTGGCTTGCTTTGGTGGGCGTCACAGAGGGTATAAAAGGGCGTGCACGCCGACCGCCATCTTACTTCTGCCGATCTCAGTATAGGGAGAGGTTGCTGCTGATTCTGTAGGGAGAGCGTTAGGCAGGGAAGAAGACAAAAAAACTGCTTCTGCTGCTAGCGATTTGGCCTGCACAACACACCAGTCACTGTGTGTGCAGTGCAAGGGGAGGCTATATAGTGGTGTATCAGTGGTGTTGGTTGTTGGGCTGCCTTCTAAGGCTTCCTGACAGGCTGGCATTGCTGTTTACCCACTGCTCCGCAAACTGCTATTTTAAAAGCAATCCAATCTCCCTTATCCTCTAGTCACTTTGGTCACAGCTGTGCCATCGAGCCTGTCACATAGCGCTCAGATATTCATTGGGCCTCAAACTGCTTTTTTAAAAGCAATCCCAATTTTTTTTTTTGTCATGCTGAGAAGAAAAAAAAACTGCTTCTGCTGCTGATAGCAATTTGGCCTGCACAACACACCAGTCACTGTGTGTGCAGTGCAAGGGGAGGCTATATTGTGGTGTATCAGTGGTGTTGGTTGTTGGGCTGCCTTTTAAGGCTTCCTGACAGGCTGGCATTGCTGTTTACCCACTGCTCCGCAAACTGCTTTTTTAAAAGCAATCCAATCTCCCTTATCCTCTAGTCACTTTGGTCACAGCTGTGCCATCGAGCCTGTCACACAGCGCTCAGATATCAGTGGGCCTCACACAATCCAAAAGTGTCCAGTGTCCAAAAGTGTGTGCAGAGATTCAAAATCTCCCTTATCCTCTAGTCACTTTTGTCACAGCTGTGCCATTGAGCCTGTCACATAGCGCTCAGATATTCATTGGGCCTCACACAATCCAAAAGTGTCCAGTGTCCAAAAGTGTGTGCAGAGATTCAAAATCTCCCTTATCCTCTAGTCACTTTTGTCACAGCTGTGCCATCGAGCCTGTCACATAGCGCTCAGATATTCATTGGGCCTCACACAATCCAAAAGTGTCCAGTGTCCAAAAGTGTGTGCAGAGATTCAAAATCTCACTTATCCTCTAGTCACTTAGGTCACAGCTGTGCCATCGAGCCTGTCACATAGCGCTCAGATATTCATTGGGCCTCACACAATCCAAAAGTGTCCAGTGTCCAAAAGTGTTTGCAGAGATTCAAAATCTCCCTTATCCTCTAGTCACTTAGGTCACAGCTGTGCCATCGAGCCTGTCACATAGCGCTCAGATATTCATTGGGCCTCACACAATCCAAAAGTGTCCAGTGTCCAAAAGTGTGTGCAGAAATTCAAAATCTCCCTTATCCTCTAGTCACTTTTGTCACAGCTGTGCCATCGAGCCTGTCACATAGCGCTCAGATATTCATTGGGCCTCACACAATCCAAAAGTGTCCAGTGTCCAAAAGTGTGTGCAGAGATTCAAAATCTCCCTTATCCTCTAGTCACTTAGGTCACAGCTGTGCCATCGAGCCTGTCACATAGCGCTCAGATATCAGTGGGCTTCACACAATCCAAAAGTGTCCAGTGTCCAAAAGTGTGTGCAGAGATTCAAAATCTCCCTTATCCTCTAGTCACTTTTGTCACAGCTGTGCCATTGAGCCTGTCACATAGCGCTCAGATATTCATTGGGCCTCACACAATCCAAAAGTGTCCAGTGTCCAAAAGTGTGTGCAGAGATTCAAAATCTCCCTTATCCTCTAGTCACTTAGGTCACAGCTGTGCCATCGAGCCTGTCACATAGCGCTCAGATATCAGTGGGCCTCACACAATCCAAAAGTGTCCAGTGTCCAAAAGTGTGGGCAGAGATTCAAAATCTCCCTTATCCTCTAGTCACTTTTGTCACAGCTGTGCCATCGAGCCTGTCACATAGCGCACAGATATTCATTGGGCCTCACACAATCCAAAAGTGTCCAGTGTCCAAAAGTGTGTGCAGAAATTCAAAATCTCCCTTATCCTCTAGTCACTTTTGTCACAGCTGTGCCATCGAGCCTGTCACATAGCGCTCAGATATTCATTGGGCCTCACACAATCCAAAAGTGTCCAGTGTCCAAAAGTGTGTGCAGAGATTCAAAATCTCCCTTATCCTCTAGTCACTTAGGTCACAGCTGTGCCATCGAGCCTGTCACATAGCGCTCAGATATCAGTGGGCCTCACACAATCCAAAAGTGTCCAGTGTCCAAAAGTGTGTGCAGAGATTCAAAATCTCCCTTATCCTCTAGTCACTTAGGTCACAGCTGTGCCATTGAGCCTGTCACATAGCGCTCAGATATTCATTGGGCCTCACACAATCCAAAAGTGTCCAGTGTCCAAAAGTGTGTGCAGAGATTCAAAATCTCCCTTATCCTCTAGTCACTTAGGTCACAGCTGTGCCATCGAGCCTGTCACATAGCGCTCAGATATCAGTGGGCCTCACACAATCCAAAAGTGTCCAGTGTCCAAAAGTGTGGGCAGAGATTCAAAATCTCCCTTATCCTCTAGTCACTTTTGTCACAGCTGTGCCATCGAGCCTGTCACATAGCGCTCAGATATTCATTGGGCCTCACACAATCCAAAAGTGTCCAGTGTCCAAAAGTGTGTGCAGAGATTCAAAATCTCCCTTATCCTCTAGTCACTTTTGTCACAGCTGTGCCATCGAGCCTGTCACATAGCGCTCAGATATCAGTGGGCCTCACACAATCCAAAAGTGTCCAGTGTCCAAAAGTGTGTGCAGAGATTCAAAATCTCACTTATCCTCTAGTCACTTAGGTCACAGCTGTGCCATCGAGCCTGTCACATAGCGCTCAGATATCAGTGGGCCTCACACAATCCAAAAGTGTCCAGTGTCCAAAAGTGTGTGCAGAGATTCAAAATCTCCCTTATCCTCTAGTCACTTTTGTCACAGCTGTGCCATCGAGCCTGTCACATAGCGCTCAGATATTCATTGGGCCTCACACAATCCAAAAGTGTCCAGTGTCCAAAAGTGTGTGCAGAGATTCAAAATCTCCCTTATCCTCTAGTCACTTTTGTCACAGCTGTGCCATCGAGCCTGTCACATAGCGCTCAGATATTCATTGGGCCTCACACAATCCAAAAGTGTCCAGTGTCCAAAAGTGTGTGCAGAAATTCAAAATCTCCCCTGTCCTATAGACACCTTGTACCTTGTTTTACATACTATACAGTTTGTTGGATTTTGTCTACATTTCTACCAAAAATGAGGAAGGCTGGTGGAAGAGGCCGTGGAATTGGGCGGGGGTTGGCAGCTGGTAATGATGGTGTTGGTGGTGGATCTGATGGTAGTGGCAAGAGCAAAATAGGACCGAATGCAGGAGGTGTTGAGCCTGCGTCATCGTCTGGCTACATAAGGCCTCGAACGCTTAGTTTTCTAGGAGTTGGCAAACCGCTTTTAAAGCCAGAGCATCAGGAAAAAGTTTTGTCTTACATTGCTGACTCAGCCTCCAGCTCTATCGCCTCCTCTTCTTCAGTTGTAAAAAGTAAAAGCACTGAGTCGTCATTGGAGGCTCATGTTCATGAACCACACCTTTCCTTGTGTCCTTCACCCCAACCAAGATTGAAGGATGACGCAGGCCATACTACTGATTACTCCATGGAGCTGTTTTCACATACCATGCCTGGATTATCAAGTCAAATGGTGAATTACCCAGGCCAAGATGAATCTGACATGGAGTGCACTGATGCACAGCCGCTGATGGATGATTCTGCTGGTACATTCACTCAGAGCACTACATTGTCCTCGCAGTGTACAGAGCCAGATTCTGACCCTGATGAGACTCAGGTGCCCCTTCCCGCACACTATACCACCATACACGGTGACACAGAGGAAGGTGCACATGACATAGAAGAGGAGGTGATGGATAACCCAGTTGTTGACCCAGATTGGCATCCATTGGGGGAAGAGGGTGCTGCTTCTAATAGCTCAGATGAGGAGCATCCACAGCAGACATCGACATCGCAACAGCTGTTATCTGGCAGGCCCGGAGCACTCCAAAGACAGGTTCCAAACATCAAAAGAGTTGCTGGACAGCTTGTCCAGAGGGTCAAAAGATCACAGCGTGCTAGGCCGCAAAATGTCTGCCAAAGTAGGAAGAGTGCAGTGTGGCACTTTTTTGAACAAAATCCTCATGATCAGGCCAAAGTTATCTGTAAGAAGTGCGCAAAGACCTTTAGCCAAGGGAAAAATCTGAAAAATTTGAATACCAGTTGCATGCTTAGACATTTAATCAGCATGCACTTGCAAGCGTGGACACAACACCAAACCTCAAGTGCCACATGTGCAACTGATCACAACGAAGGTAGTCAGCAACGCTACATTGTTTCCCCCACTGTAAGCCCACCGGTTAGCACAGCAGCAAATGTTGAGGTGTCGTTGCAAGGCCACAGCAGTCAGGGAATCCAACTGTTATATCAACGAAAGACTGATTCTAGGCCATCAGAAAGAACACCAATTCCATCACCATCATCAACCCTCTCTCAGTCCGCCCTGTCCACCGCTACTTCCACCATATGCAGCTCTCAAGTCCAGCTCACCCTCCCAGACACTATGAGTAGGTCAAGAAAGTACTCAGTCTCTCATCCGCGTACACTGGGTTTGAACGCCCACATTGCCAAACTAATCTCGTTTGAGATGATGCCCTTTCGGTTGGTGGAAAGCACAGCTTTCCGCGAACTCATGGCCTATGCAGTACCACGCTATGACCTACCCAGTCGCCACTTCTTCTCTCGCAAAGCCATCCCAGCCCTCCACCATCATGTGAAAGACCGCATTGTCCATGCACTCAAGCAGTAAGTGAGCGGAAAGGTGCACCTCACAACTGATGCATGGTCCAGTCGGCATGGCCAGGGCCGTTACGTGTCCATCACTGCGCACTGGGTTAATGTGGTGGATGCAGGGTCCACAGGGGACAGCGGTGGTGGGACAGTGCTGCCTAGCCCACGGTATAGGAAACAGTTGGCTGTAGGCGTTCCACCCTCCTCCTCTTCCTCCTCCAGAAGCGAAAGCTCGTCCACAGAGCGCAGTCGTACGAGCACTCCATCTGCAGCTGCCACTGTTGCACACGATGTGTCCCCCTATCGAGCAGCTAGTGGAAAGCGTCAGCAGGCTGTGTTGCAGATGATGTGTTTGGGCGACAGACATACCGCCGAGGTGCTGGCCGAGTACTTTCAGCGACAAACTGAGTCATGGCTGGGCAGTGTACATCTTGAGGCAGGCAAGGTAGTTAGTGATAATGGCCGTAATTTTGTGGCAGCCATAGCCCTTTCAAAACTCAGCCACATACCTTGCTTGGCTCACACCTTGAACCTGGTGGTGCAGTGCTTCCTCAAAAATTATCCGGAGTTAACAGCCCTGCTCCAGAAGGTGCGAAGACTGTGCGCGCACGTCCGCCGGTCGCCTGTACACTCCGTTCGTATGCAGAAGCTGCAGCGATTGCTCCACCTTCCCAACCACCGCCTCATTGCAACAAGGTGGAACTCCACCCTGCACATGGTGGAGCGGCTGTGCGAGCAGAGGCAGGCCATAATGCATTTGTGGGAGGATACACGGCCAGGCACTTTGAGAGCAGACATGGAGTTGACAGGTGTGCAGTGGTCGAAGCTGAAAGACCTCTGTAAAGTCCTTCAGTGTTTTGAGGAATGCAAACGGCTGGTAAGCGCAGACGACGCCATCCTAAGCATGAGCATCCCACTTATGCGTCTGCTCATGCAAACTTTGACGCACCTTAAGGAGCAGGCGTCTGCAGCCAATGTTGATGAGGAGGAAGAGGAGGAGGGAATCCTTGATGACATTCAGCCATTGTCTGCTCAGGGACCTCTCCTGGACGAGGTGGAGGAAGAAGAGGAGGAGGAGGATGATGATAGGGATGATTACTTAGGGGAGGAGGATGCATCTCGTGGGGCAAGTGAAAATGTTGGCGTGGCAAGGTCTGGTACAGGGTTTGTGCGTGACTGGAGGGATGTGGATTTGCCAGAAAGTGCTCCTCCAACCAGCACTCGCAGTGCATCATTGACACCGGGAACATTGGCCCACATGTCAGATTATGCCTTGCGGATCCTAAAAAGGGACCCCCGCATTGCCAAAATGATGAACGATGACGACTACTGGTTGGCCAGCATCCTGGATCCACGCTATAAAGGCAAATTACAAAACATCATGCCACAGGAGAACCTTGACCTAATATTGGCTAATAAACAAGCAACTCTGGTAAATCGGTTGCTTGAGGCATTCCCAGCACACAGCAGCGGTGATGGTTCTCACACGAGCCGTACGGGCCGGGGGCAGCTTGGCAGAGGAGTTCGTGGTGCACACAGCAGAAGTGGCGTTGGAGACAGGGGTTTCATGACAATGTTGTGGACTGATTTTTCAAGTACCGCTCACACAACTGGTAATACAGCATCGATGGAAAGTGACAGGAGACAGCAGTTGTCAACTATGGTTACAAACTACTTTTCCTCCCATATCGATGTTCTCCCACACAGGTCATTCCCCTTTGACTAATGGGCCGCTAAACTGGACACCTGGCCTGAATTGGCCCAATATGCCTTACAGGAGCTCACATGCCCAGCTGCAAGTGTGCTATCGGAAAGAGTCTTCAGTGCAGCTGGATCAATCCTGACAGAAAAAAGGACCCGTCTGTCAACCCAAAATGTGGATGATCTAACCTTCATTAAAATGAACCATGCATGGGTTTCCAAGGATTTTGTCCCACCTTCCCCTGATGACACATAGGGTGACAAAAAAATGGCTTGTTTGGTCCACCTCTTCCTGGGACTTCACCTATTTCACCTTTTGCATCAGCTGAATGTCCAACATCAACATATGCCACTTTCTAAAACTCCCTAACTGTGCTGCCTCCCCCCCGATGGCCGGGGTCACCACCTAGCGCACGACACCGTGCGAGTGCCGTTGCCCTGGACAGGTGGGTAGGCCGACTCTTGGGCGCGGGCACTGGCACAGGTCCCTCATAGTGCAATCAAGTGTCTCTAACGGTGGTGGTGCACACCCGCCGTCAGACACACCGCTGTACTATGAGGGGCCCAGTGCCAGTACCGACTCCCACGAGTGGGCCCCCCTTGCTTGGGCAGGGCCCCAGCAATTGCAATCTTTACCTCTCCCTGCTCCTCCGCTGTGTAATCTGGGCCGTCAAATCCATACTGTGCCTGACACCGTCTGAGCCTGCCTCCTGATGTATAGACATATATTTTGAATGTGTACGCTATCCATACATGTTATCCGGGGATACGGTACCCTTTCTAACCTTTGTGCAATCACGTGCAATCCATACTGGGCCTAACACCGTCTGAGCCTGCCTCCTGAGACATATATTTTGAATGTGTACGCTATCCATACATGTTATCCGGGGAAACGGTACCCTTTCTAACCTTTGTGCAATCACGTGCAATCCATACTGGGCCTAACAACGTCTGAGCCTGCCTCCTGAGACATATATTTTGAATGTGTACGCTATCCATACATGTTATCCGGGGAAACGGTACCCTTTCTAACCTTTGTGCAATCACGTGCAATCCATACTGGGCCTAACACCGTCTGAGCCTGCCTCCTGAGACATATATTTTGAACGTGTACGCTATCCATACATGTTATCCGGGGAAACGGTACCCTTTCTAACCTTTGTGCAATCACGTGCAATCCATACTGGGCCTAACACCGTCTGAGTCTGCCTCCTGAGACATATATTTTGAATGTGTACGCTATCCATACATGTTATCTGGGGATACGGTACCCTTTCTAACCTTTGTGCAATCACGTGCAATCCATACTGGGCCTAACACCGTCTGAGCCTGCCTCCCGAGACATATATTTTGAATGTGTACGCTATCCATACATGTTATCTGGGGATACGGTACCCTTTCTAACCTTTGTGCAATCACGTGCAATCCATACTGGGCCTAACACCGTCTGAGCCTGCCTCCTGAGACATATATTTTGAATGCGTACGCTATCCATACATGTTATCCGGGGATACGGTACCCTTTCTAACCTTTGTGCAATCACGTGCAATCCATACTGGGCCTAACACCGTCTGAGCCTGCCTCCTGAGACATATATTTTGAATGTGTATGTTATCCATACATGTTATCCGGGGATACGGTACCCTTTCTAACCTTTGTGCAATCACGTGCAATCCATACTGGGCCTAACACCGTCTGAGCCTGCCTCCTGAGACATATATTTTGAATGTGTACGCTATCCATACATGTTATCCGGGGAAACGGTACCCTTTCTAACCTTTGTGCAATCACGTGCAATCCATACTGGGCCTAACACCGTCTGAGCCTGCCTCCTGAGACATATATTTTGAATGTGTACGCTATCCATACATGTTATCCGGGGAAACGGTACCCTTTCTAACCTTTGTGCAATCACGTGCAATCCATACTGGGCCTTACACCGTCTGAGCCTGCCTCCTGAGACATATATTTTGAATGTGTACGCTATCCATACATGTTATCTGGGGATACGGTACCCTTTCTAACCTTTGTGCAATCACGTGCAATCCATACTGGGCCTAACACCGTCTGAGCCTGCCTCCTGAGACAAATATTTTGAATGTGTACGCTATCCATACATGTTATCCGGGGATACGGTACCCTTTCTAACCTTTGTGCAATCACGTGCAATCCATACTGGGCCTAACACCATCTGAGCCTGCCTCCTGATGTATAGACATATATTTTGAATGTGTACGCTATCCACACATGTTATCCGGGGATACGGTACCCTTTCTAACCTTTGTGCAATCACGTGCAATCCATACTGGGCCTAACACCGTCTGAGCCTGCCTCCTGATGTATAGACATATATTTTGAATGTGTACGCTATCCATACATGTTATCCGGGGATATGGTACCCTTTCTAACCTTTGTGCAATCACGTGCAATCCATACTGGGCCTAACACCGTCTGAGCCTGCCTCCTGAGACATATATTTTGAATGTGTACGCTATCCATACATGTTATCCGGGGATACGGTACCCTTTCTAACCTTTGTGCAATCACAAGCAATCCATACTGGGCCTAACACCGTCTGAGCCTGCCTCCTGAAGTATAGACATATATTTTGAATGTGTACGCTATCCATACATGTTATCTGGGGATACGGTACCCTTTCTAACCTTTGTGCAATCACGTGCAATCCATACTGGGCCTAACACCGTCTGAGCCTGCCTCCTGAGACATATATTTTGAATGTGTACGCTATACATACATGTTATCCGGAGATACGGTACCCTTTCTAACCTTTGTGCAATCACGTGCAATCCATACTGGGCCTAACACCGTCTGAGCCTGCCTCCTGAGACATATATTTTGAATGTGTACGCTATCCATACATGTTATCCGGGGAAACGGTACCCTTTCTAACCTTTGTGCAATCACGTGCAATCCATACTGGGCCTAACACCGTCTGAGCCTGCCTCCTGATGTATAGACATATATTTTGAATGTGTACGCTATCCATACATGTTATCTGGGGATACGGTACCCTTTCTCACCTTTGTGCAATCACGTGTAATCCATACTGGGCATGAGAACGGCTGGCGAGCTGTTAAGCAAGCTACAGCACCTGTGGTTTGCACACGTAAGTTTTTCATTTTTTCAGGAATGACGGTTAGGCCTAATTCTGGAACTGCAGTTGACCTGCACTTACTGGGAAATCATTGTTCGCGGGTAATAATTGTAATCAGTGATCCCCATCACTAACGTTGTTCAGCGGGTTATCTGCACCTGTAAGCGACAAACGCTGGCCTTTTCAGTGTAGCGCACATGCAGCCACGGACATGTAAGGGCATGACACACCAGTTATTGGCCAATCTCATGTGCCAGAGCCTCACGTGTCCCTCTAGTAAGCCGGACTCGGACCGCGGGGCATGACGGAGTCTCGTTCGTTAACGGAATTAAGCTTGCAATGTGTGCATCTGTTCTGTAGCTGGCATGTTTGAGGTTTCCCAGGTGGAGTCGAATTTAACCGTAGGCTCCAACTCCTGGTGGTGCCCTTCTGGACATTCCTTTAAGGTTCAGCTTTGCAACCATACTGCCCACGTAAAACAAACACTTTGCCTTCATGAACGCTGTTTGGAGGGTCATGACTCGTGGGAATAACGCCGCCCAATCAGTTAACCTGCTAGAGAGATCGTTCGATGCTCCCAAGCATGACATCACACTCCCTAGGAGGAAGGTAATGCCACTGTGGCGATCGTACACCTGGGGGCGACACAAGTGCACTGATGCTCAGCCACTGCTCGATGAATCTGCTGGTACATTGACCCAGACCACTACATTCCCCTCGCACGCTACATGGCCTGAATCTGACCCTGATGAAACTCAGGTTACCCTTCCCATACACAGTTCCATCTTACACGGTGACAAAGAGGAAGCTGCAGATGAAAGTGCAGGTTCGGCCCACCCGCCGTCAGACACACCACCGTACTATCGGGGGCCCTGTGCCAGTGCTGTCGCCAACGAGTGGGCCCCCCCTGCTTGCTCAGGATCACAGCACTTGCAAGGTTGAAATACTGTGCAGTGAGATGGAAGATGGGGACGACGAGGAGTCCAGACTAGTACATGGATTCCATAGTGAGGAGACTTATTTCATTGTTTTCAATGTTGGGACAGCAATTTTTAGGGAGCACTATACTCTGGAGAATGATAGATGGGGCCCACCATACACTGGAACATTCCAAAGGTGGACATCAGACACTGGAGCAGCATTTACAGGGCCCATTATACACTAGAGCATTAGAAATGGGGCCCATTATGTTTGGAGCATTATTTGGGCCCATAAGACAGTGGAGCTTCATCCATGGGGACCAACATATACTGTATCATTATGTGGAGCTCATCATATACTGTTTCAAACATTATATGGGACCAATGATTCTGTATGGAGAAAAAAATGGGCCTCGTCATGAGATGTAAAAAGTGAAGTATTTTTCATTGTACTATACCGCTATTTCTCTGCCGTATCGGAGCATGATGAGTTGTGGTATGTGTTAAAGGGGCGCTCTTTCACCCAGGGCACATGAAAACCTGTAGCCAGCCCTCCCCCCCCACAACTGTAGCCAAATAACCCCCATTTTTCAGTGCGTAACTTGTATTATGAAGTTAATTAAGGTTGACAAGCTTAAGTAAGAAGAATTGATGCTTTTGGCATTCAAATGGGCACTGTAGGTGTGTTTCCTGTCCTCCTCTCACTGCCGACTTTTATTCCCCATTGACTTACATTGGGTTTCGTGTTTCGGGACGACCCCGACTTTTCCCTATAATCGGACGATCTTGCTCGACCCGACTTTTGGAAAAGTCGGGTTTCACGAAACGAAACGCAACCCTAAAAAACCAAAAGTCTCTCAACTCTAATATGGAGCATTATTTGGGCCCATAAGACACTGGAGCATCATCCATGGGGCCCATCATATACTGTCACATTCTAAATGGGGCAGATCAGACACTGGAACAGCATCTATGGGCCTATTATACACTGAAGCATTCTAAATGGGGCAGATCAGACACTGGAACAGCATCTATGGGCCTATTATACACTGAAGCATTCTAAATGGGGCCCATTATATATGGAGCATTATTTGGGCCCATAACACAGTGGAGTATCATCCATGGGGACCAAGATATACTGTAGCATTATGTTGAGCTCATCATATACTGTATGGAAAATTATATGGGAAAAATTATTCTGGATAGACAAATATATGGGGCTCATTATTCTGTATGGCACACCATGTGGTGACCATAATACTGTATGGAGTAATATACTGTCCGCTTTTTGAGCTATTGTAGAATTTAAAATAGATATCAGTCACGTCATGAAAGAAGTGAAGTATTTTTCATTGTACTATACCTATATTTCTGTGCCGTATCGGAGCATCATGAATTGTGGTATGTGTTAAAGGGGCGTACTGACACTCTTTGGCCTGGGGCACACGAAAACCTGGAGCCAGCCCTACCCACCCCACAACTTTAGCCAAATAACCCCCAGTTTTCAATGCATAGCTATTATTATGAAGTAAATTAAGGTTGACAAGCTTAAGTAATAAGAATTAATGTTGTTAGCATTGAAATGGGCACTGTAGGTGTGTTTACTGTCCCCCACTCCCTGCCGACTTTGCTTCCCCATTGACTTACATTGGGTTTCGTGTTTCAGTCGGACCCCGACTTTTCCCTATAGTCGACCGATTTCGTTCGACTCGACTTTTGACAAAGTTTAGTTTCATGAAACCCGACTTGACCCTAAAAAAGGCAAAGTCGCTCATCTCTACTCTTTATAGTACCAGCGAGGTGGGCGCCAGCTGCAAGGACAACCCAGGACCACCGACATTCCTGTCTGAGGAGTCTTGGACCTGTAGAGTTCTACAACTCCTTATGGTGAGCCGCCATATTTATTACATTTTTCAGCTTTGTTTTGAATTTTTGGAAATCTTTATTACTACATGGGGTCTTTTATCAAAACTGAATAAAAGAAATTACTGTCTTTGTAGCCCATAGAAACCCAATCACAGTGCGGCTTTCATTTGTTTAATCTAATGGTAATATCTACCTTAAATATATGGTGGAAGAGAGCCATCACAATAAGGAGCATGATTCATAATGCTCAGTTACCGGCTGTGTTATACTCAATGTGTTATTTGTTGTAAGTATTCCTCCATCAGTAGATTTAAAAAAGGAATGCTATATACAGTGTCTTCCAAAGCATTTGTAAGGAGGAAGACCGGGCTGCAGGGGGAAGGAAATGAGAGCAGGACAGGACCCATGACCTGGAGAGAAGGGGCGTGGTAAGCAGCGGGAAGAAAGAGTGTAGTGTTGGAAAAGCCAGAGAGTTCCCGCCGGAAGAAGGAGAAGGCAGGGGCTGACTGTACTCTGCGAAGAAAGGTGAATCGTGGAGCAGAGACTCGGGAGGGGTTCAGTGAGGGCTCCCGAGTAGCAGTGAACATAAAGAGAGACGGGCGCGTGGGTGCACTGGGGAAGGAGCACCAGGAGCGGTATTGTGGGGTGTGTATCCAGCTATTGGTGGGTGTGCAGTGTAGCACAAGCTGAGCAGACACTTGTGCAGAGCTTCACACTTCGGCTCTGCAGTTTAATGGACTAGGTGCTCAATGGGCAAAACCAGTGAGCGCACATTGCCGCCAGAAGCGGGACCGTGTGTTGGGGAAGCCTGAAGATACAGTGTCAGCCTCCAACGGCATTCCATCATCCATTGTACCGCATACGACTAAAGGACAGCAGAGTCGCGATAAGTTGAATTTGATAGCAAGACTGTTGCATTGTATCACAATAACACTGTTTTCACCTGATTTTCCCTTCCTGTTATCTCCCTGCAAGGAGTTTATTGCTGTAAATTAAACCACACCCTTGATAATCCTTGCTCTGCATCCTTGCGTTACTGCATCCTCACACCTACTTACACATTCACCCCCCTTGGCATTTTCCATGTTTTGGTACCTAACAACCTGGAATTTTCTGTTTTTTTGAGGGTTTGCGGAGTTCATGTAAAGAACATCCCTACAACTGTGAACACTTGGTTTTCTATTTATTGTGAAGCAAACAGCAGATAAGCCAAAATAACTGAAAACTTCAGTGTGCATAACTATTCACTCCTCTCCTAAAGTCAGTACTTTGTAGAGCCTCATTTTGTGGCAATTACAACTGCAAGTCGCTTTGGATAGGTCTCTATAAGCTTTCAACATCTTGCCACTGGGATTTTTGCCCATTCCTCAAGGAAAAACTGCTCCAGCTCCTTCAAGTTAGATTGTTTCCTCTGGTGAACAACAATCTTTAAGTCTGACCACAGGTTCTCAGTTGAATGACGGTTTGGCCTTTAACTAGGCCACTCCAAAACACAAAACATTTACGTAGTGTAAACTATAAACAGTAAAATATACCGTATATATTTTATTAAATAGCAATAACAATAAAATAGGATTACAATTCACACAAGGTGCCCATAAGACTGGGGACGTGGCAAAATACCACATATATGTGTAAATAGTTATAACCATAAAGAAACTACCAGAGGTGCTGCAATAATATAGCATCTGAATACATCAATCAAGATAACCAATGTAATAATACGCAACCCTAGTAGAAGTAGTAGCAAAATAAGAATAGCAGCCAACTAAGTAAAATTACTCAAAATAGGATAAAACCTGGTGTCATAATAGATTGTGGCTAAATGGCACCTTGTCCCTCTACCCCGACGCACGTTTCGCCCTGCTTCTTCTAGGGGTGCATAAGTATTTAGTTTATATTTATAGTTCATATATATTTATAAGTATATAGTAAGTAAACATGTTCCTCATCATAGAGACAGACCGTTTGATCTTCGGGGCGGCCTGTGGGCAGGTCTTTCCGTGGTTTCTTTTGCTAAGAGCAGGAAGATAAGCCTCTGCCTACAGTCCCGTCCCAGAGCACGAGCATCTCATTAACTGAAAACTTCTAACACTGATTACACAAGAAACACAAAATGGATTTCTTCAATACAGGTATCATTTTAGTCAGTTTAACAATGCCAAATAACAACGCCAACCTGACAATGTCTGTAGTTTACATAGCAAAATCCTGCTGACAGTTTTGCTTTAAAAGATTTAGTTAGGCTAGTTTCACATTAGCGTTTTTTTGCGCAGCACATCGTGCGCATAAAAAACGCAAAGAAAAACGCAAAACAAATGTGCGTTTTTTTTTCTTCATGCGCACGCTGATGCGTCAAAATAACGCAGTGTTACTTGCGTTTTACATGCGTTTTTGCATGCGGTTGCGTTTTTTATGCGCATGCGTTTTTAGGTGTGACATTTCACAATAGAAAAATCCTTGACCACCAATGGGTCACCAGTGGGCGTGTGTCATTGGAATGTTTTATAGACCCTGTACTGCT